>NC_046607.1:4168804-4539146 GCF_011750605.1 Drosophila busckii
CAGAGACTTTTCGCTGTTAGGCACCAATCTGGCACGACCAACTCCGTTTTATTTGCCCTTTAGTCGCCTCGTACGACAAGCGGGTGTACTGTGGAGGTATTCTATTGCCCGCCGTCCACACGGGTGTGTGTGTGTGTGTGTGTGTGTGTGTGTGTGTGTGTGTGCACATGGAAATACTGTTAGTTGAGCTTCTGCAGATTTTTGGTCTGCTGGGTGGGGTGGGGTGTGTGGGCGCTGGATGCGGTGGCCATGTGCCACATACACTTGGCGGACAAAGTGCAAAACTAATTATCACAATTGTGTGCAGACGGGAAATGAAGAAAGACAGCAACGGAAGCCAACGAGCCAACAACCCACAAGTGGGCGGGGTGGGGTAAGGTGTGCAGATTAGCTTTAGCTTTAGCTCTCTGGCTCTGTCTGTGGTTTTGCCTGTTGGGCGCTGATTATTTTTGCATTTTGTTGCATAGACGAGCAAATAAACCAATTAGCGTTGATTAATCTCAATTGAAATGCATTTTGCTGCAGGCTGCACACAAAATTAGCCGCCCAATCCCACTGCGGCTAAACAAGTTCAGGGTCAGGCAAATTAAATGACACAGTTTTTGTTTTTATTTTGTTTTGTTTAATTTATTTGTTGCACTTGCAGTCACTTAACACAAACATCGGGCTGGCTGCCTGCCTGCGAGGACTGGAGCAATCACGAGGAGCTCTCTTATGGCTGGGAGCGTGCCATAGATTCCAAAGGACGTTCCTACTACATCAAGTAAGTTGCTCAAGTACATAACTATACCAATCCTACTTATATTTAACTCAATGCACAGCCATTTGAACAAGACGACGACCTATGAAGCACCCGAGTGCATACGCTGGGATGAGCATCCGCCGGAGCCGCGTCTGGTGCAGCTGCAGCGCAGCTCGAGCCTGGGCTTTGGCTTTGTCGCCGGCAGCGAGCGGCCCGTCATTGTGCGCTTCGTTACCGAGGGCGGACCCAGCATAGGCAAACTGCAGCCAGGCGATCAAATCTTGAGCGTGAACGGCGAAGATGTCAAGGATGCGCCACGTGATCATGTAATACAACTGGTGCGTGCCTGCGAGTCGCAAGTCTCGCTGCTCGTTTGCCAGCCCATGTCGCATTGCGTGCTGCCCGGTCGCAAGTCCACGCTCCTCTCCGCCGGCAAACGCGCCAAGCTGCGCTCACGTCCCAGTCGCGTACGCTTTGCGGAAAGCGTTTGCGTCAATGGCGCTCCACTGTTTCCGGTAATAACCATCACTACTATTTTTATTGTCTGTCTAAATAGTTGATAGCAAAGTGATAGACAAATTAGCAGCATATAAATATTAGAACAAATAATCAATCAATCTATGTAACAGTTGCAACTTTTTTATATAAAACGTTAAAAGACTATTTAAGTAATCAATATAGAAGCGTTAATTAAACCAAATCGATTTATATTGTTAGTTAGCTTAGCTTAACGTACAAATTATTATTACAAGAGAATTTGTATTTATTTGAAATTATCTTAAAAGTTGCAACTATAAGAGGCAGAAATCTATTTTTGCAACGGTTGATATAACTTAGTATCATATTATAAAATTAGGTTAACTGATCTTATTAATATTAAATTATTAATCAAGCCAAATGGACTTATATTGTTAGTTAGTTATTCAAAACGAACTTTTATAACTTTTAGCATACAAATTATAAGAACACGACATTTTTAGAACTCTCTATACTATTTAGTTTTAGTATTAGTACAAGCATTTCTTTTAAAATGAATATTAATGAAACTATTTTCTGTTTATGCAGCCTTCGGCATTTTCCTTGGGTGACATCTGTGTGCCACCCATGGCGAATGTGTTGAAGGTGTTTCTGGAGAACGGACAGACCAAGTCGTTTAAATACGATGCCACGACTACTGTGCAGGATGTGGTTAGCTCGCTGCTGGACAAGCTCTGCCTCTGCTGCGGCGAACTCTTTAGCCTGGTGCTGGAGCATGTCAAGAGTCTGAAGCGCAACAAGTTGACGCTGCTCGATCCACAAGAGTCGCTGGCACGCGTAAGTTACAAAGTGCATAATAGTAATAAATTAAGAGCTAATCACACATTTGTGTCCCAGCAGATTGCAGCTCGTCCGGGTGCGCATAAGTTGCGCTGTCTGTTTCGCATTACTTTTGTGCCCATTTCGGCTGCGGAGCTGGCACAACGGGACCTGCATGCCTTGGACTATCTCTATATGCAGTGCTGCAATGATGTGAATCAGGAACGCTTTGCGCCGGAGCTGCAGCCAGAGCTGGCGCTGCGCCTCGCTGCGCTGCACATGCATCAACATGCGTTGGCCAACAACTTTGCGCCCGCCAAGCTCACGGTCAAGCAGGTCGAGTAAGTGCAGCCAGCTAATCAAATTCATGCATATTGTGTATATCAAAAATTCTTACACGCAGACGCGAATTTGGGCTGGAACGCTTTGTGCCCGTTAGTTTGTTCGAGGGCATGAAGCGCAAGGAGCTGCGACGCCTCATCTCGCACTTCTTGAAGCTCAATGCCGAAATGACGGGCTCATCGACCAAGGTGCTAACGCAGCTGCAGGCGAAACTCTATTATCTAGATATAATTGCTAGTTTACCAAGCTATGGCGCCAAATGCTTCAGCACAAACCAAAGAGAAGGCATGGAGCGTGTGCTGCTCGTCAGTCCGCGCTTCGGCCTCAGTCAAATATCTAGTGCACGCAATTCTGTGGTAAGTGCGCAAGCATTTTTTTTTAATTAAATATGCTACAGCTACAGTGGGTGATTTCAAGCTAAAAGTGCAAAGAAAACTCTGAGCTTAGTCAAGACACAACATTTTGCAATTTAATGCATCGATGCAGCAAATTTAAATAGCTCTGAGTTTACCCTACTCAAAGTTTTTATGCACTATCAACTTTTATTAGAATTCAAGTCAAGTTCTAGTTAAAATCATTTTGAATATTAAACTAAAATATTGTAATAAAAATTAATTATTACAAATTATATAGAATGGACTAGATGCTGGCTCTGATTATCAGTAATTCATTTCAATTGCTTCCAATCCAAAGAAGTTTTGTATACTTGCCCTTAAATATTTTGTAAAATCTTGTCGCCATTAAATAATCAATTAAGCAACAAACAAATCACTGCATTTAAATAGGTAGGAAAAAAACAACAACATTAAATCAACATTTGTTTTATTTTGGACATTTGCAGCCGCAGCCAATTTCAGGCATACAGGACTTTACGCATGTGATGGTTCATCGCGAGGACGATGTCACCTGCAGTGTCACCATCTATATGCTGGGCGATCGTGCTGTCAAGTTTATAATGGAGGATCGCGATGCCTGCGAGTTCAGTTTGGTGCTGGGCGGTTATTATCGCCTGTTGACGGGTAAGACCCAACGCCATAGACAATGTTTGATCTGCTGCTCAAGCAATTCTTTTCTTTAGGCAATGTGCTGAACGTGCTGCGCGAGCGTGAGCCACATGAGGAGGACAATGCGCCGTCGTTTCTGGCACAGCACACTGTGCTGCCCGCCAGCTGGAGCTACCTGTTGCCCTTCCATACGCGTGCGCATAGCGTTAACTTTTTGATGACGCCCCCATATCATCCTATGCCGCAGCAGGCGGTGCTGTCACAGCCGCAGCTGGTGGCACAGCCAACGCAGCAGCAGGCTTTGAGCTATGCCATGGATCTGGATCTGCACAGCGTCATGGCCACCGAGCTGCTGGAGGAGGCGGCCAAGGATTCGGGCTTGAGTGACAGCAGCGGCAGCAATTACTGCAGCGACGCAGGACGCAGCCAGCTGGCCGTGGAGGCCAAGAACGAGCAAGTGCTGCGACGTGTGCAAGAGCTGCAGCAACTGGTGCAGTCATCCGAGCAGTATCTCAATGAGCAGGAGCAGGAGCTGCAGCATTTGCAGCTGGTGCAGCAGCAGCAGCAAGCGCAGCAAATTGGCCAGAGCATGGCCATGCTGGAGTTTGACAGCGACTGCGATAGCTTGAACAGCAGCAAGGTATCCTCCACGGAGGACACTAACCAGAGCCATACGGGCGGCGCTGTGACGCCTTGCATGAAGCACAGCGACTCCTTGACGCTGCTGGCGGAGAGCATAACCCACGATCTAAGCGGCATTGCGCAAGGACTCAATGCCATACCGGAGCCGGTGTCTGCCTCGGCGCCGCCCACGCCCGCCACGCCCAAGCGCAAGCCCAGCCTATGCAGCACCAGCAGTCCGCGCCCGCAACGCAAGCTCAATGGCTTCAGTCAGCTGCTGAGCGATCTGCAGGCACTCGGCACGGACTTTTCGCAAAGCGAAAGCGACTCCGAGTCGGTGGCCTCGCCAGCACAGTCGCCCACAACGCGGCGGCCATCCCAGCTGCTGCAGGCAACAGCCGCAGTTAAGCAGCCGCTGGCCCAGCGCAGCAGCTTTGGCCTGCATAGTCCGGATGGCACGCACTTTGGAGCGGAGACCAAGGACTACAATCTGCGCGAGTATTTGCAGCAGCTCAAGGAGATTAGCAATGTGCCCAATGCGGATACAGATGTCGCCGCGCGTCAGCTCTCCGAGATCTATGGCTTTGAGGTGCGCGAGGATACGTTCATCGAAACGGATACGGATCTGATTGACTTGCGGGCCATACCGCCGCCGCAGACGCCCGATGAGCTGGACTCGTTGTCGCTCATGAATGCAGCGCCACCCAAAGGCTTTGAGGGCAAGGCCGAGGAGCTGGACAGCTTTCTGCAGCAAATGCTTGTGGCGCCGCCCACACAAAAAGCAACGCCCGCCAAGGAGCTGACGCCCGAGGAGATTATGTCGTACATTATACCGCCGCCGCCGAATCTAGAGGCACAGCCCGAACAGGAGTGTCTCTACAGCAACTCGGTGCAGGCCAAGCGCGAGTTTTTCCAAGCAGTGGCCAATGGCAATGGCAACTACAACAGCAGCAGCAACAACAACAACTACAAGGAGTCAGCGCCACGTGTCATTGAGTATCCCACAGTGGAGCGCAAAAGCAAATTCAGTTGTTGTCCCACCTCCAAGAAGGAGGAATCCACGCCCGCCGATACGCAGCCGTTGCAGCCACCACCGCGTACGCCCACCTCAGATCAGATGACACCGCCGCCGGCGCGTCCACCCAAGAGCGCTGAGCTAATGCAACGTTACTCGCCCAAGAAGCAGCTGCGCATCGTTGGACCAGTTAGTGTGCCGGTGCGTGAGCTCTGCCCGCCACAGCTGCCACCACGCATCAGTCCCACAAACGCCGCCACCACGGATGCGCCACAGCCTACAGCAGCAGCAGCAGCTGCAGTTCCAGCGGTGGTAAGTGCACCCAAGAAACCCCCGCTGCCGCCTATTGCCAGTCGCCCACGCCCCATCAATGGCACGCCCAGTTCCAACACACCGCCCATACCGGCCACCGTACGTCTACCCAATGCGCATTCCAATGGGCAGCCACAGCTGCCCAAGAAGCCGCAGCAGCTGCACGGCGAGAAGCTGTTCATCAAGAACGGCCACCTCATCGACGGCGAGGCGCTGCTGGCCAAAACGGACGTGGCCATGGCCGGTCTGCTCATCAAGCTGGATCAAGTGGCCGCACAGTGCTCGGCAGCCCAATCCGCCGGCGGCGGCACCAGCATCGATGAGGAGAAGTTCCAACGAGCACGCAATGAGCTGACCGAGCAAACGCTAGCACTGGTCACGGCCAGCAAATTTCTGGTCGCCTCAATGTCGGACATGACGCTAATAACGCTGCCCGATCATCTCACCTCCTGCCTGACGGCCATACGGCGCATCACGGAGCTGGCGCAGGACATGACGCGGCACACATCGGCGCCGCTGCAGACGCGCAACATTGTGCTCAAGGTGCACGATGTGGCCAGCAGCTTCCGGGAGCTGGTGGGCGTTGAGATTGGTCCCATAGGCGCTGGCCAATTGGCGCTGCATGCCGAGTGCCTGGCCAATGTGCTGGCCACGCTGCTGCGCAGTCTGCGTGTCTTCTCGCCCTAGGAACCGCAACCGGAGCCCCAACCCGACCACGACATATCGCTCGAGCCAACTGTATCCAGTGTATAGGCATATACCAGTTACATTTAATGTCTGCAACTATTTTACAGGTAAATAGCAACGTCAGAGAGTCGTCGGTCTGAACTTAGGCTAGGCGTAGCTAAAGATAAGTAAGCAACTTTAATGGAATACACTCAAGCATAACTAAAACGCATAAGTCTCGTGTTCAGATGTTAAAGCGTAAAGATTTTCAACTTCTTAAATCCCAATACAATACTTATAGCAAGTGTCATACACACACACACACACACACATATATGTTTAATTAATAAATAATTATGCAATACGGAATGCTCAAAGGTGGACGCCGGAACACGAAACTATCCCCAAATAATATTGTAACTCTATTTGATTCTCTCAACTATAACTGCATGTAACTAACTCGAATTTCTGTGTAATCTCCTAAATAGTTATCCAAACCTATACATATACATATGCATATGTATGTAGCATATGTGTGCATACTATATCAACTTTTAAACTATTCTTATCTTATTGTTAGTACTGTATAATGGAATTCCAATTTATGGAACATCATGACTTGATTATAGACCAATTTATCAACAAGAACAAGAACTCTTATACAAAATTTAAAATGTTTGTATGCATATGTTTATTTATAAAAAACAAAAAAAAAAAAAAACAACAACTACAGCATTAGTATATTTTCTTATGTACATATATAATGCATAAATTAAAACATTAATCATAATTATACATATATTGACCAAACAATAATCAAAATTTTAACTTGTGATAAAAAACAAAAAAAAATTGTATTAGTTAAAGCCAACCATTGCTTTGCATTTGTTTAACCATTAAACCAGTTAACTTTTAGCAAGCACTTGACAGCGTTTTGTTTGTTAATGTGTCATATACATTATTACTTTTGTTATTGTTTATAGTGGCATTTTTGTTGTAGTATCTTTAATTGAAGTACAAGTACATGCACACTAAGTTGTAGCTTTAACTAATGTATAATCGTCTATTGTTTATTATTAAACGCAATATTAATTAATAATCAAATAGAACTAATTATCAAAATATTACGTAGTGCTAACCCATAACTAATAGCGGGTTTTGTTTATATTTTGTTTTAAATTTTTGTTAAACATATACTATAATAAACTATACCATTTATACATATACAAATCTAACTGCGAGTAATAATATATACATATTAATTATACATATTGACAAATGTACAATGTAAAACATGTAACTGTTTATGGATGTCATACAAACGTAAAATATATGAAATAAATTCAATAAATTAATATACCAAAGGCCACAACTGAATTTTAAACTGCGCGCCAATCAAACCTGCAACTGCTCTGCACATTAACAGCAACATAACATTTTATGATCACTTTAACATTCCCTACATTTTTGCTCGGAAACAGCGCTGCCACCACAATATTGTGGATAATACTCGCTATTTTATTCCCGATATTTGGATCTTGCACGCTGTTGTTGTTTTTGGTAAACGCGCTTAAATTTGGTAACCCTTAAAGTCTATGCGGTATTATTTAAACTTACGCGTCAGTAATAAGTTTAAACTAAAGGAAATACAGAAATTCAATTGCGCCACTTTGTGAAAATAAATCCATCAAGCTACAATAAATACATTTATTGTATACACATAAATTTTTGTTATACACATAAAATACCATCCACACAGCTGCTGCTAGAGCAGACAGCCTGGCGTCTACATAACGGAAACTATTTGCCAGACAGCCTGTCGCCCGCGTTTTTTTCTTCATATTCTGACATTATTATTGTGCGTCGTGTGAATGCAGTGCAAGTGCAATTTTATTATAACGTTGTTAAATATGGCCGACGCTGAGAATCAACGATTGAACAACAATTTGCAAGCAATAAATTCGGAACTGTACAGTTTGCTTGATGGCAAGGAATCTTACTCAACGTCACGCGCAAATCGCAATCGTAGCGGCTTTGGCGGTGTTTTGCAAGAATTGAATTGCAATTTAAATCAATTAACATTAAATCCAGATCCTGAGGCACCTCAGTTTGAATTCCATGGTTATGGCTGCATTGAGAATACGAATTTGATGGCAAAGCGCGCGGTTCTTGAAGACCGCTACAAAAAGTCGCAAAATATGATAAGCGGTCAAGGTCATTTGGTTTCGCGCCAGAAGCAATTGCAGTTACAAAGGGAGAACATATGGAACAAAGAGAAATGCAAAGATTCGAGCTTTAATGAACTGCCCGCCACAGTAGCTCAAACAAATATGTAAGTGATTATTTTTTAATATACGTAAAATATATTTGTTTACAGCTAAGTTTTTGTTTATTTTTGCAGCTCTGGAGAAGCTGCAGTTATGCGTTTGCTGGACTTATTCAAATCTATGCATGAGCATATAGGCGCTTATCTGCCCTCTTATCAGCGTAATTCACATCCATCGGACTATCTGTTTGAAGCGCCCAGAAAGTCAACGATGCCCAAGAGCTTGAACGTGCGACATCATGTACAGGTGATCTGCACCAAAGTGGAGCGTTTCATAGAGCGACTGCGTCGCACTTTGGAAGCCAATCGTTGTTTGGACTTTAACAAATACACAGAGTGCGATAATCAGTTGATTCTCGTACGCAGTTATGTGGATACTCTCAAACAGTTTTCATTTATCGAGATGCGTCATCATGGTCTTAAGTTTGTATCGCAGGAAGCTGAGGGTAATTAGCACGCAAACTTTAAATTTATTTTATATTACAGTAACATAAACTATCTCCACAGAAAATGCCAAAAAATTATCAATTTTGTTGCTGCAGTTACGCGAACACATAAAGTCTGCGCATCTTTTTGTACACGTGTTCAACTGGGAAATGGATCTGGAGCATCGCTACTCAGCTGCCATGACCGAAAGTCTGGAAGCTACTAACAAACATGCCTTAATGTTGGCAGCCAAAGAGCTGAAGGCCTGCGAGCCTAAAACGCGCAGCTACGAGGAACACATTATGGCTGATCTATATAAACTAGACAACATTATCAGCTGTAGCGAACAGCATGAGGAAGAATTGGATCTACTACTGCAATCACCAGCAAGCGTTTTTCCACCAGAGATTATTGCGCTTTGCGAGCTACCACGTAACTACCGCAAGTTGCCTTTGAGATCAACTGTGGGTGTCGATGAGACTGAAATGGAATTGTCATTCAATGCTGAGCTGCTTGAGCTGCCACCTTCATCACCACCTAGAACTATTCGTCGCAGTCATAGACCACTGTGTAATAGAAGTTAGACGCGCATACAATGTTTGAGTCTAATGTAATTGAAATTTTAGAAAATGGAAAGTTGTTTGGAAATGATTTGTGAGCTGCAAGCATGAAATAAGCTGCAATTTTAATTTTACTTACTTAATATACCCATATATAGCAATAAATTCTTATATTAATCCATGTATGTAAATGACTTTCAAAGCGTTGCTTCCAAAGTGCACAAGAGATTATGAATATTATAAAACCGGAAAGGTAATAAAATTTAATTAGACTACATGAGAATTGTTAAAACCTTTTCATTTGATTTAACGTTAAATTTAATGTGCCATATCTTTAGACTATGATTGTATCTTAAAAGCATTATACTTACAATAAAGACATAAATAACCAACACAGTTTTTATACACTGACATTTTTAATAATATTAAGCTGAAGTTAAACCACTCTATATTTGCTTACGTTGGCTTACTAGTCCATTTTTATTTGCATTTTGCTTATCCTAATTTGGTTTTACTATAAAATTAGGCTTATACCTTTATGCGGAAATACTTACCAAGGCTAAGCAAATGTAAAATACTTTTCGTAATTTAACTAGCATCAGTGAAAACTTCCTCTAACGGTAATTTGCTAAAGGCTCTGTTAAGTAGAGCCTTGAAGATCTTGCCCATGCCGCCCCCAATATCGTCTTTCAATTCATTGAAAATATCCTTCCAATTATCGTTAATCAGAGCATGCAAATTATCGCTGAGATCCTTTTGACCATTAAACAAGTTCTCCATCGAGTAGTGCACCTTCTGAGGATCAACTTGCATTATGACATCCTGCACCTCTGCCATGGTCTGTCCTTCAGCATTGGTCCCGGCTTTCATTTTCACAACAACATGAATTTTGCAGTGTTCTGCATGAGAATGAGAAGATTAAATCGTCATATATCGTATTTTTTAGTAACAACTACCTAGAATCATCTCTGCCATTCCATTGCCCACGATTGGTAGAATAAGCACCTTGCCTTCCACGCTATAAGGTCCCTTGAGAATTAATTTAGGCGCTATCAAATCTATTGTAACGGGATTCTTCAAATCTTTTGTGAAGTGACTAAAATTTGATATGGTTACTACTATGTATTAATTTGTATTAATTTTTATGTCTGCAAACTTACGTGACTTTCTTCACCATCGCGTCCTTGAGTCCAATTAAAAGGGCATCCTTAAATTGTAAGTCAATGCTGACGGGGCTGTTGGGCTTCTTGCCCAAGCCAAACTTTTTAATGTGCAGCGGATCCAAGGGCACCAGGCCTAGTGGCTTAACACCTGTTGCTCCATATGTATGCAGCACATAATTTACGGAATCCTTCAGGCATTTTTCATCCGATAATTTGCATTTTTGTATATCCGTAGCTGCAAACAGTAAGCAAAGCAGATATTAACATAACATATTTGTTTTCTTTTAATTTAAGCGTACGGAATTGTAAAGCGCGCACATTGCAGGACGCGTACAAAACGCCAAGCAGGATCAGTAGAGTCCCAACTCTTATGCACATGATTATATACTATATTTTAATATTATTTCTAAGCAAAAGCGATGTTTGCTCAATTGCAACCGAGAATAGACTGATGAACCTGCTGGTAGTTAGGGGCGTCTTTTATAGGCCATCTTAATTTAAATATTTAACTGTGAAATCTACACACGTGTTGTTGTTAATTTTAATCTCTGTTGTTAAGTAGTGAACTGTATTTGCGTATCAAAACTTGTCGCGTTTGACTTTGGCTTTCAAATCTTAAAAGTGAGCCGCACTTTAAGAAAAGCATTGCGGGTATTATAAATACATAAGCCGGCAATCTGTTGTAGGTCAATTAAAATAAGTTTGCCTTTTTAACAACAAGTAACTTCAAATATTTTGCATTAGAATGGAATCAATATATTCATCAATATTATAATTTCGACGAACAGCTTTAACTTTATAGCTAAAGCATTTGGTATTCGACGTTTTTGTTTTATATTTTTCTTTTTTACAACTGTCACCTTTAACACTTTTATTAACACATTAACAAACTAATTGCTTCATGTACTAAAGCTAATTACTAAAATTCTTAATTTTAAATTTACATTTATTTGTTATGTTTTGGGAAAACAGAAATCAGTCTAAACCAGTAAACCAGATAATGGGCTTTCAGGGCAAACTATAAAATTATAATAAGTGAAAAATACGCGTAAGATAATTTAAAAATTAATGTCAATATTTTTAATACTCTTCCATAAGCTATTTTTTGTACGACAAGAGCTAAACAATAAATAAATCCAACACTTATGTATTATTAATATGCCGAAAAGTATGCTGTGAAACTAGGAGAAATTTTTTTTTTTATTTATTTAATAAGGTATACGGGGTATTCCGTGTACCCCTTTATGACTTGGTCTTGTTGATTCAGCCCAGATGGGCGCGCCGGCTAGTATTACAACTAGCGTTATCAAAAAAAATTTCAGGCCCGATTTAAAATAATCAACACGAGCATAAAACATTAACTCATTCAAGAATCACACGGCTTTTGAACTTGTTATAAAAAAAACCATTCGTAATTCCAACTTTAAAACGCTCTAACTCTCCGACATTTTTATTATAGTTAACAAATTTAAATTAAAGACAATTATATTAATTTAAAATGTAAAAGTTCACTTTGAGTTTGGAAAAAACTAAGCGACGACGCAGGCAAGTAAAGCAGATAGGAAAACCATAATAAATACAAAATATAATAAGTATTATCTGGTGTGTAAAAAAAGTTGAATATTCCCTCGCAATATATAATTGTTCTGTAAGTAGAAATGTATAGCACAGTACACATAATGAAATACTAAAAGCAAATGTTAGTATTCGTCTGTTAGTCATTAGCTGAGAAAAGATCAGGGTGCTAATAATAATAATGCCCCTTTCTAACAAAAAGTCAAATAATGATACATTTAACTTAATTTATAAATTGCTTTGTGTATATAATTAATGCTCTGTATACAATGTTATTGGTAATTTCCATTGCATCGATTGTGAGCTAAACGTATAATCAAAAACAATTAGAATTTTAAAATAAAATCGCACAGCATATATATAATTATTAACTATTATAACTATTACTCTGTCTAACTATCCTCAAAATATTTAGCGTAGGGATATTTCGTGAAGGCCTTCTCCAATATGGCTTTAAAGATTTCCGCGAATGCCGATTGCATGGAGTCCTGCACCTCCTTAAATATAGCCTCCCAGTTGTCATTAAGAAAGGCGTTCATATTATCGCCCAACGCCTTATCACCATTGAAGAGATTGCTAAATTGATAATAACAGCGTTCCGGTTTGGTAAGTAAGTTCACATTGGTTGCTTCCATATACATTTCGCCATTCTTCTCAACGGATTTGCCAGTAAAAGAAAATGTCAATTCGGCATTAACTGAGTAAGAAGATTAAGAGTTTTATGTTTGTGCTACTTGATTGGCAGTAATTTATATAAGTAACTTACCCATTGTCATATTGCTCTTGCCTGAGCCACTAATCGGCAAAATCAGCACCTTGCCCTTGATGTCATAGGGTCCAACCAGTGACAGTCTTGGCACTTTAAATTTCAACTCATGTTTCTTGTCAATATTTTTGCCGAAGCCTCTGAATTAAGCAAACATACAGTTTAAGATAAGAGCATACTTTAGCAACTGATTAGCACACATACTTGACGCCAATAAACGTAATGTCACCAATGCCTAACAAATTATTATTCGTAAAGGTAAGATCAATGTTGACAGGACTATCTGCTCCTTGATTTATGTTCATCTTAGCCACTGGCAGTGGATCTAATTTCACTAAATTGATACTCCGATCGCCTTCTTTATGCTTTTCGCTTACAAAGTAGTTGATTGTCTTCAGTAAGCATTCGGAGTCGCCATATTTACAAGGCTTAGGATCATCAGCTGTAAAATCGGCGCAATTAGTTGAAAAGCTTTAAGGATTCTGACTGCTTGCTTACGAAATTTAGCTTGCGCGGCAATTATTGTGCAAAGTGCAATAATAAAAGTAGTTCGAGACATATTTCCGCAGTTCAAAACTTATTCAAATCACTTTGGCAGAGAGACTAACTATCTACACGCTTGTTGTTTAGCTTTTATAGAGATCTTGTTTAATTACTTATCAGTAGTATTAAAACTAAATCGTTATATTATTGTAAAATGCGTTAAACATCTCGTGCAAAACAAGTAAGTGCACGCTTGTGTAATATAATACTAAAACTATATAGAACAGGTTTGAAACATGCGATTTAGTCACTTATTTTATATTTGGCCTAGGTAAGTATGCCTTAGGGTGCTTATGACTAGGAAAGTCAATAGCTTATAGATTATAACGGATAAATACTTTTTAATTGCCAATGGCTTGAATGATTTGAATTAGTTTTCCACGTGTTGTTCACACCTCAAAGAAAATTCAAAATGATCTACTTTCTTTCAAACTGTGGACCAACCACATTGCAACTAATTGATTTGATTGAATACTAATAGGATTATTAATATCAATACACAGATTTATGGCGTTTTAATAGTTCAAGTGTATATATTTACCTTAATTACTTATTAATTACAATACTAAGTAGCCTTAAACTGGAATTAGATAACCTACAATAAACATTGTATAATTGTTCAAAGTCTCATAAAGCTGAAGCGCTGAGATGTGTACAAAGCTTTATAAAAAACCTTAATTTAATAAGCTTTTCGTTAAGCTAGCTTAAAACCTGTTTGTCATTTATGTTACCCGCCAAAGGATGAGATCAACTTGTCGAGGGAGTTGAGCATAAAGAATAATTAAAATTTATACGAGCAGTAGTGCTAAATATAGTACAGCAGCAGTTTAATGTACAAAGGTCTCCGCAGTTAACCTTAGTACGAGCCACTGGCCACCAGCCTCCTGATCTCAACATCAACAACAATTATGACAGTAACAAGCAGCTCAACTTGATCATAATACTCAATTTTAATCGGCGTATCAGTACGCCTGGAACAGTTGAGTGACTTTACTAGCTTACACGAGAGATAGCCTCAAGGTTAACTGGATATCAGTTTCAGCCGCGCCGTTGCCTTTACCGTTGTCTACACTTGAACTTGGCAAGCGATCTACAACTGCACTACACTGAAGTTCAAGTATACATATATGCTACACTAAAAAAAACAATAGTGTAGAGCTAGCGCAGAATAAGTAAAACATTTTATTTAATTTTTTGTCAGGCGATTGCGTAAGTAGCTTGAACGCTTCGTTATGCTAATCATTGAGATTCACGTGAGTTGAACGTTAAGTTGGAGCTGCTTGAATAAATTTTGATAGCTTCGAAGTTTGCGGAAATGTTTGCAGTTCAAAACGTGGCTCGCTTCGTATTGAATTTGTTTGTTTATTTATGCTTAGGCTAATACACATAAACTTAGATTTATAATTGTTGCTTGTGCAGCAAACAGTCCATGAAAAATACTCGTACACATACAAGAAAGTAAGCTAGAGTTGAGGCTTAAAGCTAAGTGCTGAGTGCTGTGCTTTTAATCCTCCAGGAATAGATCCTCGTAGGCGAAGCGCTTGAAAAGCGTTGAAAGTATGCTCTTCATAATCTCCGCAATGGCCACATGCACGGATGGCTGCAGCTCAGTCCACACTTCAGACCAGTTCTCATTGAGGAATTGATTCAAATTGGTGCCCAGCGCTTGGTCGCCATTGAACAGATTGGTCAGCTTAATGTTCATTCTAAATGAAAGCAAAAGTTATAAATAAACAAAGCTGTATATGTTTAGCTAACTCACTTTTGTGGCTCCACGAGCACCTTGAGCTTATCCACGCTAAGGTAAGTGCGTCCGTTGCGCACCTGTGTGCCTGGCTTGAACTTCACCGAGAACTTGGGATTGTGCAAAGTAATATCAGCATCACCATCGCCCCGTATGGGCAAGATCAATATGCGTCCATCGGCATTGTACTTGCCACGCAGCGCAATCTTGGGGAATGAGCCGTACATTTCAAACTTGCTGGTGGCTGGATTGGCATTGAATCCTCTGAAGTAACCACTTGTTAGTTAAAAACTCTGCTTAAGCCACGTTTAATACTTACACAGCTCTGTCGAACTTGACGCTGGACAAGCCTTCTACATTGACATCACGGAAGTTCAGCTTGAGACTCAGCGAGCCGGTGCGCCCGTCAGAAATGTCAAAACGCTTGACCAGAAACGGTTCCACTTGTGGGAATGCAGCCGGTGCGAAGCCTGTGCGCGCATATTGACGCACCAGCATATGGGAAACATTGATGATGCAGGTGGTATCGCCATGATGGCAACGGGGCAATTCAGCAGCTAAGATAAAAATCCTTTCTTTTAAATCCTTGCCTCAAACTTTTTATAGGCTTGTACTTACGATAATTGGAGGCGCCCAGTGCCACGCCCACCAGCAAAAGTGAACTTAGCTGTAGCAGCATATTGTTGTGTGAGTTGTGTATGTGTGTGTGTTGTGCAAGTTGTGCAAGGAGTCTCCTACTTTGGCGGCTACGTAGCTACGCGTTTCGCGAAACTCGAACTCCCGACCAAGTTCAATGCTAAACTGTAAATTGGCTTGGGACCAACGCGGCCATTTATAAACTTTTTTCAGAGCTCCAACATCAAGCGGCAGAGCAGCAGCGACAGAACTCTGCCGCTGCCCCCGCTCAGGTTTAGAGCTGCTGGCCAATACGTTTTATAGTTTATTCATTCTTAACTTGTCTCAGTTGGTCTGTTTCTGCTGCCGCTGCTGCTTATTGTTGTTGTTTACTTTTATTGTGTGCTTATTTTTGGCTTCTCATCATTATCAACAGCTGTCTAGTCTACCTGCCAAACGATTTAAGAATTTGCAGCACGACGCGACAATGAGAAAAATATTATAAATTAATATTATTAACAGGTCGCCGCGAACAGTGACAAAATCAAAAGTGATTTTAACGCTGTTTTTTGTTGTTGTTGATACACTGATAAAATTTATAGTTTTATTTAGCAGCATATACAATATTCGTTCTTTCCTTCTTCGCGTATTTCTGATCCATATCAACTTTTTATAGATTCATAAGTTGCGTTTTTATTTTCTGGCGTTTCTCTGTTGAATCCACTTTGCTTTGTTTGAGCGCTAATGGCACACACTGCGTATATTCTTATAAATATATATAAAGATACTACTATAAATGGAGGCATATATCATGTTTGTATATGTATATAAATATGTACGTTGAGATCAGCCATGCAGTTTTATTTTTTGTTAAGAAATTAGATAAGTGCGCTTAAATCGCACTTAAGCGAATTTTCGGCAAGTGTTAACTGATCTGACATGCATGATAAATTATTCTTTCTGAGATCATTCAAAGACACTGTTTAGTTAGTTGCAGTATCAGCCAAATTAGCTATTTAGGTGTATTGGCCGTATAATCATCATTCGCTCAAGGTGATTGACTATTTTGACACTGGCCAAAACGCATGCAAGTCCAAGAATTTCCGTTTTGGCTCAAAATCAATTAGAAACATCTAAGTATTATCACTCGCTTATAGCGGGTGCTAAACTGGTTTTGCCTAGAAATCGAAACTTGTTGAATTTCGGGTCTCACTTTAAAAACGTGTAAACAAGCAACAACCCTCTTCGCATACTGATTGCCAAAGTCTTTAGCCATTCGTCATCGGTAATTAGCATACGGCTAAGACCAGTTGCCATACAACCTGAAAATAGTAGTCTGCAATTTGTTTATTTACACGTCCAATTGGCGCCACAGCAACATGACTTCATATTAGTATTTGTTTATGTACATATTAATCAAGTTTTGGCACAAGATAAGATAAGTCTAGGTTCTGTTTACCTAAGCCCTTTCGTAAAAACAAATACAAATTTGCCAAAATATATATTTACTGCGCGAGAGTGACTTTCAATTCTTTTATTGTCGACTATAGACAGCATACATTTGCATAATTCTAAATTCTATAGTTAAGCAATACATACATATATGCAAATATGCTTAGTATGTGCCAATGACGTAAAAATTCGAATCATTTGCATAGTATGCTATCCATGCTAATGCTAAGAATTTTAGAACTTAGAACTATTTAAGCTTTTGTTTTTTTTAACATAATTTTAGTTCTGATGTAATTTGGAACATTCGAGATATGTTAATATTAAGGTATACTTGATAATTCAGTCGACTAAGAAAGTAGTTTCTTAATATACATACATGACTACAATTTAAAATGAAACGATTCGCCGGTAATGCTGCCAGATCATTAAATTAAAAAGGATAGTCAGACAATTACCAGTGCTGGCATATTGATTGCTTTATAGCTAACATTAACTATTGCAGCAATAAAGCCATGCTAAAAAATTTTTACTCTACCGACCAAATACTTAAAATATATATCTAAAATAAAGATATACAACGACAATCAAAACAAATTACATTAGCTTGTATTTTAGCATAACAAAAATGTTGGGCAGCTCAATTTAGCTGTCTGGCAGCACTGCTCACAACTCGTCGTCATATGTTTTCTGCATATTTTCAAATTCTGTTTAAGTACACAATTTAATTTGTTATACAGTAGCTTGGTAAATTAATTCAATAAAATTATTAGTATCAGCAAGAATGCGACTTATAATTGCGACAGTAATTGCCGTCTTGGCAATTAACATCGTACAGGCCGGGACTGCAGAAAATGTAAACAAATCTGATGAGTTCGTGGCTACACATGAATGGCAAGTGATACGCGAAGGTTTGTATTACGTGGACAAAACGTATATTGATGATGTTGCTACTTATGATTCAATTTATAGGTCAGGGCATACCCAAGGGGCTGCATGTGCGAATTAATATGCAGACGGGCGTCAAGGAGGCCAAGTTGCTGGACGAAAGCGAGCGAGGAACAGCGTTGCAAAGTCAAGCCGGCGAAGATGACAAAGGAGATCAAAAGCCACTGGCTTTAGAGCATCAGGCAAACATCATTGAAGAATCAGTGCGCAAAGCCAAGGAGCAGAAACGCAGCTATGCAGAGTTGCGCAAGGCTTACAAGGATTTCCAAAAGAATTTTCGCACAGATGGCGAAGTCATTGTGCAGCTGCTGGAGCAATACCGAAACTTCAGCAAGACGCCGCTGGCGAGCGAACTGAAGCCCAAGTTTAATGTGCTTGATAATCTGGAGTACATGTTGCATCAAATTGATAATGCACTTGTATTCATAGACAGCGGAGGACTGGAGGATGTACTGCTGCCCATTGTGGTCAACGATACTAACACGGATCTAAAAGTGTCAGCCATGCGTGTGCTGGGCGCCTTGACGGCAAACAATCCTAAGGCTCAAATAAAAGTGTTTGAGCGCAACTTTGGTTCACATTTGGCCCAAATACTGATGACTTCTACAAACAGCGCAGAGGTTTCATCAGCTCTACATGCCTTGGGTGCAATGTTGCGAAAATTCCCATTGGCTCAAGAGCGCATACTCTCCACAATCGGCACACAGGCTTTCATCAGCGTGCTGAGCAACAGTCAAGTGGAGCTACGCAATAAGGCAAAGGTTGTTACTCTAATTAGCGATCTGCTCTTGGAAAAGCGTTCGGCGTTTGAAAATAACATGGACGCCTCAGAGGCTATTGCACAATACGCATTGATTGAGCTTGAAACCTGGCTTAGCAATCAGGGTTACTGCGCTAAAATGGAGGCGGTGCTTAGCAAGGACTACGTGCAGCTATTGGATCAGCCCGAGACTGTGGAACAGTTCTCTGTGGCACTGGAGAGCACAGAGCAAATGTGCCGCTCTCTTTGGTCCAAGAGCGCCACTCTGCGACACGCGCTGCTCACCTTGCGCAATAGGTACGCCCGCAGTGAGGATGAATATCGATTGGAGGTTTCTCAAGCGTTGACCAAAGTCTGTGCGAATTTCTTCGAGCAGCGCAGTCATAGTGATCTTTAAGTTTGTTTATAAGTTAAACTCAAGCTATGTTAGTCAATACTCCGTAAAAGTGGCCAAAATGTGACTAATTATAATTAAGCATTTAATTGAACGTGTAACAATTAAGTATAGGTTACATGCCCCAACTAAGTTGCCACACTGCACAATTATTTAAAGCGCAATAAAGCAGCAGGTCATAAAGTAAGTAAGTCAAAATTGTTGCCAGTCACTTTGCTGCGAAGGAAAGCAAAAACAATTGGTAGCAATCAATTGAAAGCTTGGCCCAAAAACAACTTGAAAGTATGCAAAAGGAAACACGAAACTGTACAGGAAACCGGTTGCCGCTTGCAAAAGAAACTACTCAAGTTGAGTCCTTTAGGAAGAAAGGGAGCACGACGCAACGTCGCCGGCGTCACCCTCGGCGTCAACGTCAACGTCCAGTTCAAATTACAGCAATTAACGGCATGCACATGCAAATGCAATGTCACTGAGTCATGGCAAATGGACACAAAGCAACCGGCACGGGAAGCGTCAGGACGCCTTGGTTACCAAGGCACAAAATTGCACAAAATGTAAACAGAGAGCGTCATTACTCTCTGAAACTTTAGTTAAGGGTGAGCTTCAGTGAAGCATAACAGAAGATACAGGTGAATCCAACTTTGGCTAAGGGCTTACCAAGTTTAATTCTCGCTCTCTCTTTCCCTCTCTGACTCTCTAGCTGGGTCTATTGAGCGTCGCAATTTGAGCATGGGCGCGTGCGCGTAGTCGCTATGGTACTCATTGTATTTGCTTTCAACCACTGCTATTCAACATTATTGTTGTTGTTGTTGTTGCTGTTGCTTTTTATGAAGAGCTTAAATGGAAACGCTTGACGAGTGATGTGGAAACATTTTCAACACAACAACAGTAACAACCAAGCCAAGTAAAAGCAACAGCAATATTCAACACAACACAACCCAGACCCAGAGAGTCAGAGTCTTCAGGCCAGACTGCTCCACTCCAACACACACACACACACACACACACACAAGCATAAGCAACCGAGGAACGCACCGGCATTACAGGCTGTTGCTGTTGCTGTTGGTTGAAAACTCTGTTGTTAGGGGGCATTCCCTGCTTTGGCAACATTATGGAAAATCAGTTTGTGTTTGGAGCGTGGTCTGTTCGCATGTACTAAAATACTGTATTAAAAGAAAATACGTACTAACTTTAAATGCATTTAACCCTTACTTTGGATGTGAAGCAATTGAATTGTACAATATTTTGTAACAAGTGCAACAAAGTGATAATTTAAAACAAATCAACAGTTTTTTATTGTGCAGTTAGAGAAGCTAATGTAATAATAATTCAAGTGTCTAATATAATAAACACAAATAATTACAAAAAAGTTTTTCAAAGCTAATGTCTTGTATTAAAATATACAATCACAACTAATTTAAATTCAAATAAGCCTATCTCTGGACGCAGCATGTATTTATAGTTAACTTATCAGCTGCTAATTAAAATACAGTTCCTCGCAGACATTGACTTTTTCCTGTTTTAAATACTTGTCGCAACTAGTTGTGCATGATAAAAGTTGCAAATTTCAAATACAAAACAAAAAATTGAAAACATGCTGCAGTTATTGGAAAATGCAAAATAGGTTTTGTTTTTTTTTGCTGCATGGGTGAATGACTTGTTTAGTGCGCTTCCCGCGACTTCCGCTCAAAAACGTTTTCATTTTCGCCACTGGCCACCTGCAGTGGTCAACAACAGCAGCTACCACTTTGGCATGCCATAAATCTAGCTCAGCTAGGAAGCATTGTGCGACTCCTGCTGGTGAAAACTCACACCTAAAGCTTGCCTGAAGGCAAAGGTATGCCGCAGCCAAGGAAACAACAACAACATATGCCAGGCACTAGACTAAAATGCCGCCAATTCCGTTTTCAAACAACAACAACAATAATTGGTATAAGAACTAACTAAGCTAATATGCTGGCAACCAAGCAAGTAAGATAGAGATAGTTGGAAAGAAAGAGCGCGAGATAGGACAACCAGCAGCAGAAAGAAATAATAACAGCAACAATAACACCTTGGTTGACATGTGTGCGACATTTGTAGAACTTTGTGGGCGTGGGGAGGTTTAGCTAGCTTTGGCTAATGTTCCAGTTGCTTTGGTTTCTGTGCTAAAATGTTTTGTCTATCTAATAATCTTGTAATAACCTAGACGTTTCTCTCTAGTGCTTGGTCTAACTGACAGACGCTTAACGCAGCTCAGTCCCCCAGCCATTTTATAGGTCATATCACATTACAAAAGCCAATTTACATACGGATATACACACACACACACCCACACATTCATACAAAAGTAAACCTTTATGGCACATCAGTGATATGAAATTACTATATGGACGACAAGTGTGTGATAGTAAAAAGTTGCATGTGGCAAGTGTTGCAATAAATAAAGGCTGCAACTATAAATACGCCAACTAAAAATAAATGTGCTTAAAACTATGCTAGAGCTGAGCAAGTTTAAGCCAGCTTATTATGTTGCTCTAAAAAACGTTTAAACCAAACTAAAATATTCGAAACGTGCGCACTTTCAATATGAAGCCCAAAGTGTGGATTAAATTATTATATAGCCTATGCTATGCAATCTCTGGAATTTCTTGTCTTGCAGCTGGTAAGTTTTCAATGAATTATTGTCTACGCATAACTCTTGTCAAACAAAGTAATTAGCGTGCTTAACCTTAAAAGTAAAATCCTCAACTGACAATCAACAAAATAGTGAAATTCCAAACAATATGGACGTTGTAGGCTCTATAAACTTTAACAAGAGGAAAGTTAGGCCGAAAGCAAATCAAAGTAGCAGCATAAGAAAAACGAAATACTTTAAAACACGTCAACGGCGTTCTGGTCCAACGATTTATGACGAACAAAAGTATTTACGTGACTTACGTACTCTTCATGCTAAATTTCCCCCCTATATGGCCTGCCCTGCCCTACATACATATATATATAGTAGCATATGTAAATGACTGCAACAGCTTAACTGGAACTCGATTCTAAAATTTATATACCAACTGCTCCAGTTTGCAGTAAATTTCGGTTCATTACATTGTCATACATCACTGATTGCAATCATTGTGGCTGAGAACATAGTTAAGAAATCTTAAGCATGCTATTTGGAAAACGTTTTGTGACAGTTCTTTACCGGTTCGTCGGCTTGACCTGTCCCAGAAAAATTGATTGCGAAATTTGCGTTAGAGCATTTTTAATGTTTAACCAAATAGAACTCATATGGCATCTAATAAGCAAATGTAACAACGGCAGTTACCGAGATTACGACAATTTTTTTTCTTTGCTTCTGTTTCTTTTATTTTTTTTTTTTATGTGCTTCTACTACTAATACACACCAATCCAAAGTCAGTGGCATGTACGTCAAGCGAGACATTTCATTTTCATCAAAAATCATCAAGCTGAACGAAAATTTTTATCAACGAAACCAAAACAAAACAAAAACCGATTGCATACGAGTGTATACTGTACAGTGAACTAATTGGTTTTGTTTTTTGTTTCAAACTTTGTTTTGTGGTTGCTAAAACTTTTACTCACTCGCTTACTTTTTTCGAAAGTATCAAAATAATTTTGGCATCATATTCAGTTAAAAATTTTAAATTTCTTCCAAAACATTGATTGTATTAAAATATAAAATAATATGTTTAACAATAAGTAAAACGAAAATCGCATGAATAAAATTAAAAAGTTCGTTAAAAATGTGGCAAAACTATTCCCCAAGAAGCCAAAGACAAATAATTTGAAAACATTCTTATAAATATAATACCTTTTTGTTATATAAGGCTATAATACTAAGAAAGTTTGAAAAATATTTATTATAGTCAGCTCTTTACCTACATCCGCATGTGTAAGCAAATTTGCTGTGTTTATTTATCTTTTGGTAGACACAACTCACTTTCATTTAGTTACTCTTTGCTAAAAAAACAAAATAAAAAAGAAAGAAAACAAACTTATGTAATATGTTAAGGGAGCTCTGGAAATGAGCATATGCGTTTCGGTTTCGATTTTATATAGTAAGACGACTTTCGCGGATTTACGCTTGAGATAGTTGAACTTTATCTTAAGGTTATGAGAGATGTAACTATTTCATGCTAAGTCCAATTAGTCTTGCATACTAATTAAGTCATATAGCTAATGCAGTAAATATTGTAAGCTCAACTTTGACAAATATAAAATGGAAAGTAAGTCATAAAATATTTACGTGCTTTATCAGCACATCAGCAAAACTTTCAATACTAAAATTTGAATATACTATTCTCATAAAAGTCCACATATGTATGATATGATCGCAGACAAACAACTAAAGCATTTGCATTGCTCAATGTCACGACAATTAACCTACAATGAAGATCTTGCAACTGAGACAAAGTCAGAAGATTTCACCGCAGTTGTTAGTGCCACAACAGCTTCTAGAGCTGCGGCATAAAGAGAAATTCTCGCCAGGGTCAGAGAATAACCCTCAGAGCTTGTTTTGCTCTTGCAATCACTTTAGCAGAACATTATAAACAAAAAAAACTTAACACATCATTATAAACAAAGCAGTTGGAGAAACACGTTTTTTTAGGGACTATTCGTAACGCTTTATGGGGGAACACATGCCGTACTTTTTAATATTTTGTAATTACTTAAAGGTGTTATGTCATGTACACATGCGTGGGGACTAAAGTCTAATTTAATGACAATACAGTTTGAGCAAAAAATAAGCATGAAATAGTTTAAAAACTAAACTGCAAGTAGAGGGAAAAGTTGTCCCGTACCCATCTGCAATTAATCTTTAAGCTCAGTAGACTTAAACTTAATGCACACACTAACACAATTAGATATTGGAGCTGATGCGGAAACGCAAATCGGCTGCCAATCCAAAACAAAGCAAGCGAATCCTCTCTGTAGTACATGATTCATGCTGACCAGCTGTTGGTCTTCACAAACAAAACAAACCACTGCGACTTGGCAGACAATTGCAGCGAATTGTTTGCTAAAGAGTGAAAGATAAACGGAAGCTTAGTAGAGCGCATCGAGAGTACAAACAAACTGGATTTGGGCGAGTGCGATTTTGGTGCAATTTACCTGAAGCATGCTAATTGCTGTTCAAAGAGTTAAAGAGCGTGCGGGAGCACAGTTTCACTTTGATGGCTATTTTTGTTTTCATTGCAGCCGCAACTGGAGCGATACTGGACTCACGTTGTTACCTGGAGGGTGGCGGCTCAGCAGAAAGTTTTTTAGCCGGCGAAGACTTAACGGTGGGCTCTATCATAGGCAAGCTGCGCATTAATGGTGATCCCAATGCGGACACGGGTGATATAAATCTATCGCTGAGAGAGAAGAACGCGCCTGTGGAG
Source organism: Drosophila busckii (assembly GCF_011750605.1). Lineage (NCBI taxonomy): Eukaryota > Metazoa > Arthropoda > Insecta > Diptera > Drosophilidae > Drosophila > Drosophila busckii. The sequence continues at coordinate 4,193,450 of NC_046607.1, forward strand.
ATAGTGCCAGGCAGCAAGGATCTGGCATTGTCAGTAGAGCTGGACAAGGAGGGACTGCGCGGACCCTCGTCCATCTATGTGAATGTCATATGCATACGCAGGCGTTCAACGGATCCGGTAAGTCCAAGTCCATGTTTTCTTAGTTTCTTTGCTGAGCAATTCGTAATGGGCAACCAATTAACCTATATTGCAGTAGCTTAAGGTAGCTACTGGACTGTGCGTGTTAAAAGCGTAATCTCGATATAGAGCTGAGGCAAATTGGGTAAACATTGTTCAGCATATTGCGCATACGTCTAGTTAGCTTTCTGTTTTACCTTCTTTTTTAGTATAATTAAAAGTGTAGCATGGGTAGCCACATTTCTTCTACTATATAAACAATTGAAAACTTTTCAGACAACGACGCCTATTTCAATTTTAGAATCAAACAAAACAGTAACCAACTTAACTTTTACTTGTCGAGCACGCTGCGGCTGGGGTTTGTGTTTGGACTTGGGTTTGAGTCTACCAGAGCCAGTGGCCATAAATTAGCCATTAGTACTTCCGGGGTTCAGTCGCGTGGTGGTTGCTTTTGTTGTTGCCCGTTGCCTTTGCTTTTAACATGCAAATATATGCAGTGTTTTTGGAGTCCTGTTTGGGGCGCTTTGAACTCCGTTTGAGGTCAGTGACCAGTTGGAGCACTTGAGGTGTTTATCTTTGCCGAGCGCTCAACTTAACTCAAACACACTTTGCTGCTTTGCTTTTTTCGCAGAGCTTCGTCATACCCGTCAATGTGCGCGTCACGGACGTCAATGATAATGCGCCCCAATGGATTGGCACACCCTATACGCTGACGCTATCGGAGGTTACAGTGCCCGGCACGCGTATTTTACAAGGCGCACGTGCCGAAGACGCCGACCAGCCAGGTCCCTTCTCCACTGTGGAGTATCAGGTGCTGCCTGGGCCATATGCGGAGCTGGTGCAGTTTCTGAATCCACTGGAGGGCACGCTGGTGCTCAAGCGCGCCTTGGACTATGAGCAGCTGCAGAACTTTACCGTTAAGCTGCGTGCACAGGATCAGGGCACACCGCCACGTCACTCGGACACGCTGCTGCGTGTGGTCATTACCGATGCGGACGATCAGAATCCCAAATTTCAGCGCGAGTCCTACAGCGCCGAGCTGCCCGCTGATGGTCGTGCCGGTGAGCTGCGTATGCGCCCGGAACCATTGCGAGCAGTCGACCAGGACGAGGGCATCTGTGCGCCCATACAATACACCATAGTGCAGTCCCAGGACACCAAATACTTTCGCATACATCCGCATAGCGGCGCCATTACACTGCTTACGCCCATTGGCTATGCAGATCTAGCGCACGGCGCCACGCTGGTGGTGAAGGCTACACAAATCGACAATCCCGATCGCTATGCCTTGACCACGGTGCAGCTCACGCGTCCCGGCACACACAGCGATCTCAGTTCGCTGGCATTTGTCCAAAAGCGTTTTGTCATGCGCATTCGCGAGGACACCGCTGTGGGCAATCGCATTCTGGCGCTGCCCACCAACAAGCCGGGCAAGCATTTGAAGTTCACCATAGCTGATCCCATCAATTCGCAGTTCTTTAGCGTGGGCTCGCTGGGTGAACTGGTGTTGGCCAAGCCGCTGGACTATGAAAAGATGACCAAGCATGAGTTTCAGGTTGTGGCCAGCGATGGGTTGACCAATAGCACCACGGCTGAGGTAACGCTGGAGGTGATTGATGTCAACGATTGGGAGCCACGATTTCGTGAAACGCACTACGAGTTTATGGTGCCCAAGAGCGTAAGTTTCTACTGGATGTTAAAATGATTTTTATTTATTTGTCTGCCCTCTCAGCAGTCGCTACAGTCGCGCACAGACTCCTTTGAAGGTGTACTAATAGGCAAGGTGGAGGCTGCCGATGGCGATCGCAATGACAAGCTGGAGCTGACACTGCGTGGTCAACATGCAGGTCTCTTTGAGATTGATAGCACGGGCAACATTTACATGCGTCCGGAGCAGCTGCAGAGCCTCAACGAGTCCACAGTGCATCTGATTGCGATTGCCACGGATTCGGGTGCGCCGCCGCGCAGCACCTCCGTGCCTGTGAGCGTAACTATGGAGGGCTTAACGCTGGCGCAGTCCGGCTGGCATAATAGCATGCTGGGCATGTTTGGCATGATTGTGGGTCTGTTCCTGCTCATCATCATGGCGCTGAGTTGTTATATTGTGCGCTCTAAGCAGCAGCGCAAGAACAGCCCGGGTGGCTTGGGGCTGGGGCGCAATCGTGTGCATAGTCAGGCGCACAGCAGTGTCTCCTCGGCGAATCTGGTGACGCATGAAAAGCTGGCGGGCAATGGCGCCAGTGTAACCAGCGGTGGCGTCTCTGTGCTGCACATGAAGCATGCTGGCGGCAATATGACCATGGCCAATCCCATAAATAATGGACTGCATCATGTGGGCAGTGGCGCCAGCAGCAGCATGGCGCTCAGTAATGCCGCCAGTCTGCTGGAGCGGGAGCGCGAACGCGAACGGGAGCGACAGCGGGAGAGCTATGCAGCCACAGTGCGCAGTAAGTTGAAAAAGAGTGCTCTTTGTTTTCCACCACCCTTTAGCCCAGAGCATTCACTATAAATAGTCTATTTGCCAGGCATTGTATCGCGCGCCTCTGCCAATGGACAGCTCTATGAAGAGGATGAAATAGAGCACGATTCACTCTCGCAGCAAGGTCAGTCACAGTCACAAACACAATCACAGCAGCAGCAGCAACCGACTACGCCTGATAATAACAACCGCAAAACGCTGTTGACTTCTTCCAGCGCCACAGGCGTTACCACCATCTCGACTATGGCCAATGGCAATGCTACAAACTTGCTAAGCGCTTCGGACACCATGGGCTCGTCCGAGAACAACTTAACCGTCTACTTTTAGGACTTAACACTAGCACTGAACAAATTGTAAATAATTTGCAACATACTTAATCTATTTTAATGCTAGCCTGTAAGCTCATGTTAAAGTCCAAGTTGAAGTTCCATTGTAAGTAGACCAAATATAGCATTGTAAACATTCAGCACTTGTAGCTCTAAGTCCTAACCGATCGCATTCCAATGTACAATTATTCGCTTTTCACATTTGAACTTAAGAATAAACTTAAAACTTACATTATTAAAAAGTGATTTAATTATTACAATTCTGGGTACAGTGCTATAAAACTTGTTGAATTTCGATATTTATTGCTTAATTTCTAGCTCGTTTCAGCATTAACTTTACAGCTTTGGCATAAATTAAAATTAAACATAAACAATTTACTTGCATTGCATACAAAAGATAAGGAAACAACATAAGATGAAACATTAAGAGAGCTGTTTGGAAATGTTTTGGGATTTGCTTGGTAATGTTTTCTAGCTGCCGTGCCCATTTCTGCGTGGCTTCTTGCGTTTTAGCAAATTGAAATCTCCGTATTTGATATGATTGTCGGTAAGGAATGGCACATAGAAAGCTCGCAGCACTCGATGTGATTTCTCCTGTATAAGGAAGGGCAAGCTCTTCATTATAGACCAGTCCTTGGTGCGACGCGTATAGCTTGGCTCTAGGGCTGTGTATTTGCCTTCGTCAAAATCAATGAGGAAATGGCATTGCTCGTAATCAAAATACATGTGCTCATGCTCCTGGTTTTGGTCGTTGAAATATGGATGTACCACTTGAGTGGCATTCTCACCCTCAGTATAGTAAGCGGGCAGCATGCCACGGAACTCGGATTTCAAAAAGCGTAAACGGAAATTGTTTGCGGGGAAAAAGAAGCTGCCCGGATAGCGATGCCAATCCTTGCCAATGCATACATTATAAGTTTCCTCTGCACGATATTGTGGTGAGACCTTGAACTTATTAAGCTCTAACATCAAATCCATGGGCGCATGGTAATTGCGATATAGCACAAAGACGCGCGAGAGGCCCAGCAAAGCACTAGTGACCATTACAAGTATGGCAATGACATTGCTGTGATCGAGATAATGAGACGGCTCTTTGAGTTTGAACATAAGCGATTTAAAGCGAAAGAAGATGCGTTGATAGATGTCTAAAGTCATGGCGCCGCACAATGAGATCAATGGATAAACCGGAAATAGAAAGCGTTCCTCTTTGTGTGGTTGAGCGAAAAACACCAGTAGCCACAGATAAAAAGGCGACACCGATATAATACGCGGAAAGTTGAGCGTTGAAAAAAATCGACCCGGCAGTATGAGTAGCTCTAAAATCAGCATAATGGGCACTTGCAGCGCCAACAACTAAAAACCAAAAAAAGATTAATTCAAGTTCAAGTCAATTGATTTAAATACTTGCCCAGATAATATTAAAGTTGAGAAAACCATTGATAATATAGTAACTCAGTGGCTCAGTGCCAAAGATGTTGGGTCCATGGCTAGTAAACACGTTATACCAAACTATATTGAGCGGCGCAAAGGTTAGTTTGCCATAGTAGCTCGTGTCAATGGCAATCATTGGCAATGCAATTGTTGCCAACGAAATTAATGTCCACTGCAAGAAGGTGCGCCAGTCGCGTTGATATAATAGCAGATCTAGCACCATGGGTACACTAAGCAGTGCTGCGAATGGCCAGCCAAGCAGCGCTGAGATAGCGGTGAGGAAAATCGATAGACTATATTGTTTCGTCCACCAGGCGGCCAGCGCCGAGCAACCAAAGTACATGGAGAAAGACGAAGGTAGCAGTGCTGTGCTAGAGACAAACATGCCCACGCTAAATAACTGGAATATCAACCACAAGCGACCCACATGTATGCCAAACTCCCGGCAAATGGATCTGGATAAATAAGAATCGTTTAACTACATTTTCTAATTGCCTGTCTTAACTTACTTGTATATAAATCGTTCCATAACAGCACAGCCAAAGCCCAGCATACAGCGCACCATATAAAATATAAGTAAGGGACTAGGGTTAAATATTTTCTGATAGATCCAGCCGGGCACGCCCTGCAGCAAAAGATACGTATAGGAGCGTAGCCCAAATTGTGGGCTATACTCCCATGTCTGCAAACCATGACCGTTGATAATGTAGTTCAATGGCTCCCAGTAGTTAAAAGTCTCATCACAGTCCGCTATGTATGCCCAAATGGCGCTGCAAAGGCGAGCGCTAACAAAAGTCTTGAAGGCAGTGTTAATACCTGGCATCATGGGAACATTCGTTGGGAGTGGAGCGTTAGGGTCTGGACTATTTCTAATAACTTCAATTGTTCTTCTGCAAAACATAAACGTTGTTTATTACTGAATATACATCTGTTTGTATGTAAATACCGCTTTTCGTTTCTGGTGCCGGCAGGGGTTGGGGCCGGTACATCGCTGGTTTCCTTTTTGCCATTGCGACGCTTTAGTGGTTTTTTGGTTGGTATTTGGTTGTCAGCCTTGTTGGCATTATAACGCGCCCGTGCCGATGGCGGTGCCATATTTTATTCGCCCTTTTTTCAGCAATTTCCAAAACAAACTACCGTAAAGAAAAGCCACCCTGTAAAATAGTGCACCAGCTGATATCGCGGCTTGAAACAAGTTGGCAGAGCCCATTTCCAAAACAGATAAGACAGTATATGACGTCACAGCTGATTAGCTTGCGCATTTGTCTCGTTTTAAGTAAAACAATTTTGAACAACTCTTAATTTAAACCTTGCTTGCATTTCTTTTTATATTAAAATTCAAAAATATCTTAATATTGGGCAAATCGATAGTCGTATCGATAGCCGATAGACACATTTGGCAGCGGATCTGTTTATACATTCTAGCAATTTTATTTCATTTAATTTAAGCACGTAATTAGGGTTTAACAAAAACATAATATGTCTAAGGATGACAAGGATAAGGTACAAATCATCGACAAGGACTTGGACCTCTCAAATGCTGGTCGCGGTGTTTGGTTGGTGAAAGTGCCTAAATATATTGCACAGAAATGGGAAAAGGCTCCATCAAACATGGACGTAGGCAAGCTGCGCATTAGTAAAACGCCGGGACAGAAAGCTCAGGTGTCACTATCACTCACACCAAATGTGCTGGCCCTAGATCCCGACGAGAAAATACCCACGGAGCATGTGCTTGACGTGTCACAAGTGACAAAGCAGACTCTTGGCGTTTTTTCACACATGGCACCATCAGAGGCAACGTCAACAAGTGGGAGCAATGGTAAAGAAAATGGCTCTGGTGCTGCCACAGCGATAAGCGACAATGAGAAACTGTACATGGAGGGACGGATTGTGCAAAAGCTAGAGTGCCGCCCTATTGCTGACACTTGCTACATGAAACTGAAATTAGAGTCTATACGTAAGGCCTCGGAGCCAATGCGTCGGGTGCAACCAATCGACAAGATCGTACAGAACTACAAGCCGGTCAAGGATCATGCACACAATGTAAAATTTCGCAGCGTCAATTATATTATTTTCACTTACACTTAAATTAAAACTTACATTTTAGATTGAGTATCGCGAGCGTAAGAAAGCCGAGGGTAAAAAGGCGCGTGATGACAAGAATGCTGTGATGGATATGCTCTTCCATGCCTTTGAAAAGCATCAGTACTATAACATAAAGGACTTGGTCAAGATAACCAACCAACCCATTAGTTACCTGAAGGAGATTCTCAAAGATGTCTGCGATTACAATATGAAAAATCCGCACAAAAATATGTGGGAGCTCAAAAAAGAGTATCGTCACTACAAGACTGAAGAGCAAAAGAACGAAGAGAAGTCCAAGTCAGATGGAAGCAGCGATTCTGAATAACACTCGGCCTCATCTTCACCATAACATATTGTAATTGTTTTGTATCATCTCAATTTCACACAAAATGCCAGATATCTATTAATTAAGAGAAAAGTAAATATAAAAAAAATTCAAACAACTTTTTCTGTTAGATTCTTTTTGCTTTTTAATTGCATTTGTTTTTCACTAAGGCTATGAAAAAAAATTGCACATTCATATGTAAATAGACGCTCTTAGTTATCAGGTAATTACATTAGTGTTAAAAATGTGAAAAAAATGCTTAGCACGCTATGAGATCAGGTACAGGTTTTAGTACTATCAGCTCACTTTGATTTCCAAAATTTGAGTGGGTCAAATGCAGTTTTCTAAATTAAAAAGGCAAAAATGAAAAATGTATTAAAAATATATGAAAAAATGAAATGAAAATTAACTCAATCAAAAATGAATAAATGAAAATTATATGAACATAATAAAGAAATTAATAAACTGAAAAAATGAAAAAAAAGCATTTTAATAATGTGGCAAAAATAAAAAGCAAGCAAATTTAAACGGAAAGCAAAGTAATTCAGAGTTTTTTCAAATGAAGCAGAAGCAACGCGAGCTTAAATAATACTGTTCTAATATTTTTTGCACTAAATTACGGCTGCTGAGCCACAAAAAAAAACTTATAATTAAATTAAATTGCAAAGCATTCCAGATCTTAAAAGTAATTTGTACAGTTTTAAAATGTGCATGTAATAAAAATTGCTACGAATTTTTATGATTGTCAGTTGCACGACCATTGCAACCTTCTAACTTTGTTGTACGTCTGCGAAAAATGCAGATCACGGCAAGGCTTCCATGGCTGCAAGGAATAATATTAGGTAAGTTTAAAATGTGTGCATAAACATAAAATATTTACAATTAAAACTACTCCTATTTACAGTAAACGTACAAACAATGAACTCGAAACTTGAAGCACTTAAAAACTGTTTAAACACATCACTAACGAGACGAGGCACACACGGAAAACATTCTACAGCAGCTATTGCTGCACAAACTACGTCTCAGTTTACGGCGCAGACGCCACCGATGATATGCCGGAGTCAGTGTCATCTGCACGTGGGTATGACGTGGGCACTGGTTGTATAAGCCGCACTGATTTCACCTTAATTGGAGTTATAGATTCGAGTTTGCGTCTCCTTGTATTGTCCACGGTTTGTAAATTCGTCGCTCCATTGAATGGCGATCTGTTCACATTGCCAATATCATCTTCTGGATTGAGAGTTCTTCGCTCAGTGCTGAGCAATTTCATTTTAAGGTCCTCAGGCTCTGTAGGCCTGCTTCTATCCCGGTGCTTATCAAGCTGAAGCGCCACATTGCCTTGGTTTGTCTGACAGAGAAAGGTAGTTAAAAGTAATGTTATGAAGTTTCGTAAGCATAGACATACCAGAAGTAATGAAGATAGCATATAACAACAAAGTTTGCTTGGTTCTTTTCCTTCCATTACATCCGACAGCGTTGTCTGGCCATTGCCAATCTGGCATTTTTCAATGATCTCATCGTTAAGACTTTGAATATTAAAATTCTGACGCTTGTGCGCGGCTGCCAAAGTGGGTCCAAGTCGACGATGCCAATCAATAATCTGCCAAATTCAGTGTTAGACAGATTCGCAATTAAAATTGCCTGCTGTTCTTACCTTAGCTTCAGTATTTGCATCTAAACCACTGGAGCTTTTTGTTATAGCTGGTGTTGAATCTAAGTCAAAATCGGGTGTTGCTGGCAAACTCAGATTACTCTGATTCAAGTCAGAAACACTAGGTTCCGGCGCATCATCTTCCAATGGTAAATCAAGCGTAATATCAGTAGTATCTATTACGTCTAAAGCGCTGGACTCTAAACCTGTTTTATCTATAGCTGCCGCACTCGTATCAATTTCATCCAATGACGTGCTTATATTTGTGCTCTCCAGTACGCGTGCTTGTTGAATTTCATGCTTAACAAACTCCACGCCTACATCAATAATATCATCTTCCCCTAGGGGATTTGTCGAGTCAGCTCTTATCTCTTCCTGATCGATACCAGAGTCATACGTGGGACGCCTCCAGCCACGAAAGTCTGAAAATAACGAATACAATTGTAAATTATATTTTTACATCTGTTTGCGTCCATACTTTGATAAGAGTCAAACTCCATCTGATCCAGTGGCAGCAGTGAAATCCCTTCAAGGGGGGATTCAGCACGCAGAGGTGTTGGTTTCACCCTCGCTACTTTTGGAGTAGCCGCTTGCTTTGTAGGTTGGCGCTGCACAAATATAAGATACAAGTATTAAACTATTTGAACGCACATTAATAATAACGTGATAATTACCGCTTGTTTGAACAAATCAAAATCCTTGGTTAACCTGAAGAGGTATACTTTACGCAGTTGTTTAATTGGCAACTGCAAAAAGTTTAATGTAATGGGAACCTGCACATCACGCGGAGCATGTACTATTTCTTCAAATGTCTCTGTGAGCCCACTAAGTGCGAGCATTTCGGCATCAACGCGCACGCTCAGATTAGCCTTGTCGGGCACTCCTGGCAAGATGTCCCGCACCATAACCTTGGGCGATAGCGATTGTAGACGCTGATCGTTTAAGGTATCTGCAAGAACAACACCCTCGTCATCAAAACACTGGCCTGCATATCGTTTGAAAACAGGCGCAAAAGTAAATAAAAAAAAGGCGGAGGGAAGTAAAACAAAAACATAAGTCAAGTGTCTACAACAAAAATTATTAACAAAAAACTTATCCTGTTATTTAAAGCAACTGAAAAGACGAGTCTAAACATAAAATGTTGCGTTATTTAGTTTACCTGAGTGCAGCATTTCGCTTACGTCCTCCATGTCTATTCCCGAATCGATAACCAATGCTGCTGTGTCCTGTTTGTCGCTCAACGTGCTACATAGCGCAGATTCCATTTGAGTATCCTGCAGCGTATCGCTTGCATTCATCATATCAATGTCAGAGTCGATAGTCTTTCCCAGCGTGTCCTGCTTATCGCTCAGCGTGCTGTCAAACCCTGTCTGCAGTGGACTAGTTGTTAGCGTTGTACCGCTGATAATATTTATTGTCCAATCATCTTGCGATTCATCGTGCACTGAATGCGACGAGTTTAGCCGAATTTTTTTGTTAACGTCTTTTTCGCTTGCACTCTCTTCCAGCGTACGTTTCAGCAGATTCTCCGAAAGATCTTCATTTAGACGCATGCGTTTTAGGAGCTCGCTGGTGTCCATTTTATCCAATACTCGTTTTAGACCCGCGCAATCTTTAGCGCCATAACGCTCAGCAAGCATTTGATTCTCCAATGCTATATACTCATCCAAAGACTCTGTATGGCTTAAGTTTTCATTCAATTGCTTCGCTTGCATAAATTCCTTCATGAGATTCAAGCGCTCGAACGGAATGTCCGGCAACAGTGTGTTGTATCTCGGCTCTGGATGGTAGGTAAACAATTTATAGTTCTTCTTCTCGTCCACCTCAGAAGGATTATCTGAATCAATAATCGGCGCATACTTCCATAGATCTGCTGGCGTGTGATCCTGATACATGTGCTCAACGGTGCGATTGCGATTTAGATTTAACTCAAAGCCCAGTTGGTTAAAACGCTTTTCATCATGCATGGTTTTAAATTTTTTAACTTCCATTTGATATGTGAATGGATCGAATTCTTTTTGAGCCAACTTCTTTGATCGGCGCTTGCGTGGTGCTTCCACTGCAGGTTGCGCTTCCCTGGCGCTGCAATATACATTGTTTTTTAATTTTTATGCAATTTAATTAATTAGATAAGATTAAAAAAATGCTCTTGTCAGCATGTGCCAGCTTATTACTGTTATAAGCTGATAAGCGGTAAAATTGACAGACAGCATGGCGGCAATTTTACAGTCGACACACACGCAAAAGTTTGTTTTATTTTCTTATGTACATATAGTATTAGTTTTAACTTACGCGTTAGCCGCATTAGTTTCATCCTTTTTGGGATCGGACATAATTAGTGATTCGACCAGCTGCTCAACCACCTGGTGCACGAACTCAATTCTATCGCCATATATTTTACTGCAGTACTGGAAAACATTGCCAGCAGCAGCAAGTGACGAACGACGGGACACTCTCGCATCGTGCGCAAGGCGTACGAACTCATCCATATACTGTAAGATATATTTAATCTTGAGATTGCTTGATTTTTAGCGTTTAATTTGTTCCTTACATAGTTTAGCGAGATGCGCGTATCTGTTGAGAAATCTGTGTTTTTTGATAGCTCCTCCAGCAAAACAATCAAGTTCGACAGCGTGCCATGTTCATGGAATGCTACAATAGCTTTGGACACATTTGTGCCTGGTCGGCTTGCAGCGACCTCTAATAGTGTCTTCCTTATTTCACGCAATTGCATACTGTGTGCGCTGGAGCTGGGAATATCTGTAAGACATATCAAACTGGTCAGTAAAATTTGTATTGTTTACTTTTTTTATAGCGAGCTTTATTTAATGCGATAAAATAGCGCTGACTTAATCAACGCGTGTTTTGCTTAGCGCCGGTTCAATCAATTTGTACATAACAAAACAAATACACGTGAAATTGCTTACATACATACATACACAAAAATGTAGCCACTAATACATGCGCAAAAACAATGAGGAAGGCCTACGGTACTATTTGTAACGCGTAATGCTGCCACTTTACAGCTACATATAAACACTCGCATGTAATTAGACACTTACCGTCGTCTGTATCTGCATCCATTTTATTCCTGTTTCAGTGTTGTATTTGCGAGCTGTAAACAAAAATATTATTCTCCATGTTGTTTTTGGAACTCCGCACACGCACACATACATGCACGCCCACACAGCATGGGACAATAAATAGTTTAAGAACTGGTCTTGGGATATATTTAATTACACCAATGTAAACAAAAATTAATATAAACACACAAAGAAATGAAGATTTTATTCAGCACAGGAAAAATGGCGCGAGCCTCCTTTTTTCCTCCCAATTAGATATATAAATGTATTTATATTAGAGATGCAACAAAGACGTGAAAAGCATCGATATATACATGGTATATATATGTAGCTAATTAGAGATGCAACAAACATGAGTAAAGCATCGATATATATACATATGTACTCAAATACAAGCATCGATATATAATCATCATGCCGCAATTGTGTTTTACTTTCAAAGCTAATTTTTCAATACATTAAATTAAATAATAAGACAACGTTTACAGTAATCGGCATATTTGTATATTAGAGTGTAAAATTAATTTTAAACCATGATTATTTTTACAAATGACATTGTCTGCTGTCATGGAATGTCCAGTAACATTAGTTTTGTATGTATTACATGCTTCCGAGTTTATATACAAACTAAAATTTAGCATTACAAACCAAGATAGGTTATCATATGCAATCATTTACATTCTATGTATATACATATTTATTTGATGATTAAAGGAATGTCTGCGTTGGGCTTTTAAAAAGTTGACTATTGCTCTTTAATGGACGGGCTGATTTACTCCTGAAGTTCACTTAAATTGGGAATGTTGTGAGTGTAATCGTCATTTGAGGTTGAGCTTGAGTCGTTGGTAAGCTCAAAGCTATTATCGCCGCTGGTCCCGGTAACAGTTGTCAGACTGGAGTCATTGTTGGAGTTGGGATGATCAAAGTTTGCTTCATCGTTGTCATCGTCATCATCATCATCGTTGTCGTCATTATTACTCAGACTATTTGTGCCACTGCTGTGATTGTCGCCCCCGCCATTATCATAATGAGATGCAACTCCATTTACTTCTTCTACAGCTGCTATAGAGTCACTGCGCGTATTCAAATTTAATGCGCTTATCTTGGGGAAATTGTTATAGCTCAACGCGCTCTTTTCCGGTATTGTTGACGATTTTGTTGTACTGGCTGTAGCAGTGGTAGCTTCAGATGTATTGCTTATCACCGAATTGGTATTTTTAATTAAAAGCGTTATCAATGGCACATTTGGCACCGTTGTAGATGTGCTTGCCATTGAACTGCCATTACTGCTGCTATCATGTTGTACAGCATCCAGTGAAATGGATGTTGTTGCTACAGATGAGAGCGGCTCGGAAATGCCATTGAGTATAGATACGTTTGGTATATTTTGCAGTTGCTGCTGCACTTGTTCATTAGCAGGCGCCAGCTCTTCGCTTCTAGCATTCAGAATCGATAGATTAGGCATGTTCGGTGTTATAGATGCAGATGAGACAGTATTGGTTGTTGTTTTTGTTGTCGGCACAGCATTGCTGTCCGTGTTTCTTTGCTGACGCGAAATTTTTAACACACGCGGCGGTGCTACAGGCACTGAACTAGAAGCCCCGTTCTCCAACTGTTGTGGCACGCTTTTGTCACGCCTAACCATATGTTTGTCAAAGTAATCCAAGTTCATACCAGTGCCACGTCCCTGGGCAGCAGCTGCATTTAGGGCCGATGTATTCGGCTGAAAGCTGGCACCTTCATCTACCTCCATGTCTTCACTTAGATCCCCACTACACAGATCAAGGCTAATGTGCGCTGCTGGGCCATCAACAGGCCGATCTGGTTTTGGTTCTGAAAAGCAGATAAATTTGTGTTTTTGCCATTTCTGCTAACTTTCTGTAAAGACTCACCATTGAGGAAATGGGTTGCTACAAAATCGGCAGCACTATAAATCTCAGAATGCACCAGCAACTGCAGTAATACACCAACCGTGGGTCGTTCGTTCTGCTTGCCAGAGGTTTTCCACTCATCAATCATAACCTGTGATATGCTTTGGCCGGCCGACAAACGCTCTGCATCAATCAGGCTTATTTCTTGGGCAGTGTACTTAAGCCCCACGTTTGTGGAAATTTCTTGGTAATTAAGCGCTCCTGCAGCGCTGCAAGCTTGTGCGTCCAGGCGCTTCGGTATGATGGACATCAGCTTACGCCAGCAGCTGTTCACATCCAGTATTTTAGCCAGTTTATAGATATCGTTGTCGTCGACGCGACGCAGCTCTGTGCAGCGGTTATATTTTGAATATTTTGGGTCGGGCGCAGAGGAGGCGCGAACAATAGACCGACCGTGCCCGTTTGTCATTTCCATTTTGTTGCGCTGCTTGAGTTTAAAGCTTTACAGTGAGTGTTATTCCTAATTCATCAGCTAGCCTAAATTATTTGTGCGCTATACTCATGTTATATTTACTTGTTTCTGTTGCTTTGGCGTTTTCACGAAAATTCCCTATGCGCCATCATTGGTTTCTTATATGTGCGTATGTATGTGTTAATGCCCCAACAGCTGTTGAGCTTACAGAGTTGCTGAAGCGATAAGCTATCGATAAGTGTCTGCTCGATTTCGAAATTGATAGGCATTCAATTTTAAATTAAAATGTAAATTTTATTTTTGTATTTCAATAAATGTTTGTATAATGGAAACAATTACATTTACATAAACTTTTCATTTATATGTACTAAAAAAAGGAGAAACAATAGTTACGGACGATAAAAAACTGATAAGGCGTTACATAGACAGCTTTATACTTATGCTAATTATATTATCTTTCGTTGCTAAATTCAATAGAAAAAATACATAATATGATATATATGGGTGTTCAAAAAATATCGTTACCTGCTGATTTGTTTCTTTTCAATACATATGCTCTACTTACGTGTATATAAGGTCACTTTTTTTTTTTAAATCTGTGTAAAATGTATAGCATATGATTCAATATAGACGGAATGTTTTCTGATATTTAAATCTAAACGAGACTCTTAAGTTTTGTGAGTGTTCGGTAAAGCTGTGCGCTTTGCAAATCCCGAAAGGTTGCTTGCTTACTTTTCTAAATTGAAAGCTGCAGAAATGGATGAGGTTCGTTACTAGTTGTTAGTGTAAAAAAAGGTGGTTATAAACAACAGCACACTCATAATCAATGCTGTATTTATATTGTGCGGATGTCTTGTGTTCGCTGTATTTCGTGTCGTCTTGCCCATTTGGAAGCGCATTGTCGGACTGGACATTCGGCCATCGCCGCCATTACTGAAAGCTAGCACACGCATGTTATAGCTTTTTCCAGGCGTCAGATTATTAATATAAGACTCCAATTTCTGTCCAATTGGGATTATAGTATTGTTGGCAGTTATCATATTCTGATCCGTTTCCCAAATGCGCACCTTAAATTAAAATATTAATACAAATTAAATGAAAATAAAAGTCTCAGGCTATTTTATTTACCTTGTAGCCCTCGATGGGTTCCTCGTCTTGCGCTGGTGAAACATAACGCCATACCACACGTACTGTAGACGGATTAATGCCATAGACATGCACTGATGACGGTGGTTTCTGTGGCGCCTTACGATATGTGCGTTCTACAGATAAGAAACAATTAATAAAATTCTAAGTAATTGTTTTATAATAAGCACCTTCGGTACGTTCACTCTCAGGACCCTCTCCAGCCGCATTGTAAGCCATAACCTTAACAAAGTAATACGTGTCCGGCTGCAAGCCAACAATCAAAGCCCATGGGCGTGTGGTACGCGATAGATAAAACACCGAATCCTCTTCCTGGTGCGTGGTCTTCCAATATTTCAACTAAATATTTCAACAAAGTGATTAATAAACTGTTAAAGCAACCTATTTAACATAAGCTTACCCTATGGCCTATGAGCTTGCCGCGTATATTTTCACGTGACATGTCAATGGGCGACCAGGAAATATTAAAGCAGGTGGAATTGAAAGCAATGGCAACTGGTCTCTGCGGTGCCACCTGTGGCATATCTTCTGCGGAATGTATAACAACCGTTTCACTCTCCGGTCCCATGCCAATGCTGTTAATAGCTTGAACCTTAACTTCATACTCCGTGTAATAGTTGTTGAGCGGTATATTAACCACGGCCACGCCTGCTTTTTCATGATTCTTGATAATTTCGCTGGCCCAATCGAGTGCACCTTTAAGCTTCCAGAATACCTTATAGTGAATGCCATGGCTGTTCTGCTCTTGTGGCAGTAATGGCTCCCAGGTAATGGTCAGGTCACCAATCTTGCCACCACCACCGCCAACCTTTCGTGGCGCAATATAAGGCTTATCATCAAAAGTGCTGTAGATGGGCGAGGGTGCTGATGGGGCACCAATGCCCAAATCATTAACAGCGGTTACGCTGAATTCATACGAAGACCAGGGTGTCAGATTAACAACTTCAGCTTGCTGTCGCGATGTATATCGATCCACTTCACGTGCTTGCACATGCATCGACACATTAACCCAAGTGCGATTCCAGTTGGTGCGACCCAAAATGTTATAATAGCGTATAGCACGGCCATTGTTGGTGCCATCCACCCATTCAATAATAGCCTTTGTCTTGCCTACTTCAATCACCTGCACACCGCCAGGTGCACCAGGTGCGCCCTCAATTACCACATTGGTCTTGGTGCTAATCTCATTCACTGCGGATTGTACAACGCATTCGTAGTCGCCAGCATCGCGCATTGTGGTATTGCGCACCGTCAGGCTATTCCACTCTTTAATCTGCAAATGTGTAAACAAATATATTTTTTTAATAAATCTGCTTAAAGAGTGCCAAATGGGTAACATACAATGCGCTCAGTGCCATCATGATTGTTCCGCAGGATTTCGCCATTGTGCTTCCAGACATATGCAATATCCAGCAGTGGATCGAAAGCAGCTTCACAATGCAGATAAATCAGATCATGCTCACGGCTAACAATACGCTGTGGTGGCGTCTGTATAAAGCGTATTTCCTCTGCAAATTAAAATAAATTAATCAGATCCAATTTAAATTCTACTGTAAATTAAAACTTACGAAGGACTATAACACGCGCATGCGATTCGTCTGTGCCAGCCTGATTGGAGGCAATGCAGGAATACATGCCTTCATCATCACGGGATGTGGGTGAAATAATCAGCGTACCGCTAGGTAAAATGCGTCGATGACCACCGGAACCCAGCAGTTGGCCATCTTTTTTCCATTGGAACTTAGGACGTGGTGCGGCTTCAGGATCACACACGATGGTCGTGTTGCCATTGTAAATAGCATAGATTTCGGATTCAAGCGGATGTTTCTTGAACGATGGTTTCATATTGAGCACGCGCAGTTGCGCGGAGGAGAAGGAGGTCTTCAGCTGATTCTGGGCGCCGCATTGATACATGCCCTCGTCCTTATCCTTTTCCAAAAACTTAATTGTCAATAAATTGTCCTGTATAACATAGCGATCACGATTTATGGTTAGCGGATCAAGGCGTTCAGCATTCTTGTACCAAGTGTAGTTTGCATCGGGTATGGCAAAGGCCTCGCAAATGAACGTAACATCGCTGTTATAATCCTTTATCATATCTTTAAGCGGTATGGTAAACTCCGGACGCATTTGTATGTTGATGTAAATGGATTTCTCAAGCGTTTTGCGGGGATTGCTTATGCTGCAGGTATACTGCCCATTGTCACTGGTTGTTGCATTCTTAATAATCAACACGCGTCCATAGCTAGTGATGTGTGCATTGCGCTGCAACGGCTGTCCATTACGTGTCCAATTGTATGAGGGTATGGGATAACCAAAAGCCATACACTCTAGGCGGATCTCTTCACCAGCTGTAGGTGCCTCGGGAAACACTTTGGGGAAAGTGTTGGCAAAGATGAGCGACTGGTAGTTGCTATTGGGCGTGACACGCAATGCAAAGAAGGGTCCATTGCGACCCGTATCAGAGACAAGTGTTTGGGCGGTGCAGGAGTAATTTGCCCGATCTACGGTTTCAATAAACGAGAAGTACAAGGCACCATCGTGTGAGACGAAAACACGTTGATCTTCCTCAACAAAATTTGGAAAATAGTCACGTGCCCAATAGAATTTGACGCCTGGATAATGCTGTGGTGGATCACAAAATATGGACTTGCCCCAATTCATTTCGCTGGTCTCCGAAGAACGCTTTAAATTAAACTCCATAATAAAGCCAAAGTTTAAAT
Source organism: Drosophila busckii (assembly GCF_011750605.1). Classification (NCBI taxonomy): domain Eukaryota; kingdom Metazoa; phylum Arthropoda; class Insecta; order Diptera; family Drosophilidae; genus Drosophila; species Drosophila busckii. Next base: position 4,211,162 of record NC_046607.1, read on the forward strand.
GAGCGCTCTCCGAACGTATGCGGCCGAATTTGTTCTTAGCAACGCAATGATATGATCCCTGATCGAGCGCCTGCTTGGGTTCATAGATAATCAGATTACCTCCAGATATGGTATAACGATCCTGCGTTAATGGATCAATGCGATGATACTCCAGAGTATCATTTACATAAACCTCACGATACCATTCATAAGTGGGCGTGGGATAACCACCTGCCAAGCATCTAAGCGCAATATCATTAATCAAACGATTCTTGTTTACATCGTAAATGGTGTCATTGGGTTGTCTAACGAAATATGGCCCACGTGGTATGCGCTCAAAGTCACGTATATCCAAGCCATAATGATATGAGCGCTTGTCATCCAGTTTGATGTTCACATTGTCTGGATTATAGAGTACCTTGGACTCGCATATGAATAGATTCATTTCAATCTCATAGGCAGGCATAAATAACCAGCGATCTTTTTTTTTTGAATAAGCATAAACTACACGATTTCGCAAATAACCATTATCCCCATAAGGCTGATTGTTACCTAAAATTAAAACAAATAATTAATAACCAAATACTTTGCATATAAATTTATACTAACCAAAGAAACCACGTAAATTATTTTGATTGCGTTGATTGACATTTGTTGTGCCTGGCTGTGTGTTATAGTACTGATTGGGATTATTAAAGTTGCGATTAAGATCGCTCTGCACCAAAAAGCGATTATCATTTAGATCTTCATTTTCCAACGCCAGCTGCTCATCGAACGCAAATGAATCCTCCAGCTGCAGCAGCTGTGTATTATCTTCGTTTACCCAGTTCTGTGGTCCCGTTTGATGCGCGGAGATAAAGAAACGATTCTGACGCTGATTTTGCAGTATTAAATGTTTTAGTATGAACGAATGCTTCTCTACATTGTCCACATTAACTAGATCAGCGGTGTATGCCTTACATATTTTTTTGGCCTCCGCCCAGTTGCGTTTGGGAGAGCGTATGAAGCGATAGCAGGTTTGCCGGAATGAGACCCAATGCTCTGGGCAGAAGTTATCCTCATCGGTAAACATATCCCTATAGCCAATTCCTCCTACATTGCTGTGAACGCTATTGCGATTGAACGGATCGTATTGTGGGCCCAGATTGTTTATACTGCCCGGACCGCTAATGCTGCCACCTGGACCGCCTATTATCGGACGATTGCCATCATATGGGCGATTGGCATCATATGGACGGCTGGCATCATAGTTATTATTATAGTTGGTATTATAATTTGGATTACTCTGTTGATTATTAAAGTCCAGCAAGGGATTATCATACTGGGTAGTGTCGGGATTATGGGGTTGGCCCGTGTATAAAGGATTATAGCGCGGCGAGTAATCCTTGTTGTAGCTGGGCTGATAGGGTTGTGGTTGCTGCCCCTGTGGTTGCGGCAATCCCTGCTGTTGCTCCTCGTTCAGTTGTGCCTTGGCCGTTGCTAGCAGCAACAGTGGCATAAGCCAGCAGACTGTGCGCCTGCTACATGGTGACATAGTGACTTTGCTTTCAGTTCGATTGATGGGAACTACTCCGTATGGCGTTACGTATAATACTAAAGGCACATGTTCATATAAAGAAATTCGTAGTCTATAAATAAAATAAAAATAAGCACTGTTTATTTACAATAATCAATTAATGAGCACTAGTAGCGTAAACAAATTTAGTGATCAGTCAGACAGTCATGCAAAGTTATGGAATTACTAATTATACACATACACACACATATGCACAAGCATATAAGCGTGTGTATTTGTATGCGTGTGTTTATTTAGGCGTGGTCTGAGGCTTAAACTCAGTTAAATAACTATATATTCACTTAAACTGCACAGTATTTAAGTAAGGCATAACTTTTTTTTATTTTGTTCACAAAAACTCTGAGCATTTCACTGGCGTTGTATTACAAAATTATTAAAACGCAACACTGCCGCCGCCCAATTGGAAGAAAAGCTGTGCTTAGTCAAACTCCAACCACACCTTAAACTTTACTCTCATACATTTTCAACATAAGCCCCCTTGAAAATTACCGCCTCAATAATTTAAAGAGTATTTTGCTGCGGTTTTATGATTTACTAACCAATTGCACATAAATTAAACACACACAACTATAAAATTATATATTAATTAAATAAAAACAAAACTAGATACAAATGACACCAAAGTAGCAGATAGATATGTGCAAGCCACGATAACTAAATCAGTTTTAACTGACCGCCCGCCACATAAGCTGATATGTTTTGTGTATTGTTATCGGTAGATGTGGAAAGTTACTCTACTACTGGTAGTGTTGTGCGAACATTGTTCAAATAACTGAATAAGTTCAGGGCTTCTTTTAGTCACTGAACTAAATCGCTATATATGACTTGGCGCGTTTGCTCGTTCTTTGTTATTCATTGTTCGTTTTAGTTTCGGTTAGCTTAGAATCCGAATCTATATTATCTATATATTGTACATTAATTAATATATTTTTACAAAGCAAAACATTAATTGAACCAATAAGAACGATGAAGGGTGAACGATTCAGTTCGTGGACTTTGTGAATAGGTCAATTTTGTTCATTTGAACGACCCAGCACTCGTATGTGGTGATGATGTGTAATAAGCCAAAGTTTTGGTGATAATACAAACAAGGCAGGAAACGTACTTACTTAAGCAGGAGCACACAGGACATAATTAAGCCAAGATGAATTACAATCCGAATGCGGGTATGCGGAATCGTAAGTGGGAAAATTGTAAGGAGCAAGCTAAGCAAGTATACCACGAACACGCATCATCTGCTGTTGTTGTTGCCGCCGCCGCCTGTTACTACTGTTGCCGCTTGAAAACTTCTGACAAGAGACTTTAAAAGCGTCTGCAGCAGATAGTTGCTAATAGTAGTTACTTGTTGCATTGTTGATTGTTAGATTACACTAACAGTTTTGTTGCGTTTCGTTGTTAGATTTGTTTACTACATGTGTAGCTTGAATTTACCTTTTTCCCAATACTTGCGTTCACTTAATACAGCTACAACAACAAGTACTTAATGTTTATCGTTTTTCTTTAATGTACAATGAAATAGCACAAGCTGGTGGACGCGTGCGGCCAGTTAAACGTGTAAGCGATGTAAACGCTATGGGTCCGGCTGCACCCATGCCCAGTGGCTCCGCTTTTATGTCATCTGCACCGGCGCCAACCATGTTCGATCCTAACATGTACGGCGGACCAGCCCCACAAACCAACAATTTTGGCTATAATGGTGCTCCGGCACAACAGCAGCAGCAGCAGCAAAATTTTAGCTATGCACCACCACCACAGCCACAACAGCAAGTGCCCAGTCAGCCACAAGCTGCTCCAGGATTCGGCATGGGCGCGCCTCAGCCCCAGCCATATGGGGTTGCACCTGGAGCCGGTGCTGTGCCTGGTGGTCAATATCCACAGTTTGCAATGTTCCAGCAGCCTATTGTGCAGGATATGGCTATGCAGTATGGTCAGCGTCTGGCCGATCAAGGCAAGCAGCTGGTGGAGAATCAGTTTGAAAAGTGGGTGCCAGTGGCTAAGCTCAAGTACTACTTTGCCGTAGATAATGCCTATGTAGGACGCAAGCTGCGCCTTCTCTTCTTTCCCTACATACACAAGGTAAGCAGATGAATTCCAACTGCAATGCCTATGCTAATATTTATATCTCTGCAGGATTGGTCACTGAAGTATGATCAAGAGCATCCAGTGCAACCACGCTACGACATAAATGCACCCGATCTATATCTGCCTACGATGGGATATATAACATACGTAATCGTTGCAGGCTTGTTGCTGGGCATGCAAAAGCGATTCTCACCCGAACAACTGGGCATTCAGGCATCTAGCGCCATGGCTTATAGCATTTTCGAATTGGTTATCTATTCTATTGCGCTCTATGTGATGAATGTAAAGACGAGCCTTAAAACTTTGGACTTGCTGGCCTTTACAGGCTACAAATATGTCAACATTGTGGCGTGTCTTATGATGAGCACGCTATTCTTCCGATCTGGTTATTACTTAGCATTAGCATACACCAGCTTCTCCTTCGGCTACTTCTTGGTAAGAGCAAGTGACAAATAGTGTGTAGAACTTGTATTCATAAATTAAATTGTTTGCAGCTGCGCACATTGCGTACGAAACTATTGCAAGATAGCGCGCCGACAGCGCCAAGCGGCGCCATCAATTACGACCCGTATGGCAATCCACAGCAACTCGATTATAGCGGTGGGCGCAGGCGTAAGCTATACTTTCTATTCTTGGTGGTAGCCGGACAGGCGCTGTTTGCCTTTTTGCTCTCCAAGCATTTATACTTGCCCAGTGGGGAAGAACCAATAGCAATGCCCAAGGCGCTTTAACTGCAAATATATGTATAGAAATATAAATTCGTAGTATAATTTGTAAAACTCGATAAGGCAAACTCATGTTACCCCGAAGCCAATATGAAATCATTTCCAAAATGTTAAATGCTCTCAAAAGTTGCTGCAACAACAAAGTGAAAATATACATAGATATGTTTCTTAACAACACATCAACACATTTTATAAATTAATAAAAAGAATTTGCAAAAGAAATATTTGTATTTAAATGTTTTTTGTATTTTTATTGAAATCTTAGTCTCATTACTGTAACGTGTTCTTGGTTGGTTTTGTCTGTTTTTTGTTTACTTTTTAGTTTTTGCCTGTCGCTGACTTATGCTTTATAAAATATAGACCTATACGAAATACATATATTTCCTGTTTGTATTTAGTCTAATTTGTTGTATTCTTGTTTATTTGTAATATTTTTTGCACTTGCATAGCATGAGAAAATAATATGCATAATAACGTTAACAGTTTCAACATTAGGTATACATTATGTATTTGCCTTTTTTGTTTGCTGTTGCATTATTGCAATTGTTTAGTAATTATTTATAAATAGTTCGTTAGTTGGGGCCTCAATTGCAACTCAGTACCATAGCACAAATATTTATAAAAAAAAAAGGTAAACGTATACGCATACAAATTTTTCTAGCTTTGCTTCGTTTTTGAAATGTTTTTGTGTGTTCTTTATTTGAAAGTTTACTAATTGAATGAATGGTGATTTATTTTTTATTATTAGTGTATAGTATGTATGTATGTATATATAGTATGTATATATTATGCTAGCACTTAATAAATAGTTATAAACATGCTTTGCTTTGTTTTGTTTTTAACAAATTCCACGAATTACAAATAATACATTTACAACTAATAATAATAATAATAATAATTCAAATTTAAATTTGTTCTGCTGCCTTGCTCGTTTGTAGTCGTTTGTTGTTGCACATAACTAAGCATATAATATATATATATATATATATATATATATATATATATATATATTCATATGAGAGTTTGGAATACAAATTAAATGGTTGCAACAAACATTATTAAACAATGAAAACTCTGCCTATAACGAAATTAATTGAATTCAAACGCTAGCTCTATAACCTAAATCACCGACTTCGACGCCTCCTGTTGCTGCTGCTCCTGCTGCTTGACAAGATTACGCTGATAGTTTGCTGCATTTACCGTAATGAACTATATTACCGTTCCACCCGGCGGCGCGGCTTGACTGCTGGGGGACAAGTGCTGCACAACATTCTGCTAAAATAGAAAGAAAAGGAAATCGTAATACAATATTTCATTAAATTAAAGTTTTTCTCTTACGCTTGTCTGCCCCGGTCGCGCCCATGTGTAGATAAAGCCATCCTGGCAGGCAGTCAGAAAGCAATCCTCACGGAATATGAGCGCAGTTAGACGCTCGTGGGCAATCTTTTTGCAGACAAGCGGCTCCAGCAGCGGGCACTCTTCAAAACGCGGACATGCGGGCGTACCAATGAGCTTCATGGGATCATAACTGCTCACAGTGCCCGACGACTGCGCCGCCGTTGCCAGCGAGGAGTTGTGTGAGGATTTACTAAGCTTAAGTGAGCCAAAGCTATTTCCAGATTCCACTGCTGTAGAGTGTGCAAAGTTTGTTGAGGTGCTACTGCTGCTGTTGTTGTTGTGATTATTACTGTGATTATATTGGTTGTAGCTCTTAAGCATGCTCATGGCCTTGCGATGCTGGCGATGATTGCTGGCTGTGCCGCTCTCGCGCTTTTCAGAACTGTTTAAGAAACTAAAATTGCTTAAACGTTGTGTTAGACTATTGAAGGCGCTCAAGCCACTTGAGTTGGAGTTGGTTTTAGTCGAGCTATTAGAATTTTTGCTATTATATCCAGATGTGTTATTCGTCGAGTTATTTAAGCGCTGGGCGCCGCCGCTGCCACCGCCGCCACTATCAATACTCTCTGATTTGGTGGCACTAATGCAATTAGGAAACTTGATAGAGTTGCCAGTGCCGTGAGCTTTGCTGGACGCTTTTGATGTCGTTGGCGCATTGGCGTGCGTTTCTGTTTCGCAGCAATCATCAGGCGGCGTATTGGCATTGGATGACTGCGAGGATATGGTGCAGTTGGCCGTTGAGAATTTGCTGGAGCTATTGCTATTACTATGCTCAGCCACAGCGGCGGTGCCCGCGCCCAGCGCTTCAGCGGTGGGACTGCAGCTGCCGGAGTCGGCGAAATTGGTAGCCTGGCCCATGGCAATAGGTCGTATCAACTTGATGCCTTCCGCATCATAGCCGCCGTTCATGTAGCTGCTGCTGCTTTCGTTCACATGCTGACGCAAGGATGTCAACGGATGTCGCAGCACATCCTCCGTAATGTCCCACAAGCATATTTGTGTATCCTGACTCACTGAACCCAGACGATAGCTAATGGCCAGTTTCTCTGGCGCCAGCGCTGCCGACGAGGCGTCCGAGCGAAAGGAGGCAGAATGGGGGCGTGGCTTAGTTGCGTTATGCAGCGGAGTTGAGTTCTTGTCAAAGCCCTCAAAGCCGCCATTGGCCGTGGAGTCGCCGGAGAAGCGATCCTCGCGCGTTGCTGTATAATCATTTAACTGATTTTCATCATCGCTAAAGTCTCCACCATCCCAGTTCGTATATGAGGTGGTATATGGATCAAAGGCCACCACGGATACCCAGGAGCGATGGCCCTGGCCGCGTGCAACAACACGCCGTTCGTGCAGTGACCACACAGTCACCAGATCATCCTCGCCGCCTACCACAATATATTTGCCGTCGGGCGACCAGCAGACACAAAGAAAGCCACCAAAATAGGAACGCGCTATGCCTAATAGCTCCATGGTATCGTAATGAAAGACACGCAGAAAGCCATCCTGGGAGACTAATGCTAGATTAGCGCCGCAGGGTGAAAAGCAAAGCTCGTTAATGCAGCAATTCTCGGTGCTAAAGACCCATTTGTAGAGCGGATTACGTGTTGATTTGGACTTGCAGGTGAGTATCGTATAGCCATCGCCCACCTTGAATGGCTGATAGCTGGGCGCAGTCGCGGCGCACGGCAGCTCCTCATTATACAAATACAGATGCCCCGAGGCATGTGACGCGAGAAACAAATGCGGCGAATTCGGCAGCCACTTTAGACAGGTCACTTTGGTCTTGTCAATCAAGCGCTGCAAGCAAAAGCAAATGCAATTAATGTATATGCTATATTGAAAGTGTATTTTAGTTACCTCCTCGTTGAAGAGCTTGCGCAACTCGCGTGGTCCTTGCTGTGGCGATACCAGCTGTATTTGTCCTGTGGTAAAACCCACCAGCAATGGCGCACCAGTGGGTGTGGCGGCGTTGGCATTAAAGTCATGACAACTAGGATTGGTGCCTTTGTAAAACTTTTTATCGATGGGCTTGCTCATCTCAGTGCCCTGGAAAGTACAAAACAATTAGAATTACAATTGCTTAATGAATGGAAACACAACGAGTTATGCATGGACTTGCAACAGGCGCTGCAACAACAGCGCGCATGCACATGCAACAATGCAGAGCAAAGCTTTTGTTTCCATGTGATAAGCTTAAGCTAAGCTTAATTCACCGCTCTCTTCTCCCCCACACAGTGCCTTTTTTCTATTATAGCTGCATTGGCTATGATTAAACTGAATAGACACCAATTGTATGCAATGTGTAATATAAGCAAATACACAAATTGAGGTATAAACCTTGTTGGATGATTTCAAGTGAAAAAAAGCTGCGCATACAAGAGCAGCGGCAGCGTCAGTCGCAGCTAAATAGCAAGAATTGAAACAAATTAAAGGGGGTAACTGGATACGAGGCCGAGCGCATGTGGGGGAGGAGTTGCCACTGCAGTGGCCGCCAATGTCGCTTATCAATGCTTAAAGGTGATAAGGTGCAGCTCTTCAAGATTCTGGACTCTGGCCACGTCACCTTTTTGCAATTCAACTTTGATAAGATACATGGCACAGCGAATTATGCAAATTACTTTTGACGTCTTTTCGCCATTGTTTACTCACCTTTTTGACTCCACGAAACGCATACACATAGAGATCGCGACCAAAATTAAAACATATACGATCGCCGCCGTAGATCTGGCTGGTGGGCAGTCCATTCTGGTCGAGTACACCGCCGTTGGTCATTGAATGCATCGAAATGCCGCCGCCCAAACGTGCGTCCACTGTGCTGCTGCCGTTGTAGTTACTATCGCCGCCGCCGCCGCCTCCATTTACTGCTGTTGTTGGGATAGCAGGTGATGTTGTTGTTGCTGCTGCTGTAGTTGTTGTTGTCGTTGCTCCATTCGATTGTATTTGCGTGCGTTTATCATTTGCAGCTGCTGTTGTTGTTGTGGGCGACGACGCCGTTGCGGTTGCTTCGTTATTTGATTTGCTGCTTCCGCTGCCATTGCCACTGCCAGCAACAGCGTTTGCGGTGGTGCCGCCACCGCTGCTGGGATTGGGCAGTGTCACAAATGAAACGCGCACCTGGGGCGAACTTTGATTGTTGCTGTAACCGACCCGATTAGGACGCGAGTATTCGGGAAGGGTTAGCAGTCGATAGGTACCCTCACGCGTTACAAATTGAGTTTTCAGATCGTCCTTGACATTGGCATCCAGTTGATTGGCCATTACGTAGGCGGTTCTGTGTTGTAATTCGTTTTAGTTACACACGACGCCGCTTGTTGTTGTTGCTGCTTCTGCTTTTTGCATCACTCACACGTACGCGCACGCACACACACACAACCAACTAACACACACTTGTACACCTCAACCCATACCGCACCTGCCGCTGCCCAGCCCGTTTCGTTTGCTTTCGTTTTGTTTCAAAAATCGTTAAACTTTTGCCACTAATTAAATGGCCTTCTATGTGAGGGTGTTTGTGTGCTCTGTTTGCTCACGCGTTCTTATAATTAGATTTAATTCTGCACTACACTTCAATTAGTGTATTGTTGTTCTTTTATTTCTAATATTCCAAAACATTCTGTGGAGAACTATCGAGTGCACTATCGATTAGGAAAAACTCACAAGTCGACTCAAGCACTATCGATTGGCAACATCGAAGCTCAGTGCTGGCTAACGTCATTACTGAGAAAGTTTGAGGGAAAATAAAGAATAATTAGCGTTCTCAAAATAAATCCAACATGCTGTGACACTTTGCTAATTACTATTACCCGCAACTTTTTAACTCGCAAATAGCCTTTGGTAATGTTGGTAGAGAATTCAAATTGTAGGGCGCCGAGCCGAAATAGTTCTAAAAAGTCATAATATCGAAACCAGTCGAGGCCTATCGCTACTCGATAATTTTCTACTCGACTCGTCTCGTGTTGTCATTTCACAACTTATTTGCATTCTTTTGATTGATTAACTTATTAAAGAGATTTAAGTGAAAATACGCTTTGAAAAACAATATGTCTATGTTGCGCAGATCCTCACAGTTGTTGAAGTCACAGCTGCGTCGCGTTCAAAGCGTGCCAGCTGCTCTTTACCATGAAAATGTAAGTTGAAATGTAAGACGCATTAGGATGCTCAAGTTCTTTCGTAATATTATCAACTCTATACTATATAATGTTTGTTTTTGATGCAAAGCATGGCACGCATATAGATAAGAATTACGTGCCAACAACTGATTGAGTATTTGTTTCATAGGTGGTTGAGCACTATGAAAATCCACGGAACGTTGGCTCTCTGGACAAGAAGGATGTGACTGTTGGCACTGGGCTTGTTGGAGCGCCTGCCTGTGGCGATGTGATGAAATTGCAAATCAAGGTCGATGATAATGGCAAAATTATTGATGCCAAATTCAAGACTTTTGGTTGCGGTTCGGCAATTGCCAGTAGCTCGTTGGCTACTGAGTGGGTGAAGGGCAAGTCTATTGATGAGGCTGGCAAATTGAAGAACACAGATATTGCCAAGGAGCTGCGATTGCCTCCTGTAAAGCTGCACTGCTCCATGTTGGCAGAGGATGCCATTAAAGCTGCTCTAGCTGATTACAAAGTCAAGCAGCAGAAGAAGCAAGTTAATTAAAAAGCTTCGAAAATATAAAAACATACAAACTATCTAAACAACTATAATCAAGTAAAATAGCCATACATATATAGCAACTGTTTTTTAGTATGCGATTGAGCGTGCAGGTTTTTCTTAGAGGTAGGCGCATTTATACACTGCTGTAAAGTCAATATAGTAATTGAATAATTTTATTTACAGCTAAACTGCGTTAATTTCTGACGATTGATGGTTAGCTGGAACTGATCTTATCTGGGCAATGTGTGAATGTTAATGTGCGTGTTTATGCATATGTGTGTTATTAGTAAAGGGGGGGATAAATACTTACTTTATTGTTTGTATGAGAGATTTTAAATTTGAAGTTATGGAAATTTATGCTTATACTATGTTTGAATAATAAACTGTTGAATAAAACACAATTGTTTTTTCTAGTAAAAGTTTATATTTGAATGAATTGTACTCGTTTGTTTTAGAAGTTGTATCATCGGACAGATATTTGATTTTAGGATAGACGCACGCTCACACCACCGCCGCACTCGCCCTTGGTCTTCACCTCGAATGCTGCAAATTGAAGGAGATGTTATGTAAGCCATGTTCATAGCTGTGTTAAAAAAAGTTGGCTTACGATCGTCAGCGTGTTGGCAGTTGTAGTTGGCCATAACGCACTGGCTGCCAAAAGTAATGAGACGCTCCTTGCCGCTGTTCTTGGCTCTGGCACAGACGGGATCGTAGTCTTCACCACAGGCGCGCACACAGCTATTGGTGGTCTTCTTAGAGTCCTTGGCCGGGCTAGCCACGACGAAAGCCATCACGCATAGAGCTGATAAAAATATATTGAGAAAGTTATTATCTGTATATACTACCAAACGGGCTTATCATGATTACTGTTAGAAAGGTCAGGTGCTTTTTAGCACAAGTTTGTTTTTTTTTCACACATGTATTTAATATGTTATATTTAAAGTTAATTGGGTTTGTACTTAATATGTTATTATTTACAAGCTTTTGAAATTTGTCATAGATTACCTAGGAGAGCAAACAGAGCGAAACGCATTTTGTTAAACACAAATTTTGTAAACAGCAAAAAACAGAAACTTTTAGCTAAACCGGCTTTGAGTCGAGTTAGAATTGAACTGAATTCTCGACTGTGGGACTTATCACCTTTATATACGTTGATCACTTAAAGCTTAGCTCATGAACAATAGCCGGCATCACACAGATACATATGTGTATATAGCGATCGGAATCACTCATCCTACACTTAATTTGCCGTGTATGCGTATAAAAATGTAGACAAGCATAAAGTGCATTCATTTGTATTGGTAACTAGAAATGGCAATGAAGCGGACAACGACTGTCATATTTAGTATATTCATTGGATAGATAATGGGTTTTGTCCGAAATGAGACTGGGAACACGCGTCTCTCAGTATCGTTCAGTTTTAGGCGGTTTTCATGATATTTACCCCCAATTGTATTGTTGAGGGCTGTTGAACTATTATTATGTGGGCGAGCGTTTATGCATTTATGATGTAACCTGTCTGGGATAACAAAGCCATGTAAAGCTATTGAATATAATTGACATTATAGTAATTTTATTGTTCTAATCTTCACTTTAAATGTTTTGGCAATTTCGCAGCTGTACGCGAGCTTTAAACCAACGTGAATTTATACATTTTAATTTTATGACAGCTCTGGATCAAACCAAACATTATTATTCTTATCATGTGCAATAAGCGGGAATCTTGCTCTATAATCCAGTTTACGTGATGACATGTACGCACAATATCACTACATTAGCCTACTCGTCATTAATTGGTTTGTTTATCAACTGTGATTGTCAATTAAACCTGCCTGTCCGGCGTTATGGAAATTGTTGAACTCTGCTATAATTGACATACATGCATAAGTAGATCAAATTTGTCGTTTATTAAAGGCGCAAAAGTTCACGTCGCAAAAAATACTCAAATTTTGAATGAAAGCGCCATATTAGCGGTTAACCGCTAATTTGCGAGGGCTGTCAAACTGTAACCATGCGATTAACCGGTATATCGGCATGCCAGTCTGTTTTTTTTATGATACTCTGGCAACAAGAGGTAGGGTTGATAAGCAGTTTTTCTATTGTACTCAGGTAGCCCTGCTATTACGACGCCATCTTTTTTCACAAACGTTTGTGTAAATTTCGCAATAGGTGAAAATAGCGGCAGTATAATTAGGTTTTGAGGTTTTTTATAGAGTATTTGACAAGGTAAAGTAAAAGGGTGTACCGAGAATTTAGAGCATATAATAGTAAACGTTTTACCTGTTTGCAAAATTCAACATGGAGGAATTTATTAATTTGGTGGCGCAATACCAATGCAATGCCGTTGATGTAAGCAGCTCTGAAGTAGACAGTGACTCAGATGTGAACTTTGAACCCCCAAAAGTAAAACAACGCAATACGTTAACAAGGTCTTGCGCTAAAGATGCGGACTCGGACGGCGGTAAACGTAAGTCTGCCGTTATGCGTTTGCCTACAAGGCGTCCAGATCCAAACGTTTACAACAGGAACGCTTTGCTGGCGCGTGAAAATCGACGCAAGAAGAAGGCTCATCTGGAGGCACTTGAAAGGGAGCTGAATGAGACGCGCACCACTAACAAGTCATTGCTAAAAGCATTAAAGAAACAATTTAAACTCACACAAAAACTGGAAAAAGAATGTGAATATCTGAAAGACGTGGCATGCCAACGCAAGGTCTTTGGACAAACAAATATGATTCTTCCGCGAAACGATCGTGCCGTTTCGCCTAATGGCTCTCTGATATCAACTTATTCCAGCAGCAGCAGCTACGAAGTTCCTAAGGAAGCCGAAAACATAGGATTGCTGAGCATCAAAAATGGTAGTGTAGCTGAAAAACTATTTGACAACGAGACGCCTTCAAGTTCATGGAATGATTTTATTGATGATTTATTAACAGATTGTTCGCGAACAACAGCGTACGACAACGACTGCTCGTGGAACGACTACTTGGACGAGGGCCCCTTTGGGCTGAACGAGTGTAATTCGTCACTTCAGCCACTGGGGGCTATTGAGGAGCATAGCTACTTTAACAAATCCACAGAAATGGGATTTAGTCCAAACTGTGATTGGAGCGCCAGTCGCACACCTCCGTCGCAGTTACTACAGGATGAGGATTTTCTGGATGACCTTTCCAGTCTTTAGAGTAACTCAACTATTATGTATTATGTGTTAAGCTGGTCTAAGTTATTATCTTTAGTGTTAAGACAGTTATTCGCGAAATTTTATTTTGTACATCGATGTAATTCTTTCCATTGAGACAAGTGCAGATTTGTAAGTTAGTCGTTGGAACTGCCGATAGTACGCCCAGCCCACTGAAGCACACCTGCGGTTTCGTTACTTTAAAACTATTTCCATTATTTCAGGCCAATGTGGAGGCGCGTTGGCTTCATTTTTATCCAGCACTGAAATGGTTTTGTACAATAATTTTAAAAGGTGGGTTTCCTCGAAAGGATCGTAGATGCAAAAGATTTTATTACCATCTTGTTGCTCCACTTTTTCAGCGGCGACCAACATAAAAGACGAATAGCGATATCCATGAATTGTTTCGTGGGAGAGCACGCTCTTGGAAGGATGTGTGTGTAACTAGCGTCAAAAGTATTTAATACAGTTTGAAGTCTAAAATTTGTATATGATTTTTAAGAGAGCGCAAAACTTATTAATTTATTTGGATTCCAAAACGTTTCAGATTATTTAAATCTCAAAAATCGAATACATTGGTTAAAGCGGACAGTGCGGCTTCAAATAATGGTATGTACTGCTATCCTAATTTCTAACGGCGACTTTGAGTCTTGATATACTTTGTTGATTTGGAAAGAATTGTCGATATCGTTTTATCAATATGCATTTGTTATTGCCCAAAATAAAAATAGAAATTACACAATATTTGTGAAAAATTACATTTATGAGTTTGTTTTTATGCAATAATGAGTATAATTTGATTTTATATACAGGTTTTATTAATGTTTCAAAAACAATATTTAATGAGAGTTACATATACATATGTATATGCTTTTAGGCCTTGAGCAACTTGGCATGATATGCGATATGCTCCGCCACAAAAGTAGATATGTAAAAGTAACTATGGTCGTATCCATCGCGTTGTTTGAATATGGTCTGAATATGATCGTTGGGTGCAGCGGCTGCCAACAACTTTTCCGGCAGCAGTTGCTTTACGACTAGGAAATTATCTGCAGAGCCTTGATCGATGAAGAGCTCCTGAGGCGGGCCAACATATTTGGAGGCCAAATAAGTTGCATCCCATTGCTCCCAGCTTGAAGTATCAGCGCCCAGATAGCCAGTAAAAGCCTTCTTACCCCAAGGGCATTCCGATGGATTTGCAATGGGTGCAAATGCTGAAACCGATTGATAAAGACCGGGATTCTTTAAAGCGCAAATCAAGGCACCATGTCCACCCATACTGTGTCCAAAAATGCCTTGCTTGCCGGGCAAAGTAGAAAAATTAGCATTGACGACATCAGCCAGCTCTTGGGTAACATAGCTGTACATCTTATAGTGCTTAGACCAAGGCTCTTCTGTGGCATCTACATAGAAGCCGGCACCACTTCCAAAATCGTAAGCATCATCCTGCCCAGGCAGCTCTACGCCGCGTGGCGAAGTATCCGGATTAACCACAATAAGACCGTGCTTCGCAGCGGTTTCCTGAAACCCGCTCTTCTGTACAAAGTTTTCATGAGTACATGTCAAGCCGCTGAGAAAATAGAGCACTGGACATTGGGTCTTATCTTCAATAACCGCTGGTGGCAAGTAGACACCAAAGGTCATGTCGCAGCCCAATGTGTTGGAATGATGTTTGTAGACGCGTTGCTCTCCTTCGAAGCATTTGGTAGTGGACAATAGTTCAAGTGCCATTTTCTAAAGATATACAAATTACTGAATTTATATTTAACTGCATAGAATTAATGCAATTTTCCTTACGTAGTGCTTTTCCAAGCAATTTTATTTTGTTTATGCTAAAAATAGTTTTGGAGCAAAGCCGATACACAGTTTAGTTCACGAACTAGAACTAGTTCTTTTTTTAACAGCTAACATTTATAAAAAATAAAAGATTAAGTATTCTTAACGTTTTAGCAGCGCATTTTTAATATACTCTTATTATTATTAGCGGTTGACCGATCAAATTCTCTTTGTTTTAATTAAAAGTACTTCAAGATTTGTCCTAAGCCCTGGAATGAGCAGTGCTGTAAAAATCGTGCATAAGTAGCAACAACAACGCACCGCAAAAACAAATGCATTTGCTTATAAAACGTTTACTGAAAGCTTGTTGATATTTATTTCAAAACAATGTCGGATGATAAGCCAAGTACATCAGCGTTTGCATTTAAAAAGCGAAATGTTAACAGAGGTGCAGCCATGCGGAGGAAAAAGAGCAGCAGCAGTAGCGAAGCAGGTGAGCAATAAATTGGCGCGAATAATTTGTTAAACAATACAACAAACAAATGTATGTTTTATTTACAGCAAAAAGTAGTGATGAGGAAGTCAATAGTAAAACTAGCTCCATGCTGCGTGCCGAAAATAGACGTAAACGCACCAATCCTAACTTCCAGAGCACGAAGACGCTGAGTAAACGAAAAGCAGGTGTGGAAGCGGCAGAGCACGATTCCTCAGATAGTGATGCAGACAAAGATGCATTGGGAGTGGCCTATAAGTCGAAGCGCGAGGCATTGCCCAGTGGTCCGAATGATCAGGGTGCTACAGCGGTCAATGAGATGGATACTCAGTTAGATCGCGATGCTCAGGCTATACATGCCCGTTCGATTAAGATAAATGAGGAGCTGGAGGGCAAGGCAGATGATAAGATATATAGGGGTATTAACAATTATGCACAGTACTATAAGAAAAAGGATACGGCGGCTGGCAATGCAAGCTCGGGCATGGTTAGAAGTGGTCCAATACGCGCCCCAGCTCATCTCCGCGCTACAGTGCGCTGGGATTATCAACCGGATATTTGCAAGGACTACAAAGAAACGGGATTCTGCGGCTTTGGTGACAGCTGTAAGTTCTTGCATGATCGCAGTGATTACAAGGCTGGCTGGCAGATGGAAAAGGATCACGAGGCGGAAAAGCGTGGTGAATGTGACTCTGATGGCGACGAACACAAATATGAGATACACTCCGATGAGGAATGTCTGCCTTTCAAGTGCCACATATGCAGGCAAAGCTTTACTAATCCCGTTGTAACTAAGTAAGCTAGCTTTTAGTTTACAATGAAAATTATCTAATATTGTAAACTTTTATTTGCAGATGCAAGCATTATTTCTGCGAGAAGTGTGCGCTGGCGCAGTACAAGAAGTCACAACGTTGCATTATCTGCTCACAGCAAACAAATGGAATATTTAATCCAGCCAAGGAGTTAATAGCGCGGCTAAGAACTGCACCCATGGAACAGTCAGATGATGATGATGATGATGATGATCACAATGATAAAGTACAAGCTGATAACAAAGAGGAAGCACCGCTGGAAATTTCTTCTGAAGAAGACAGTGATTAAAGTTCGCTTTATCTGTTAAGTTTAATACATTTGCAAAATTTGGAAAAGTTTGATTTGATTTTTGATGAGTTTGACTTCAGCAACATCTAAGTTATTGCTTGCCTTTAGCGACGTAGAGCAGTTGTTTATTTGATTTTGGTGCAGTGAAGCCCAGCGAACATTTCTTTGCCAGCAAGCAACTGCAATCAAAAGTGCTTTTAAGCCAACATGTGCACCATTGTTTCTTGCACAAAGCTAAAATATGGCCAATCCATGCAGGCCGCAATTCTGGTTACAAAATGTAAGCTCATAAGCCTCAAAAAGCAAGGCAAAGGCAACGGAAAAGGGTTGCCCAAAGTTGGACATTGTTTCATGCACACAAATCACTTGAGGCTGCCTCAACTGACGATATGAAATAGGTCACGAGGGGAAGAGCGCTCTGTGAATTGATAGTTCGATGAGTTTTCAGCAAAGTTTCAGGCGTTTTGCATAGTTAATTGGCAAGGCTTGTGGAAGCCACAGGCCAATAAAAAACTCTCATATACAATTGTGGCATTATATAAATTATATCTAACTTGAATCCAGACTCAAGTTTGTAATTAATAAAACAGAAAATCTGAATAAACTTGACAGCAGACATGCCACAAAACCCACAAGTCACGTAGCTGAGATTTCTTGTCTACGCATTGGCACTATTTACATATATATTATATATGCTAGCCATATAAATTCAATGGCAATCTCGTGCATGACGTTAGCAAAGTAAATTGAGCGTTGCTTGCCAGACTCTTAAACATAATTAACGACAAATCAGTTTTAATTATTTTAATAAACTTTCAATGCAACGCATATGTACGTGCTGACTGGCATTTTACAGCATATACATACTATAGTCCTATATACTGGCCTTCAATTCGAACTCAGCATCATTAGACGCCTTGGCCACGTAGCCAAATTGTATGCAGTAACAACAACAAGAACAGAACTTTGATTAACAGAGCGCGCTGAGAAAATTAGCACGCTGCAAAATGCCGTCCAATTAGTAAGTAGAAAGCACTGTGTATTCAACAACCAATTGACGTGCCAGGCAATCAAGCGTTAGATGTGTTTGACGCCTTTGGATCAAATGCCGGTAATTATTAGACATGTTCCACAGTATCAAGTGTCTACACATAATAAAAATTTAATTACAGCTAAGAGAATTCATGTTGCTATATTCAAAATGTGGCACACTGTGCGTATACACAATGTGCATACGCCACGTCTGCAAGCACGCGTTGCTTCATTCTCTTATTTATTGGCTTCTAATGTCACTGACTATTATCCCCATGGCCAATGCCCATTGCATGGCCGTTTCCCAGCGTTGGCAACAGCTCAGCAGCTCAACTTGTCGTTTATTCTGTCAATTATCATTAATTTCTAAATGCTGCTGTCTTCAGACAAGGTTGTCGCACCTTTCTGCATGACTCCTCCAGCCAACTGTCGACGCCCCACACCCAACAGCCAATGGCACGTACGACGCAGTTAAAATGTCTTCAGCTATATAAATTGTTATTGCTTGTGCGTATCATTTGCCTGTCTGTTTGGACAATATCTTAAAGACCAATAGACAATGCAGTGCATACATATAACGTTTGTCAGTAGTTTGTGAGGCGTGGCCAACTCTATGCTATGACTTAAGTGATTTATATTCATTGTGTTGCCAATAAAGTGTGTCCTTGAAGAAGACGCTCTATAAAAAACACTGTTATTACCTGAGTAATCAAATCTACTCTAAACTTTAAGCTCTGCATTTCCATTTTATTTCTTTAGTCTTTTATAGTTATAGCTTTAAAACTGAATTAAGTTGGGAATGAAGAACATTTTAAAAATATTGAAGATTTTCTTGCTTATAGCATTTCTCTCATAAATTGTTCTACATAATGTTTTGTTCAGAAAGTGTGTCATAAAGTTTGTACTTTGGAAAAAACATTACCAGCAACATAATTATCAAGCTGGTTTGGCAGCAAACATAAGCTCTGCTCGATCCAATAAAAATAAAATGCAGAAATGTTAAAAAAAAAAGAAACAAGCAAAAAAAGTTCTTTTTCGAAAAAAATCATAAAGTGCAGCAAAAAGTTTTGCTATTCTTTTATTTTCTTGGCTTTTTGTCTGACCTGCTCCATAGAGTAAACTTTTAGGAAAACGAGAACGGCGTCTAAAATCGACAAACATCAATATTAAAATAACATAAAAGTAAGTACGCTTTGCTACTGTTTTTTGTTTTTCCTTTTGCCATCTGTCTTTTGCATCATTTTGGCAGTTTCTCTTTTGCACTTTTATCTTTATTTGCATTGCGGCTAACCAGTGACAAGAATTCTTGTGGCGGACATGTCGAAGTGGTTTGTTTTGAAGAAACTTTACTCCTTGCGCTTCGTTTACACAATTTCTTTTGCTCCTTTTGCCTTTTCATGCCGCCTGCTTGCTTTTGTTGTTCTTCTTGGCAAGAGGCCAAAAATTATGGCCGCAGTGCAAGTGTCAGTAAGATTTTGTAACCTTTTGGCACAGCTAGACGTTTGTTGTTATAAATTAAACCAGCAGTAAAAAAGCAAGTATAAAGATTTATTTTCAATTGTCGAAGTGTAAATGCGCTTCTAGCGCATTAAAGTGATTGTATTATAAGATGTTGAGATGAGATGAATGAGAAAAGATTTTTATCAAAGGTAAGACAATTATTATTTAATAATAAATAAAATAATAATGGTAAGCAAAATATACATACTTAGTATATAGTAATTGTATATGAATATAATGACAAAAGAGTTACAGTCAATACATCTAATACAGATTAACTTACTCAAACTAATTAACTAAGATTGTATTTAGATTTAAAAATAACTTAATTATATGTTTAAGATCAGTTTAAAGAAAGTGTTACTAATTCTAAATAATTACACATTTCTGAGTTTTAACTTTAAGTTTGTTCCATCTCGCTTAAATCTATAGGAAAAATATACAGAGCTTTGAGGCAGAAATAAAATAAATGTTTGTAAGCTAGTGCGTAAACGTAATTTTATAAAATTATTTGTAAGGTACAGCTAGTCCCAAACGACAGTTGAGAACCTTGTTACGTACATAAGAGACGCTAGATCTGAGAAAGTTGTTTTCATTGAAAAATCCATCCATAAATGTATGCATATACTAGACCAAATTTTGCACAAAACTCATTCAACCTAACTATAAGACTACTGCTTCCTTTTTTTTACAGGGTCTAAAAACTTTTGGTTATTCACCAATACACAGAGCGCGTTTTTATCAGATGCATATGCGTGCAGCAGTTGTGGATCAAACGAATGCAGTCCCTTGAGGCTAGCGCATGTCGTCCTTTGTCACATAAAATGAGTAATTTATAATTTTAAATTAAAAATATGCGTATGGTACAGAGACAGAGAGAGCAAGAGAGAGAGAGAGGGAGAGAGAGAGAGAGAGAGAGAGAGAGAGAGAGAGAGAGAGAGGGAGGGAGGGAGTCGTAAAGTTCTTTTCGCTTGTATTTTTAGTTTCAATTGGCTGGCAATGTTTCATGTGAATGATAATTGTTTGACGCTATTAAGCGAAAGATTAATGCTTTTTGCTTGTGGCAGCTTAATGTTTGTTGCTTTTCATTTACGGATATCTGACCAATTGGGTTAATTTATATAATAATTATACAATTATGCGCTCAAAGCCGTGCAATAAATTGACATATAATTGCTTAACTGATACACTCGCATTCAATATTCATAACAAAAACTCTGTTTACACCGGTAATCTTGTTGTCACTGAAATTGTGTGTAAGCTTAATACCACCAAGTATTATGCCATGATATAAATATCTATTTAATAACATATTTCAATTAGTTGCTGGCATATTTCATTTAATTAAAGCTCTGCTTTAAGCCCCAATGCGCTACGTAGCAGCAGCAAATTTAAAGGATTAGTAGATTATTTAATATCAAGCTTAATTACTCCAGACAAGCCCTGTCATTTCAGTTAGTTTGCTAAAACTCAATTTATATATGCTAATAAATAGCATGACATTCAACTAAATCATATTTAGCTTGTAATATTTGATAACAAGACAACAAAGCCAACAACATTTCGAACCTATAATAGAGGCAGACACAACATAACAACTTCCGGTCAAGCACACAAACGAGTTACACACAGACACACACACATACACACAGAGAGAACTTTTTCCTCAAACAAAAGTGGTCTTGTCTGTGTGGGCTTATTGTGTTTGTCTACGTTAAGCAAATGAGGTCATTTGCAACAGCATTCTAGACGTAGAGAAAAGTTTTCAATAAGGAAATATGCGCATAATAAAATAAATTAAATGTCTATCAAGTTGCACTTTAATAAGCACATAGCTTATGAGTAACCAAGTGTAAGAACTTTAATTTTTATTTTGGTGTTTTTATTGTTGCCGCTTGCTGCAATTGTTGCTGAACAACAAGTTGCCAATGGTATTTGTATTTTACTTTTTGTTGGCAGCGCTAAGCTGAAAATATTTTCATTATAAACTTTACGACAGGTTTGTCTCTGTGTGTGCGTACTAACATAACGAAAACGGAAATGCGCCATTAACTGGCAAGTCAAGCTTATTAGCTGCAATAAAAAATAATAAGCTGCAAAGTTATGTTGCAATTGTGGC
Source organism: Drosophila busckii (assembly GCF_011750605.1). NCBI lineage: Eukaryota > Metazoa > Arthropoda > Insecta > Diptera > Drosophilidae > Drosophila > Drosophila busckii. The sequence goes on from NC_046607.1 coordinate 4,232,761, forward strand.
ATATTTCGCAGCTGCCTCAAGTGCGATTTCAAGCAGGACACAAAGACACACAAACACTCGCACACTTACTATGCAGACATGTGTGGCTATATCCCTAAGCCTCTGTGTTAGTGTGTGTGTGTGTGCGTGTGTCTCTGTATCACATTCTTTGCTTCATAGTTAACTTTTTCTTTCGTTGTTGTTGTTACATTGAACTTTTGCTTGCCTGACTTTCTTGGAAGCGCTTGGTTGTGTGTATGTGTGTGTGTGTGCTAACAGCCAAGGACGCACGCTCAGATATTTCAGTTAATTTTATTTTTAGAAAAAATTGTGCAACAATATGCTCCTCGTCGTTGCTGAGAATGACCAAGATTTTTAGCCAAGGGTTGTCTGCTGCCCACAGCAAGCTGATATTGAGATGAAAATGTGCATGACACTGAGCACTTGACAAATTGACAATGTGTCAAGCTAAGAGCCAAAAGCTTTAAGCTTATTTCAGTGCCTTTGCCTTAAAGTGTAAACTTGCAACGATTGAAAAGATTATAGATTTTTAGATTTAAGCGCAAATATTTATAAAATTCTTATTTAAACACTTGCGCGCGTTTATCAAATTTAAACAGCTGTTAAAATAATCAAATTCAAATGCATAAGCATAAGCGTTATTTATGCGATTTAAATATTTGCACAACTGACTTTGCATAGATACGTTTCAGATTTGCTATAAAGCAAAGCTTAATCCATAATTAAGCACAGTGAGTTCAATATGAAAGTACAAACGTTGTTATCTTGCGTTGCCATTTTGGTCATTTGCTTAGTAAAACGCAGCCAGGCAGAGGCATGCCGTTTCCTTCCTTATTATCCACCCAATTATGAGTGTACTGACTGTAATGATTCCGCCAATATAAATCATATTGATTGCGAAACAACCATACCCTACATCACAACAACCCCTCGGAGTGCACCATGGAGGCGTTCTCGGTGGGGCAGAGGGTTCAGAAGATCAGGCAAGCCTATTGTAATTAACTTTGGAGTTATACGTACCATGGAAGCGCCATCAATGGTGCAGAGGCCTTAGAAGATCATGCAAGCCAATTGAAATTAACATTGGAGTTATACGTTAAAAAAAAAACAATTACAAAATCAAAGCTGCTAAACTGTTTAATTTCAATTGTTCGATATGCATATCGTTAGTGTAATAACGAACGTAAGTGATTTATTTAGTAAATCCAATTTGAAATTTTAATGCTCGGCAAAACTTATTGAAAGCCACAGCCAAACACATTGAGTTTGTATAATTTATAAGCACCTGCCCTTGTTAGAACAAAACATGGCTGTGCGTGTGCGGCAATGTACATAAATAATTTCAATAATGTGCTGCTAATACCAACAGCAGCGACAACAACAACAAGTGGGCCGCACATTGACGATAAGCTGGGTCTAACCGCTGGTCAAAACATTTACTTAGCGCCCCCACTTCAATCAAGGCAAAGAGACACGCCATTAGCGTTGTACATTTCCTTCGAAAAGTTTCTGTTACCTTTACGAGCATTAGGCGAGTTAATGCACAATTCGCAGGGCAGACGTAAAAAATTGTAATGTATTAAAAAGTTTACACTTTTTATTTTTAGGCTGATTTGATGGCCACCCAACAGGTGGGCCATTGCCTTGTACAGTTCAACGTGGCGTATGCGTATTTGTAGCTTACTTTTACAGCTCAGCAAGGGCATTAAACGAGGGCAGCGCCAACAACCAACAGCCAACAGCCAACAGCTGTACTGTCTGCAAGTAAATTAAGTTGAAAACTTTACGCTTAACTGAGGTTTGCCCGAAAAGGTTGTTCTCTTAAGTTTTCCAATTGACAGTTGACTTTGTTGCAGCAATTTGGGAGAGGCCGTACTTTATCACACTAACTTCATTAGTTGTATTTGTGCAACACTAAGTATTCTAGGAATATGTTTATATACAGCAAATTTTGAATGCTGAAAGCACACTGAGAAAAAACTAGAAAACAAGATTCGGAATCTATGCGTGTGCGTGCTACAACAGAACGCAGTGTATTTTATACAATAGCAAATATGTCAGCTTACTTAAATCATAAGAGCGCTGTGAATATGTCAGAGTTCTCTCTTGAGAGAGGCAATGGTTTAGTGCCAAAGAGCACGTAGCATGCATTAAAGATAAAAGACGAGAGTCCAACTTCAAACTAGAAGATATGATACATAAAAGAAGCATCGGCTGGATTCGCTATGTTCACAATATGCAGTGGTGCTATAATTTCAAGCTGTGAATGTGCATTTTACGACTTTTTAAGTGTCATGGCAAACAAAACTTTTTGGGTTGGGTCTGGTCTGCGGCAGTATGCAGCTGGCAGCGTAGTTGCTAAAAGGTGTTGTTGTTGTTGTTGTTGTTGCTGCTGCTGCAGGCGCAGCTATACACAAAACTCAAAGCTTATGACGATGGCAGCCATATTTTCTTTCAACAAAATAAACTTTGCTTTTGAAATAAATTCTGTGGCAAAAGCGCAAAAGAAGAAACTTAATTTTATTTTAAAGCAATCACACACGCGCACACACACGCATACATACGCGCATAACTATATAGGTGTATACACCTACAGCAGGCACATCCGTTTCCGCTCAGTGCCGCTCTGTGCGCTTTACAACTTTGGTCTTCCCGTAAGCAGCAGCGCACACTAAGTTATCGTCTTTATTGTTTGTCACATACATGACCTCACAATTGTGTTCCGTTTCTTAGCATTGAGCGTAACGCAAACGTGCTTGCAGCCAGTGCAGTGCGGCTCAAGCTCATGCTCATCCTCTGCAGCGTAGCGTTGGCCCGCAGGTCGACGCCGGAAACGGAAATGGCATAAGTTGTTGTCGCCTAGTAGTTCACACGTAAGTCCGTTCATTGAACAATAAAATGGCGTTGCTACGACTGCGAGTGCAGCAACTGCAACTGGCGATTTCCAAAGAACTGCATGTACCATTCGCCTACCATAAAATGCCATAAGAAATACGCAGCTAAATGTCATTGTGGACAACAACAAAAGATGTATATAAACTAGCATCAAAACGGCATTATATAAAATATTTTATGCGCATTTTTATGTGACACGAGTAAAAAAAACTAAATACTAAATTTAACTGCGGCTGCTGCAGCAATTGTCGACCATTTCAACACTGGGCAGCTGCACTGTATAGACCTGCAGCTGTACGACACGTCGTATGCGTTATGTTTGTAAAATTAGCTCTAAGTTTGAACACAATGCGCTGAGCTCAAAATGCCTGCAACACAACGTTGAATAGAGACATCACTGAACCGTACCATAAGCCCAAGTTGAATGGAAAATTGCTGCTGCAAAAACTTTGCTGGCCAACACTCTTTGCTCCCTCCACCATGTCGCTTGCTCTCTCGCTTGCTGTAGCTTTGCACGTTTTTCTTATTCAAAGTTATTGTGCCTGAGCTCGAGCAGTGTTTTTTGTTAGTTTTAGTTTTGCCATCACCTTCTGCAGTGGGCAGTAGCATACTCTTGCATGAATAGTCTGCAAATTTTCCCTCTACTCTTTGCCTATCTTACTTGGCACTTTGCGCAGATTTACGCTTGCACTCATAGACGCCATATACGCATAAAACTGCATTGCTTTCGAATACTAATCTACGCACTATAATTGAAAAAAACACGCTTTTCCCAGCGAGTCGCTTTTTTCTTCCTTTAACGAAAATTGCTCGCATTTGCTTTTCTATTTTCTTTGTATTTTTGTTCATTTTAGCTGCAGTCTGTGCTACACTTTCGTTTGCTTTCGTTGCTGCTGAAAGTACAACAATTTTTTGTTACACGTAGTCGCGGTTCTATTTATGCCAGCCAGCTACCAAAATGCCAGTTGAATTGCCCTATTTGATAACGGGTACACTTATGAAACTATTCACTAAAATAATTACAAAATGCACAAAAAGAATTTTTGTGTACAATATAAAAGCGTAAACGATTAAGAATTTCTTAATAAGCTTTAAGTAAACTACTGTAAAATAACGTTAAATTATATTAAGTATACGCTCAGTTTTAAAAAGTAATTCCAAGTTGGCAGCGTACAAATTAAATAAAAAACTTTGACTGCACTTTAATTTCTTCTTTGAACATTCATATGCAGTCTCAAAGTTCATACTCTTTAACTTTGCTGTAGCGCCGTCAATTGCAAATATATCACAGCAGCTGAAACGAAAAAAATCAGCGTGAAATTGAAAAAATATGATGACATCTTCATTGCAAGTGAAACAATAACGTTCAGCCCAAGCCTAAACCTGAACCTGAAACTGGCATTTGAATTGGGCCTGGGCTGGCGTGTTGGCTTTTATGTCTGTGCATCCATTGAATTTTTTTTTGCCAGAAAAAATTGAAGATTGCCAGATAAATCTGCAGTGAAATGAAAATACTCTGTAGATATTAAATAACTGAATTGTATTGTTAAATGTAGTATTGTATTTTAAATGTAAAAGTTAAAAAAGTTAAAGTTTGCTGTTATGCTTAACTGATGTCTAGTGCTAGGTATGCTCTATGAGAGTGTGCAGCAACCTGTTCTACCATTATCAGCAGCGTCAATAATGCGGGACTTATTGCGTCTGCTGCGCTTGCAACTCTTAATTCTATCCCAGCGGCACCTTACAGAGATGTCGGCTCTTGGGTCTATCAGCTCGATCTAACAGACGCGGTTTTATTTTTTTATGGCTAGCTGACTGCCAATGCCTCGCGTGCCTCCTGCCCCCGCAGACCAACCTAGCAAATAATTTGGTGTCACACACAATCTCGCTGGGTGCGTGTGTTGGAATTCTCTTGTCGGGCTGTTCTGCTCGATCATTGTGGCAGTGATCTAATATGGAGTGTCTCGATCAACCTGGTGCTCATAACATACTTCTCATAATTCCACCTGCGCTTACATATGAGACTCAGTATTATACTGCGCATTTAAGTGAAACGTGACAGTGAAATATTGATGAAACAGTAGTGCTAACTCAGGCGACAAGGCCTCAAAGATAAGCTGAAGCGAGCTAAAAAAACAGAAATTAAAATGAATATAAAAAACAAAACGTGTGTCTTACTTTCTGACTGAAGAGTGTTGATAGAAAGTGGAAAATATAAGGAACCATGCTCGAATGTGCATACCGTGAGCGCGCTCTATTCCGTTCGCAGATATGACTACATAGAGATGGACTCAGCCTCACATTTAATAGTCAACTCATCGCTGTGACGATGATAACTAGTTTTTAATGTCTATAATATTATGCTCTATTTAATTATTGACAATTCGTGCTTGCATTTTTTACTTTTGTTTCATAGCTTCTCAGTTTTATATTTCTCTATTGGCTGCTGGCTGGCCTTCAAGTTATACCGGTTTACACAACGTAAAGTGCGGAGCTGCTTCTAATCGCGAGAGGGTTGGTCGATCTGTTCTTGAAGTGGGTTGTGTGTTATTTGAAGCGCTGTGACATAGTCGACAGCTCTAATGAGCTACTCAATCGTACAAATAAATAACTAAAAGCAGCAATTTTTGTGTAAATCAATCGCTACACCAGAATTATGCCCCACTTTAATTTCATATTTGTTTTCAACATTCTCCAAGCAATAAGCCCCGCCATAGGTTTTGTCTGAAAAGTAAACACAAATAATAAACAAAGACCCATTGAGCGGAGTGCGGCGGCATTCCAACTTGTTAGTTACACTTAACGAGCCAAAAACCGTATTTAAGTCAAATGGAGCCTCAGCCCTAATGCCAGCAGCTATCTGCGCTCCAGCTCATGAGTGTGGGCGTAGAACTTGTTAGAACGCTGACCGTCCATTGTTGGTTGCTGGCTGTTTGGTGTCAAAGTAAATACAATCAATTTGATTGGGCGGTTGCCTTTTTTTTTTGTCCTTGTTGGGTGTCCTGGGTGACCCACTGTGTTTTTTACCCCGCCACAATAGATTGATAATTTAATTCAATCGTTGACTGTCATTAAAATTGCCTGCTGGGCTTTGACGAGTCGTGCCAGCTTGTGGACGCCATTCGAAATAATGCAAACGAGCAGGCACGTTCTACAATCTTTTAGATAAGCATTAGCTGACATATGCCTTAATGTGTGGCCAGTTTTTGTTTTGTTTGTCAACAATTTCATAAAGTCGAAATTATGCGAAAAGGTCTTTAAGACTGAGGATGATTTAAAATTGGAGAGCACAGTAGAGAATCGGAAAACAAAGCTAAAGCAAATATAAATTGATTGAAAAGTCAGCAATTCATGAGCAGTATTCCAAATGTTGAATATAGTTTGATTTACTTTTGTTAATTTTATAAAATTAGCCTAAAATTTATGCCGCTTTTATCTTAAGCCAGTAACTTACATTCTTTATAGAGTAAACACTGTAGCTCTTAGGCTATCGCTTGGTAATTATAAATTCCAAAGCAGTCATAACGCTTATAATTTAAAAAATTACAATGCCCTAGATAAGCAATTCTGACACGGCTTATTGGGCAGCAAGTAAGTGTTGAGCAAAAGTCAGTGTTCAGCAAAAAGGATTTAATTTGCATGCGCCAAGCAAACAATAAATTCAGCCACAGTCTGAATGAAAAAAATGAAAAAGGATTGTAAAACAAAACTGTAAACCCCCAAATGGACTAAAAAGCATTCAAGGACTAGGCACGTTTGCTGCTGCGTGATTTGCATTTGCTGTATCTGATGATGCTGCTGCTGTTGTTGCTGCTGCTGCTGCAGGAGAATACATCGATTGTTATCCTTTTGTGCCTTGCTGTGGTCGCATTGACAAGCATGTGGCTGAACGGAACGGAAGCGGCGTCTTCTATGCCAGCAAGTCCACATTTGTTGATATGCCACTAGCTGTGGCTCTGCCACTCCGTCCCTTGTGGCTGTTGCGTTATCGCAGCCGACATGTTGCATTTTAGAAACGGGATTTTTTCGCGTCTCCACTTTTTATGCTTTGGCCTTTGTCAAATGGCTTTATCAATGCCATGACAGCGGCTCCATTTACATGAGACGGCCTGTCTGCTGCGACTTATGGGCAAAATCCTAGCCAAATCCATGCTCAAGTGGCTGTGGGCTTAACTAATGATGCTTAGTTATTGAAAGCATTCGAAAATGGCGCTAAGCCACAACAATCCCTGCGGCTGTGTGTGTCTGAAGTCAAATGTTGTTTGTTATTTTATGCATTTAAATAAATTGTTTTTAGCTGCAGCTTGCGTTATTAAATAATCTGTGTGGTGCACTGTCTTCAATGTCTTCATATGACAACCGACTGTAGCTTGCAGCCGCAACGCAATCTGTGGCAACGCGTCAGTTGTCGCACACACACACAAGCGAGCGAGAGGAGAAATATTTGCGTCGCCATTGCGACTGGCACTGTCTCTGACTACGTCACAAACTCCACTTGCCACTTCCTGTGTCGCATCAGCAAGTCAGACTATCGTGCTGAATAGGATCAGCATAACGCTGTCAGCCTGCCAGTTTTGCCAGCCCGCAGATTTTGCCAACGCTTTGCTCGGCTAAAGTATGCAAATTTTAATTTTATACATAGACACATAAAAATAAATTGTTTTTACTCATCGTTGGCAACACTTGCCAGCATATGTGCTGTGCGTCCGTCCGTGCGTCTGTCTGTCTGTCCGCTTTCCTAACTGTGTGCATGCGTGTTTGCTTGTGTGCTATGCAGGCATTGTATCCTTTTGGCTTTGAATATTTCGGGTGCTCAACATTTGGCACGCACTGTTTATCGTGTCAGTGTCCAAAATTAGTTTAGTTTTCCAAGCAATGCAGTATATTGATTTTTGCTGCAAACTGTGCATTTAATGTTATGCACAACTTTCTCATTGATATCGATATTCCAAACTTATCGATTTAACATTAGCATAAAAAGTTTGCGAGCAATTGAGCGTGCAAGTTTTTCTTTCCTGCTGCAAAGCAAATATTGTTTCTATTTAAGAGCTTAGCAGCTTACACAAATTTAGTACTGTTGGTAAATTAAAATCCATACTTTATACTGTTGTCAAATGGAACTTGAAGTTAAATCAACCTTAAGCTTATTTATTGCTGGTCGACAAGTTTTGCAACAATTGTTAAAACTTTTTACATTTATTGTTGGGCTTTTGACGATTTCACTTTTAAGCCGCTTGGGGCATAGCAAATCAATTTCATCTTATTTCTATTATTATTATTTCCAAAATATACTATACATGCGCTCATATAATTCGTTGTGTGTGTGCGTGTACGCAAGCAAATGCCCAAAAATGCTTGTTCCAGCAATAACTTTTTGCTTTGGCAATGTTTTTGTACAAACTATAACCTAACACTCCAAACACTTGGCTATAAAATGTTTTTAAAATTGCAACGCATTGAAAATTGAAAAGTGCTTGGGGGCCAATGCGCAAACGAACAACATGGGAGAAAAAACAAAACAACATAAAATTGACAAGAGCCAAAGTAATAAAACTTTTTCCCAGGCTTTGAGCCTTACTTTTCTAAAAGCTTGAACTTGAAATCGAAAACGAAAATGATTTACGTTGAACATGACACGAATTGAAATCAGAGACAGCCACACGCTCTGCCTGCTCTGCTCGCGTCCTTCGTCCACCGCCCTCTCGATCATCATACAGTTTCAGTCAGCCACATGCAAAACTTCTTTTGACTGTAACAAGCCTTGATGTTTGCCTAATGCAGCTGCCAACATTGTCAACTGAAACTCTAACAACTGCTAACTGCTAACAAGCAGCAAATGGTAGCTACTATCGTACGATAACTTGGGCTCGTAAAACTGCCGCCCAAGGACAACTTTTAACAACGCCAGCCATGGCAGTCGCTCAGCTAGTAAAGCGTGCGGGCGGGTGGGCGTTTGCTCGTGTGGGGTGAGGAGGGAGTGACAGAGCTGCGGCTGTTGTGGAGGCGATTGAGGCTGGCTTTGGTTGTAGTCGACAGGGCCATTTGATTTTTACGACCATCGTTAACGAGTTTCGCTTGCAGTTTTGTGTGCAGCCATTGAAAATGCCAGGGAACAAATAAATACAACGTGGCGTATGAGCGATATGCCTAAAAGAGGCAATCAACCTGGGCTCCACGTACGACGCAACATTTGCATCATATTACGCGTACATGCTAAATGCACTTTCTGCCAAACTTTGCTTAAATTGCTTGCTGAGCAGAGAAATTAGTGTGCTTTAAGATTCAGTTAGTTAGTTAGTTAGTTGGCTATTTAAGCAGTTAAGCAAAACACTTTGCATAAGCTGGCATAATTTATATATTTTCTGCTGAATTTATTTATAAAATCAAAGTCCCTTCTGCCAGGACCACAATTACATGAAACTCAAACGTTTACATATTAAACACTTACAGCCCACTTGACGGGGACAAGCACAAAATTTAGCTTTGAGCCAATTAGGCGCATAAATTAGAGAGACTGTCGCAGTTTTGGAAATTAATGTGATTAAACGCAAGAGGGAAATATGCTTGCCAGCTATAGTTGGAATTTTTATGACGACTGCCTGGCAACGAACTTAACTAAGGCCTGACTGGCTTTAAAGTCAAATTTACTCTTTTTTGACTTTGTTGGCCAAGTTGAGCAAAATGTGTGTGGTGTGTGCATGTTTCTGTGCTTTGGCCGGCTGCCAAGCAACTGCCTTAGACAGGCCAACACTTTGGCCTATTGTTTTGTTGACACACAAAAAACTAACACTCGAGCAAATAGTTTCTGACGCGCCTCGAACCGCAATGCAGTTGGTGTCACTTTGAACCGAAATGAGCAGAGGCCCCACAGAGCACTGCAACAGACACTCAACAACCCAGCAACAACAACAACAGAAGCAGTAACACTAGCACAGTTGGTGTTCTGCGGAGTTGTGTTTACTGGTAAACTTTGATGCAATTATTTGCATGCGGGCGACTCATTTATGCAAAATGCTTACAAAGCCAAAACAGCAAAAGCAAAGAAAAAAGTTATGTTCGTGCTCTCTCTTCTAAGTGCAACAAAAAATGTTAAGCTGCATGCTAAGCAGCTGCTCAGTTAAAATTATCACCATTGATCGATTAGCTTTAAATTTGTGTCTCCTTCTGTCGTTGCTGCTGCTTGCTTGCAATTGAAATTGATTACATTTTAGCTTATTAGCAAACTTTTGCCAATTTTGTATTCAAAATTTATCGCTTGCCGCTTGTAATTGCATATTGCACAACGCTGTTGTTTATGAAAATTCGAAAGCAGCTGCACTCTTTGATAGCTCATAAAAGTGTCAGCTAAATTAGTTATAAATCAGCTGAGAGCGCTATAAAGAAAAAAGACGCTGCTTGGATTTAACTGAAGTCAGAGCGCGGCTTAGCGCAGTGTGCGCAACTTTGTGCGCTAAAATGAAGTCATAAATTATACGAACTAATAATTATATGCCATCAAATTGTTGTACGCAAGAAAAAGAGCGCAAGCCAGCGAATGCTAAAGGCAAGCCAGCGAGTTTAACGGCCAACATAAATTATAGACATTTAAAAGGGGCAAGCAAGCAAACGTGGAACGTGGCAGGCTGGTGGCCAGGCAACCAGCCAGGCAGACAGCCAGAGCCAGAGCCAAGGCAACGCGGCGTAGAATATGCGATTTTTATCACAGTTTATGCACTGCACACAAAGTTAACATAATAAGGTCAACACGCACAGTAAGGACAGCCGCATCCGTGGGTCTGAGCTGAATGAGGGCAGGCGTCGCTTTAATTAAACGGCAAACACTGCTCTACATCTCGCGTTCGCATTAGCGTCCATGTACGCGTCAGAGAACAAAGTTCGAGGTCAACAAGCACAGGCATGAATCCTGCCGCAACACGCCAATTGCGTTGCTCATGCTCTTTTCATTTTTTTTTACACTCCAGCAATTTGCAACAAAATTGGTCCAAAATTGTTGCTCGACCCTGGCCCTGGCTTACTGTGAATTAGCTTACGTGACAACATAAACAAAAGATTGGGTTAAGCTGCCTGGACTTGAGCCACATACGCCCACACGCCCGGCCGCCCGGCCGCCCGCTCGTCTGCTTGCCTGAGTGTCAATGTCTATGCTAGCATGCCAAGTACCTTGTTTCGGTGACGCTCTCTCGGTCTCTATGACAAATGAGTGCCAGCGCCATTCTAAACTCCAATGGCTCCTGCTGGTCGTAAAGTAACAGGCCACAGCACACACTTGGCACAGAAAAAAAATAAAAATGAAAAATAACCAAAGAGCGTTTAAATTTTGTAATTTAAATGCAAATTGACAAGGCAAATGACAAACAGTGCAATTAACATGGGACTAGCGGGCGTATACGCAATATTGCCATTTCAAAAAAGAAACCATTTACAACAAGAATGCTTAGCGCATATGCAGCAGGCACATAACAATGTGAATTTTTGCAACAAACCCAAAATAACATCTGAAGGCCAAATAAATTTAAAGCCCAGCCCTAGCTCAGATTTATTTACGACGGCTGGCAACGCCATCGATCTATATTTGGCACAAATGTCAGCTCAACAACAGTTTGATTATTGAAAAATTAAAGAAGAATACCAACGTGTTTTGCAACAGACAATTATATAATTTTCCAAGAAATAGAAAATTGTTTAATGTGCAGTTGATTTAAGATTTTCTGCGTATTTAATGTTTATTGTGGCAGATTGGAATGCTTGTTGTAAAGCTCATACAAAATTTAAGTCATGCCCTAGAATTAAATATTAATCGTTTGAACTTTCAATAAGTGGAACCTATAAAATTGCAGCTGTGCTAGGTATTTAAAAGCCACTTATTGACCAAAATGACGACCAACTCAACAGTTAGCCTTTGACGTAATTAAACTCAAGATCCTTAAGCCAAAGTGGCTAATACCACTCATAAAAGGGTTTCAAGTGGCATGCAAGCAATGAAAATTGCAGGGTCCACGGCGATATTAGAAAGCCGTTGAGCAACGAACTGATACTAAATGCGCTGGGTGCGCTGCTTTTTGTACTCTTTGAGTGCTTTGAGTGGGTCCGTGTGACTGTCGGCTGTTGTGGCTGGATGCCATTTGGCACGCTGAACTTTGAAGGCGCCGAAAAGGCCTAATTATCTTAATTAATGTGCGCGAAAGTGAAATTCGTGGAAGACAAATGTGCCAACCACTGGCGGCACTCATACAGTTGCCCGTGTACCGCAAGGACGTTTGTGGCTGCCATTTTAATTGTCTTTGCGTGCGTGTGTGTGTGTGTTGCTTGTGTTTGTGTGCGTGGGTGATTTTCATTAATTTTGCTTCGCTTTTTGCCCGTTACCATAGTCGGTGGCTGCGACCGATTTTGGTTTATGGCCTGCTTGCCGCTTGCCACTTGCCGCTTGGCGCTTGCTGTCTGTGTGTGGTTACGGGTTGCCACAAAGCGACACAGAAAAAGAACGCCCGGCGATGGCCGCCAGGCAATGACTGGCTAACAGGCCGCAACAAGAAACTGAATCTGATGCGAATGCGAATGCTGCGCTGGCTGTGGGTAAACAACAAAAACAATGCAAAACATAAACACACAGCGCAACACTTTGGCAAAAAAATAAATACGCCCAGCAACTAAAAAAAATATATATATATATATACAAAAGCTGAAAATATGACTATAAATATATGGAATTGGGTAGTAGGCCATGTGGATGCTGTGTGTAGTGAGCCAGCACAAACTTTTGGGGGCAGCATTGGACTGCGAGGGCGGCACATGCAGTAGTCAGTCTGTGGAATGTGTTTAATGTACGAATTATCATGTGAAACACACACACAGCGTTTGTTATCAGCAGCATTGATTGTGACATGTTCCAATGCCAAAACGTTTCACTGCGCAGAGCACGCGCGCATGCCTTCCAGTGTAGAAGAGCGTGAGAGAGCCCGAGAGCGCTTAAGCTTTCTCTCCACATGTGTGGGATGTGTGGATGCTAAGTCAACATTGTTGCTTGCTGCAAAAAACTAGCACAACACATTTCACATTTAGTACGTATTGTGTTTCATTTGCTTTGCGCTGCTTTGCTAGACATTTTACGATTTGATGTGCTTTTTTCATTGCTTGCATTAAAACGCTATTTATTTCAATTAGTTAACATAAAACGAAGCACTACAAATTATAAATAAAACTGTTCTTACTTATGCTAGTATTGCTTGTTATATAGAGACTGCCTGGCATTTTGTATTACGAGTTGAGTTTGCAATTAGAGTTGTCGTCAAAGTGAAGCGGCGCGTAGTTTGCTCACTACGCGGCTGTGGTCTGTTGCTGTTCCTGGGTGGTGCTCGTGGAGGCCACCGATGTGGAGTCTGCATTCTTTTCGCTGATGGCGAGCCAGGGGCAACGCTTTTGCAGCTCCATGCGGTATCTGGGATGACTGATGGCATACACGAAGGGATCAATGCAGGCCACCATTTTGCAAGTGCATGCCGGTATCATCGTGGCGCCGGGCGTCAGCAGCGTTCTATCGCCAAAGGCGCCAATTAGCGACATGACGCCGTAGGGCGTCCAGGATACAAAGAACAGAAAGCATATGGTAATGGCTGCCTTGGCTATGCGTATCTCGGCGGTCTCCTTGCTCTTGTCCACATTCGAGCGCAGCGATTCCACATTCATTTTCTTGGCCTGATCGCGCAGCGCCTTCTCATGGCTAAACACATGACCCACTATCTGGCTGTAGTAGTAGAGTATCATGCTGGTGGGGCAGAAGAAGCTGAAGAAGAAGATTGTGGCCACAAACATGCGCGTATCAAAGTTGTCCGTCAGATAGTCAAATGTGCAGGAGGTCAAGTAACCTTCGGGCACAAAGCGTCCCCAGGTCTCCGTATAGCAAGCAACCACAAATGGCGTTGCATACATATAGATGAAGACGATCATAGCAATGGCCTTGCCATGCGTCATCTTGCCTTCCATGGGACGCGTGATCACATTGAAGCGATCATAGGCTATGAACGCATTTGTTGCACTTGCGCCGATGCCCGTGTAGGAGCCAATGATGCCGTAGATCTGGCAGCCCAGATTGCCCAAGGCAAAGCCTTGATTGAAGCTGTTGTAGATAAATATGGGCGTCTTGCACATCATCAGAAAGTCGCAGATGGCCAAGTTGATAACCAATATGTTCGATGGCGTGCGCAGCGATTTGGCCGCCGAGAATACCCAAATCACCAGACCGTTGCCTATGAGCGAGAGTATGGTGAAGAATATGTAGAGTGTGCCCAGCAGATAGTTCAAGGATTCTGGTGGCTCGGCATATGTCAGCCAGTGCTCAGGTATATGCCGCAGCTCCTCCGGTGGCACGTTCCAGCCCAGCAGCCTACTTTCCGCCGCCAGGCGCGCCTCAGGACGCAGCACAGTCGATACATTGCCAATCCCACTTATATTGTACTCCATATCCGAACCAACAATAACACACGTTGCTGGTCCGGTCCTTACCCAAGACAGACTAAGCGTGCATTCGGCGTCAGCTTTATATGTGCGGCACGGAATTGGATTAGCCATATAACTGCATCAGCATTTGGGGATTACACTGCGGATTGACCTAATCCCAGGCGTTGACAAAAAACTAAAAATAAATCGCTGAATGCAACAATTTGCATTGATTTTCTGTTTTTCACGTTGGCTTAACAAGCTTGGGGAGGTCACTGACTGTACTGGTTTTAGCTGAAATCTGTTGCAAACGTGATGTCCGTTAATTGACAGTTGAATGCCAGTTGGATTTTGTGCTGCACAAAAACAAAAGTAGATTGAATTAAGCGCCAGCATTGAATTTAATATTTATTTGAGCTTATTATTTTTGCTTTACGCCTGTCAGCTAAATGCAATAAATATAACAAAAAGCATAGACAGACACACACATGTTCTGGCTTATAAGCAGTAGCACAGCTAAAATTGCAGAAATTGTGTTGCTTGGTTATTTACACAAGAAATAAAAAAGTGTAGCATACTTTCTTGTGCTCCCCAGGCGTGCAAAGTCACACACAAACCACACACACGCATTCACACAGGACAAAGTGTGCATACATATGTGTGTGTGTATGTGTGTGGTGAGTAATTATGTTACACTGCCGTTTGTGCACCTACAATTTAGGTCATAAATCATATGGAAAGAGCACACAAAGGCATGCAAATATTCCCCAAATCCCCCAGCCAAGTCGCGAACCCACAACGCAAACACACATACATACAATCACACATTTCCAGTATCTATGTATGTGTATACATATGCCTACCAATATGCTGAAAGTACATACAAAGATTGATTTCCCTTTGTTTGCCCTTTTAGCGCTGCGCTGCGCGCTTATATGTGTAAATGTGTGTGTGCGTGGGCTGCCACCTTGGCGTTACCCACTGCTGCTGCGTCATCGCATAAACTACAGTCACACCATGGGTGGTAATGCCCACATTAAACGCATACATATATTGTAAAAGGCAGACTGCTATAATAATAAGTATGTTACGGCGTGTAGTCACTGGATTTCGATTCCTTTTTATTTTTTTTGTTGATTTCTGTTTTTTTGTTTTTGCTCGCAAGGTGAATGACTCCAATGGGAGTCCAAGCACTTTAGCTGCGACAAGCGCTTACCTCTGGGAGCCCGGGAGATTTCCAAGTAATTAAGTACAGCTGTTGGCGACGTGCTGACTCCCTAATGGCGTCCAAAGCAGTGCAATTTGATTAGTGTGAGCATAAATTGAACATGTGTCAAGCTAAACATTTTCATTATCATGCCCATGCTCATTAGCAATGGAACTTGGTTGCTGATTAAAACGATTACATTGGGTATTATGTAGACAAAATTAGTGTTTAGTTTTGGCTGCTTAAAGACATTAATTGCTTATACCTATTATTGTCTATTATAAGGTGGTATTTTAATTTCAAACAAGTTTGTATAACTAAATTGCTGTAGCAAATTGTTTGTTGGAATTTCTCTTTGTTCTCTCAGTGTTATTATTGTTGTTGGCAAGCAGCTGTTGCTGAATGCTCTTCATGTCGTTGTTGGTATTTGTTTTCATTAACGTTATTGTTGCTTTTGTTTCTAGAGCAGCAGCAGCGGCAGCAGCAGCAACAACAACAAACATTGATGCAACTCTGCTTCAATGCAGCGACAACAATAACAATAACAAAAGGCAACACACAGCAACAACCGAGCTACAGTTACATGCAGCCCCCTAAGGTATAATTTCAATTTCAACACTTTGCAAACACGCCACAGTTGCGTCATTAACTGTAAAGTTTGCATGCGAAACGCGTCTGCAAGTGCAGCATTGTATTAGTATCTAGCATGCTTCTATATGCACGTCTATGTGTATGCGACTAGATCTGTACTTGTGTGCTGGCTGCTGCTGCGGCACTTAGTGCACTCGCTGACGGAAATGGCCGGCAGCAACGACAACACAGACGGAGATGAGTTCAACGAAACGTCAGGTGCAGCAGCAGCAGCAGCAGCAGCAGCAGCAGCAGTAGTAGTAGCAACAGCAACATCAGTTAGTTATATCTTCTGTTTGTTGTTTCATAAAGTTTTATGGCTGCTTGTTTGTTGTTTGTGCAATGCTCAGAGCTAAACACAAAATCATTTGCCACAAATAGCCAACAGCAATGGCAGCCATGGCTAAAATTGATATAAAGCTGCTAAATCGATTTTGTCGAAGAGGTCATGCTGCCGATTAAGTCCATTAGCTTATAATATCTTGAAAATTTGTTTAATATAAAAATATTTTTATAAAACTGCTTAAGTTTCCCTTGCGGCTGCAATTAAAGTTATTAAACTATTCCAATAAATACAAATTATTATGGTCAACTAACTAACTTTTGCTGGCAGTATTGTCATCTTTCTATTGGATTGCAAGCCTTATTTTATCATTAGCTATTATAACTAACACTAACCTAATATAATAATTGAGTGCTTCCAATTCGAGCAACAAATGTTGTGCGCAATTGATTACAATTGATGTCTTTTTGCAATAAAATATGTCGACCTATTAAATTTTAAATATATTTGTTTATTTCTCCAATTTATTGCTCATGCATATATAAATATATTACCTAGCTGATGGCTTATATTTACGTCAGAGTAGATTATTTCTTATTTAAATAAACACCTTATAATATTTTATAAATATTGATAGCAATATATATCCAACTATTTGCTTTATTTAAGCTGAAAAGCATAGAAGACTAGATATATAAGTTTAAACTTTCACATACGGGTCCGATGGAATTTTCTCGTCGGAAGCAGCTTACAATGAATATATCTATTTAAATAGGGTCTGACTTGGCAACACAGAGCAGTAAAATAGCAATATTTACCCTTGTGTAGACTAAGCAGCAAGTTGTACATGTATTAAATTTAACATTAAGCGTGTTACATACCTCTTTGCACGTTTATATGCAAAAACAAGAAAATAAAAAACAATTTTGCATGCATTTACTTTTCTTTTTATTTTTGTAATCACAGGCGGCACTTTATTGAATCCCACAAGCAGACGGTAGAAGTCAAGGTGTGCTCAGCTCTCGCCTGCTTTTTATATACCGCTGTTATTCTTTCCGGCAGCACACACACACACACACACACACACACATATATGCAAGTAAATGCAGCTGCTTTTGTAATATTTGCTATGCCAGAGAAATACCAAATAAAAAAATAAGGAAACACTGCTTACTTTTGGGCCAAAGTCAACCGCAAAGTGGATTCCTTTTTATCAGTTCCTCCCAATCTATTGCCATCTCTTTCTGGCACTTTGTTGTTGGTATGTGCTGGGCAGCAATCTCAATGCGGATATATTAAACTTATTTTTACAGCAACTTGCCGGCATTAGCTGCACCCACCCTCTGGCCTACCTTTCACTCTACCATTCTGAGTTTCGGAGTCGCTCAGCTGCCTCACAGTCGCTCATTACTTCATATACTTGTATTACTTCTCAACTGCGCTTTTGCCTTTTGGCTTGTTTCCTTGGCTTTAGCATCAGTTCCGGGCCGTGCCGCAGATTTAGTGAGCGCGATAAACTTGCCACCGACTGCCCCGCAACTGCGCACACCCGAGGGCACATTTCAACACCGCCCTCAGACAGACAGTCAGACGGACAGACAGGCTACAGAGTGGGGTAGGATATTGCGCGGGCCGAACGCGAATGTGAGCTTAATATTTCTCAACTTGAGGCGCTTGCCACTTCCGCACATCTTCTATAAGAAAATACACATACAGACACCAGACACACACACACACACTAGCATACACGCAGCGAAAAGTTATATATGTATGTGTGTGTATTTTTTTTGTTTTATTGCTCAGCATTTTATTGCACAAATTTTAATATTTATTTTAGCAGTCGGTTTATTTTTCACTTCTGCCAGCCACTGTGTGTGTGTGTCTGTGTGGGTGTTAGCAAAGCTCTCTTAAAAACACACACACACACACACACACACATTGTAGTTGGCGCGTTTAGTTAGCATTTTTCTACTGTAGCTCCATTTTAATGTTTAGCAAACTTGAATGGCGCCGTTGAAGGCACCCAAACAAACAGCAACAGTAGAAAATGCACACGCACGTTCATGTGCATGTGTGTGGGTGTGTGTGTGTTAGTGTTTTTATTTCTCTTAGTTCTCTGTTTATATGTGCAAAAAAAACTTTGCAGAAATTATTTTAAATTGTTAAAGGAGTTTTTAGACTCGTTTAGCAGCTGTGAAAAGTTCTATGTTATTTTTAGGTTTTTTTCTACAGAACTATGAGAATTGTATTATGGTTAGAATCAAACAAAAATAAAAGATTCTTTGCACATACTCAAGCTGTATGTTTAGAGTTATATAACTTATATTGCTGCGCAATAATTATAAACGGAAAACTTTATGTGTGTGTAATACCATTGACAGCTAATAATTGAACTTTTCAGCTCAAAAAGCATTTTCCTCAGTTGGGGAATTAATTTACAATTTATTAATTGGCTTGGCGAAAAGCTGTGTACTGCATTGGCGGCTTTTATTCAGTTTTTGCTGTCATGGCAGCCTCATTATCAGCAACTTATTTTTAAAAATTAATTTTTGCAGCCGCTACATGCATTTGGGCGCACACTGCGTATACGATATTTATGCATAAATCATGTGAAGCAATAGCAAAGAGCGAAAACAGGTAACATCTGTGGCCTCCACGGCATGCACAGCAGCCAAACGCTCAACGAACTCATTGCTGAGTTTTAATTAATCGAGAACTCATAACAATATTTAACCATACACACACACACACATATACAAGCGCACAGATAGTTACTGAATGCCGAGTGTAATCATGCGGCTGTTGTTGTATCAATAACAAACTTCAGTAAGTGCGTTCAACACAGCAAACAGTTGTAAAAATAAAATTATCGAATTTAATTGTTGAAATTTGATGCTGACTTTTTTAACGACAGCTTATCAAGATAATTCGATGCAGTAATACTGCAATCAAAAAGAATTAATCGAACTGCTATTAACGTTTTGCAACACTGCACAATAGAGTTTGCCAAACTAAAATCATTTTTTCATTACAATGTCCAACGACAGGTGAGATATTATTATAAGAAATTCTTTTTAATAAACAATCAAATTCACTTTTTAGCATCGAGCCGAAGTACCAAGTTACAAAGAAAGCGCCAATGCGCCGCTCACGTGCTGCTTGCCACAAGAGCAGCGACAGCGACGACTGCGTAAAGCCTCCAACTGCATCTATTGCTACTAAGAGTGCTGAGTTGCCAAAAAAGATGAGTGCTGCGCAACGCGCTAGAAATCACTACCATGAAATCTGCGGGCAATTCAGACTTGAATTAAAACAAAAGTTAAACTGCGAATATTTTGTGGAATTGCCAGCTATTCGAAACTCACTAGCTAAGGCGCAGCCCAAGTGCTTGCGTATACCAAAGTTTCTTCAATTCGAAGAACAGGCTTATGACCCGGAAACCTATCAAAGCAAGCCGACTGGACACAAGCCAAATACCACTGTGCGTTGGTGTCATTCTAAGGACACTGCAAGCGGCAAGCTCATTGCGCAGTCAAACGCTTTTTTGGTTACCTGGGAGGATAAGACACAAACCTTGCATGTGGGCGATGAAGTTTTTGAATTGGACTCGCGCAAACTGGAGCCAGTTAAAAATCATTGGTATTTGCGCTTCGACGCTTACTATCAGCGGCTTTGTGGCATCAACGAGCAGATTACATTGCGCACTCAGCCAGAGTTAAGCCAAAGCGAGGTCAACAAATGAATAACTACAGCTTAATTCAATGAATGTCAAACTCTATGATCAATATTATAAAGTGCCTGCAGCTAGAAACTGTTGTACTTTCATAGAAAACATCAAATAAATTCCAATGAATTTCATTACAATTAAGTCACTGAGTTCAGTTAATTTCCACTTAATTCATTATCTCCCGCCAGCATTCGTGCCAATTAATGTGCTTACACGAACTGCGTAGCGCTCCAAGCTTGACATAACGACCAATCGCCAAGCCTTTCACTGCGAGGCAGCTGACAAGCAGCGAGTATGTCTGTGTCCTTGTCTTTGACTTTGTCCAGTCAAATATTCAATATTGCTCGACCGAAATGTGGGAAACTGTAAATTGCTTTCTTGATTGTGATTAAGTGTTAACAGCGACCTAAAACTGACAATTGTGTTTGAAGCTCCTAATGAGCTTATGTTAGGTGCTCTGCTCAAGAGTGTCCAAGTGCTGTGCTTAATTTTGAGTGCATGTATTTGGCAATTCTGCATTTAATTTAATTTTACACACACACATGTATTAAGTTTCGTTTCGGCTTTATTTAATCGATTGCAAATTTTAGCAGTGTAATTTAAGTTAAACGATCTTAAATTTGTAGCCAACAGGCGTAAACAGTTGCTTATGGAATTTGAATTGTTCTAGCCCCGCATTAATTACAGCACTTCAAATGAGCTTATGACAATCATTGTTTTACAATGTTGTTATTGTTGTAATCAGGCATTCAAATGTAATACAGATACGCCTTAACCTGCAACGCACTATAAAGCAGATTAACACCAATTGCGTGGCGAGAGCGGGCGGGCATAGAGAATGAAATTAGGTTTTGTCCTATTAGTCCTTGTGTTGTGCCGACATGTTGCCCAGCTGTGCGCTTTGTTGTTGGGTTGCTGTGAATTGTGGCGGGCGTGCTTTCTGCAATTGCAATTTAGTGTCTCTGCAGCCAATGAGGCTTGATTATGTGTTTATTAGACACCAATTTACGCCTGTGCAGGCAAACTGGTCAACTAATGTTCTGTCCGTGTGTGTACCTGATGTCAAATTTATATGCAACGTTATTGTCTCAATATTTGCCAGCTCATCATAAACAATATAAAGCATGCAAATGGCTTAAAGCCACCCAAAGCCCCAACTGTAATATACAAACATTGTTTCCTTAATAATATGATAACAATTAGCTGTCAGTCTGCGCAGTTTTCTAAAGATATTACTTGCTTTGAGCTTAACGTAGACTGTGTGTGAATAATGATTATATATATTAGCAAAGATAATACAAGCCTAATTTGGTATTAGTGTAATGTAGCATAATGTTGATTAGTTAACATTTGTTATAAAATTAAACTATTTCATATTTTTGCTGACTCTTGTATGGCTTGTAAGCTAAAATTTGTAATTAGTTTAACTGCTGCAGGGGTCAGTAGTTTGCAAATAAATGCTTGATGTGCTGCTCATTAAGTCGAAGCACTCTCGCTTCATATGATATGAAGTAGCATAATGTACTTATGTATATACTTATGCAGTTAACTTGTTAACTAAAGCAAACACAATTACTTACAAGCACTCAAATTTATTTACAGGTCATAAACTAAACACCCATTTTCATAGTGAGACTGAGACTGAGACACACATAAGCAAAAGCTTTCGGGGTAGTGAATAAGCGAGAGCGTGTGCTTTTTGCCAAGTTTACATACCTTGAAGGCATTCATTATTTATGAACCAACTTGCCATGTAATAAAATTACAAGCAACAGCCGCAAACACGAGAGGTTTTGAAATTCTAGCAACTCGAACGGCAAAACGGCATTAAATTTGCAGGCCGGCCAACTGGTCAAGTAATTAAAGGCTATAATAAAGCTTAACTTACACAACTGTAAATACAAACACAGACACACACACACACTCACACACATGCATACATATGTTTGTGTATGCATGTGTGTGAATTGCTAACCACGTGTCAGTTGTCAACGCTGCAATTTGACTTGGAGACAGCCCAAAAGAAAGCACCGCAAAATTAACCAAATGTGTTCGTTTTTGTGTGTGTGTGTACATGTGCGTGTGTGTGTTTGGGCTTATCGGACACGCTCAAACGCTTGTGAGCTGTCCTTAGCACATTGACTTTTGTACATTTTATGTCTTGCGGCATGCATTATAAAATTAGTGGCAAGACAGTCACAAAATTGTCTAATTGTCCTGATGCTCTTGACAGTTACGGGCCCCTTCAGGCAGTCAGCAGAGCAGAGCACCTCCCACACCCCACCCACAACGCATTTCGCACGCTTGGCCCTTTGTCTTGTGCTTCCCCTCCTCCCCTCTCTCTCTCTCTCTCTGTCTCTGTGTTGCTGTTTATGGCAGCTGTCAAAATTTCATAGCCTTGCATTAACAATTTACAATTACGCCGCAAGTTGTCAGTGTGCGTGAGCTCTCATGTGTGTGTGCATGTTTGCATGTTTTTGTTTGTGTGTGTAATTATATGTGTATTGAGCCAATATTTGCTTAATTCAATGGCGCTTTGCTTGCAAATTTTTGATGTAATTTTGCCCAACTACTTATGGGGCAGGCCTTCTAAACTGCTTTAATGGCATTTGGCCATAAAACTAAATGCGAGGGCAGTTTGCTTAACTTTTCGCTTTAACTGTTACTACTTATTAAAATATTAATACAGCTAGCACTAAATTAACCCTCGTTTGTGTGCATTTGTGTAATTACTTTAATATGCAACAACAAACACGCAAACAATTTGCACCTAAGCCCTAAATTCTTGTGCGTGTTGCTGCTCTAATAGTTTATACTATTTTCTCTCTAGCAATTTTGTCAAAATTCTCATATTAATTCTATCATATTGCAATTCATTACGTCTAATTGATGAAATTGATAGCTGCCTGAAACTGTTAAGCAAATTGAATTGTAATGATATTTTGAATGTATAAATAGGCAAAGCTCATTGAGCTTGCAAATTTCATGCATATTTTAAGAAAAATATTATTTATTGATGCTCTGCTTACATTTGTTACCTTTTAGTTTATCAACAAAATCAAAGCAGACAAGCACAACATGGTGAGCTCGAATGTAATTTAACTCAGCCGGACCGGACCGACTGCAATTGTCGCATTAGTATTTGTATGCACTATAAACTGTGGAAATGCATTGAAACATTTTGCTGTTGACCATTTCGCTTGTGAACAAATTAAAGAAACAACAACTATAAGCAGCAGCATATACTGATGCTGATGTCCAACTGTCAGCATATTGGGCCATGTACTTGCTAGACCTCGCCCGCTGTGTATGTGTGTGTGTGCGTGTGTGGCTAAAACCATTCGGTGTGTTTGCTTAGCGCCAGCATAAACAGTTGTAACAGTTGGCACTACAAGCGTTGGCCCAAAACTCGAACACAGAGCTCTGGACACAATAAACACCACAAACAGCAACGGTAATTATATAACAAAAGTGCATACAAGCAAATATACACACAGTTAACGAGAGCAGAAAATGGAGAAAAATCTGCCCAGCTAACACACACACAGATAGCCAAATGTGTTTTGTAAATAATTATGCTTTGATTATTTTTGCTGGGCACGTCTGTTGGATTTCACATTGGATCTGTGTGTGTGTGTGTGTGTGTGTCGGATTAACTAACTTTTTCGAAACGGTTACAACGTTGTTTGGATCTGCAATTAGTAGTGACTTCAAGCGCACTGAGCTAGAAAAAGTAAACCACAGTGAAAGGACACAATCAAGCAAAGTCATAGGAGCAGCTTACTGGCTCGCAATCAGACATGCAATTGATTTATGATTGGCAAGCCAGCATTAAAAAGTGATTGCAAATAAGATTTTTAATAGCAATTTCAGTCTGCATAATATAACAGAGCAGCAAGCTGAAACAATGTAAACTGTTAACTGCGGGATAAGCTGATCAATTTTGGCAGTAATTTCATAACTGTTAGCTTACTTTTAAGTTTCATTCTGCAGTTGCGCTCACTCTCACTCTCTAAGCATGAGAATTAATTAGCTGATTACTATTTGCCACCTCACATCTATTATAAATGCAACTCAAGCGCCTGTTCTATTGCAAACTCACTTTAAGCGTTTTCAATCATTAAAAGTAGCAAGTCAACTACCCCACCCCCATCCATTTAACGATTATGAAACACTTTATCCTATTAGCCATTTACACGCATTTATATTTATACGCAATTTATGTGTAGCATAATCCAAGTAATCACAGCAAATGACGCATACGCACTGTGGTTTGCAGCATAAAGCCACAACAGTCTGTCAATAAAAATATATCTCTATATATGTGCGGCGATTTGTTACAAGACGCACACCACACTCACAGATTTTGCTCGCTGTTTGGGGATTTTAAGCCTGTGATTTATAACTAATTGATGAGCACAATATCTTTCATTTGCGTCATGTCACATGGGCGTGGCAAGCAGGCAATCTTATCGTCTTGGCTCTCAAGGTCATTGAGTTTGCCTGCCGCTGGCTTTGCTGTCAAATGGATTCATTGAAGCGCTTCCGCTGAATAATTTGCGACATAACCAAATTTATTATGTTTAACGGACTCAAAACAATACAGCAACAGTCTGGTGGTAGAGTGGGTGTGTGGGTTGTTGCTGCTGCCGCTTTGTTTAGCATGGCGTTAATGGAGAAGTCGCTCACGCATTTCCGTTTCCGCTCGTAATCAATTTGAGTTGAATTTTTATATGGCTTTGTTGTTTAGGCTTTGTTTTTAATTGATGAATAAATTTAATTGAACTAAATGGATTTTGTAGCGCTTGCTGCGTGAGTGTGCGTGCGTGTGTGTGTGTGTGCGTAAAAGCCATTAGGCATTTAACCCGTGCCCCAAAAGCGTAACCTTTTTATGCTTGCCACAACAAGTGCAACAACAACAACAATGGAAACAACAACATGCGGCCAACAACTGGCAACGTAGTTTAATTGAATTTCAATTGATTGCAAAAATGTACGTTTCAATACTGCTGCCAAATTTAATTTTAATTAATTGCTTTCGTTGATAATAACAACTTTAATGAGCAAGTGTTTAAACAAAGTTGTGCACTTTAGATGAAGCATCTCATGCAACTGCAGCTGCAGCAATCAAAGCGTCATGGCAGTAAAAAATTTTACAGATTTTTGCACATTAAAAATATGTTTTGCCGCACTCCCACGAAATTTTTGTATGTAAGCCAAAAAAATGTCAGGCTAAGGTTTATGGCCACCAAAAAGTTGCACAAAAATTGCCATAGAAGCTCTGTATGGGGCTTTGTGGCTAAAAGCTGCGGTGCTTGGCAAAATGGCGGCGCCGGTAAATGCGACGCTAAATTTGATAATCAATTACCATGCTGGTAGCAAGCCCATGCCTGTAGCTAGGACCTTATGGCGCACATGTGCCACATTTACTGCAGACAAACTGCAGGGCCAACCAGACGCAAATACACACAGAGCAAAAGAGATAGCATGAGCGAGAGAGAGAAGCGTATACATTGCCACACTGCTGCTGAATAGTAAATAGAAAAAGGCCAAGGAATACACTTGATGGCAACATGGGTGTAGTCAGCATTTTTTTTGAAGGACAACAGCACTTTTTGCGCTATACAAACTTTTAATTAGATTTTCTCAGAATTTCTGAATGCATTTTTAATTGTTCATTGTTACCCCCTTTGTTAGCCTCCCATGTCAGCATGCAATATGCATATGTGTGTGTGTGTGTGTGTGTGTGTGTGCAGGTGGCAATGCATATAAATATCAAATACTCTTAGATTTGTTGACATTTTTCATAACAGATTGCAAATTGGTTGTCTGCTTTATGCAGCTGCTGTTTGTTATCTCTATGTGTGTGTGTGTGTGTAATGCCAATGGCAACTGTAGTCATAACTGTGCTTGCTTTGGCAGCTTAAGCCAATTAATATATTGCCTGGCCGTAAAGCCAATACGTGGCTAACAGTTGTTTGTTATCGGCAATCATTTAAAGCTGCTCATTTAAAGCCTGGCCCTGCTTAACTTTAAGCTTGAATTGCAATTACATTGCTAAACTAAAGAGATTGCAGCTATTTTGCTTGTCAAAAAGTTTATCATTTGTGCAAAAGTTGACAACATTTAATTAAATGCTATGCAATTTTTTTTGTTCCGCCCGCTGGACTTCTAGGCTAACAATAGTCAGCGTGCTACAGTCGCATGGAGCACATCATTTAAGCACATTAATGTCGATTTACATAGCGCGCTCTCTCTTTTACACTCTCTCTCTCTTTCTCACACTGTCTCTTTTAGTTGCCACGCCCTGGCTATAAGCATTGCCCATTCGTTTTATGCTCAATAAACTAAAATAAAATAAAAACTGCCAATGCTTTCTTTCTCTCACGCTTCCTCTTTATCTCCCACTCTATTGTTTTTTATAACCGAGCAGTCAACCACATTATTATTGAAGCGACTGTGCAAATGGTGGCTTTGTCGTTTTACTGATGAACCGCAGTGTGCGGTGTGAGCAGCGAGCAATGACTGCGGAAAACCTACTCAAAGTTAATCAAATTAAGTTTTGGTCGCCTTTGTAAAACTGCGCAAACAATGCGCCAGTGCTGCTGCGACTGAACAAAATGGCCGCGTAAATTAATCATCTTTTTTTATTCTTCTTTGCATTTTCATTCGAATTGTTGTTGTTGTTAATGAGATTGGTCAAGCATAGTATTTGCTTCTGCGGCTCACTTGCATGTGCCATACCCTTCTTTAGATTATGGCTACACTAATTTAAATTTCTTGTTCTCTGACTTGCTATTCCCATATGCATAGTGTGCATTGTGCTAATTAGACTGGCGCTCATAGCTTATACATACAAATCGTAGATTAACATTGCTCTGCTCTATTTGTGCCACAGCAGCAAAGCTGAATTTGTAGCAAGTTTGCAGCTTTTTGCTTGTTTGTTTTTAAATTGTGCAGAGCTAAAAGTTTCGCTTTATTTTTGTTGTTTTTTTTTTTTAACCATTTCTCGCGTTATTTATGCCTCTGCGGTATATATATTTTTTATGCTTGTCCATCCTTTGGAGCTAGAAAACTTATTATGGAACTTATTAACAAAGTCAACACGCATTTGGCTTCTGGGCTGGACTCTCTCCGCTGAAACTTTATTATGCCAAGCAGCGTTTCACATTAAGAGCCTGGGTGCTGGCTTGGTTGGTTGCTTCACCGCTTTGGCTGCTGCCCTCGCTGCCAGGCTGGTTATATTGTAATGGCCGCTGCCACTTTTCGACACTGACGGAAATGTTGCTATATTATGGCAAACTTGCGCAGATTTCCGCTGCTTCCGGTGTGACATTTATTTATTATGATTTGCACACTTGCTGTTGTTGTAGCTATTGTTGTTGTCTTTAACCAGTTTTTCTCCCACTTTTTCGCAGTTTGGCTGTGCTGTGCGCGTTAATTGGAAGAGTTTCGACTGCCCTTTATTTACAAATAATTAAAAAACACTCCCAAGCGCGAACGTGAACGCGAACGCGTTGGCTCTGGTTTTTTGCAGCCCGCTTGATAAAACCGGCTTGTTAATTTATTTATTGACCCAACTCTTGTTCTACGCAAATAGCACAAAAAGTTTTAGCGCACAGTGGTGCAAAAACATCCTTCAACAATCATTAGACTGACCCGCATGGGTTTTTTGGTTATTGAATCAGCAAATTTGTTTGCTGATTTGGGTGCCCTGGCAAGCTTGAGTAGCGCTCGCTTAATTAACCATAACATTTTGGCCTTAATATCGTTAACATAATTGTCAAGGCACACACGACTGTAGAATACACTTTATTGAAAATATTTATTCAATCGCTCGCATGTTTACTTGGATTTGCATTAAAAGCAATTTTTATTTTGTTTACTTATGCTGTTATGCAATTAATTTATTATTTACTTTGAAGCAGTGCGGCATATAAATGAAATATACTGTAATTGGAGCCATTTATTATTTGTGAAAGTTCAATTTCTTTTATTGAGAAGAAATTATTGAAAATTGTATATAAATGGATTTTCCACTTTTACTTGTACCTCTTCAAATAAACAAACTGTACAAAGCACAATGCTACTCTCTATAGTTTTTGCTTTATTTGGACAGCTATGGCTAATGACAATAAACTTTCGTAGAACTGCACTAAAAATTTTAGTATTTTATGCAGTCTAATAAACTAGTTCAATTAATTTCGCCTTACCAATGCAGCAGGAAACTACAAAATTCTAATAAATATTTATGGCAAACAAAAAAGTATGGCAAAGACAATAAGAAATAATGCCATAAAGTGTGGTGTGCACATACTTATATACAGCAGTGTGTACATACACATATTGTACTGTTGTGTGCGTGGCTTTCATTGCACTTTGGAGGAAAACCCACGCACTTTTAATAATAGTAAACCGCACTTGTTCGTGCTGTTTGTTATACGCGCTGAGGTTCTCTGAACTGTGCTTGGCTTGAATGCCAGCAAAGGTTGGTTAAATCATTTCTGATTAAGTCGCGTGTTTGTCTATAAATTAAAGCTGCAAATAAATTGCGCAAAGTTAAAATTAAATCTGTTGTATTTAATTGGAGCAGAGCAACGGTGGATAGATAAAAGGAGGGGAAAAAATTAAAAAGCGCATGCAACAAAGTGGATTCGTAGCTCTGAGCTATAAGAAAAAAATCACTTAAAATTCATGACATGGCAGGCAACTTGAGATTGCTGGCAGCGACATGGGAGGTTTGAATATAAGTATGGCAGGCATGAGGCATAAGTACCAAGCACTTGTTTCTTGTATTTTGGGCCATAAATTAACACTACGCGGCACTCTCAGCAAAGGCTTTGCCAAAGAAACCTCGAGCTTTTATTTATGTGTAATGAAGACTTCAGATTGCCACACACACACACACTCATGTGTGTGTCATTGTCTCTATGCGTGTGTGTGTGTGTGTTGGTTTGTTTGCGCTATAATAAAGGAGGCCAGTGAGCCAACAACTTGTAAATGTATCTCTGCTCTTGCCATATTCAAACACATGCACACAGCTATAGCTACTACTTCCGGCTTTTGGTTTGGCTCGCTTCATTTTCATGCTTTTCATGCTCAGTCGCTGTTGTTCTTATTGTTGTTGTTGCTGCTGCGCATTTACGGCCTGAGCATTTCTTACAGCTTCACTTTATGCTCCAATTATAAGCAGATAGCACTCGAGCGTATCCTGTTCAAACAAGTGTACGTAGCACATGCAACTTTCAGCCCACACAGAGCTTTGTAGTTCAGCTTAGTGAGCGCGCGCTCTCTCTCTCTCGCTCGCTCCAACTCCTTTGTTTGCGGTTTACTCGTACACTGTTGATTTTGTTTGTTTATTTCCGCTAAATTAATGGCGTCCAATGCTGACACTTCCGTTACACACACACACACACATTCAAACATACAGAGCTGTGTAACTTACTGCGTTTAATGAAGTTGTGGTTAGTTCATGTAGCTTACAACTCAAAGCAGAAGCAACTTGCTGCTGCTGCTGCTGCTACTGTTACTGCTGCTGTTGTTGTTGTTAATCAACATTTTGCCATTATCCTTTTACATGCGCGTCTCTGATTATGAACATCATTAGTTAGCGCTCCACTGATTCCGCAACCAAGATTTATTACCCGCTGCCAGCGCCTGTAGTGAGACGATTTCTTACGCCGTTTTTGCTACTGATTACATTACACGCTGTTGCTGTAAGTAGTTACACTTAATTTGGCATGCATAATTGTGGGCGTGGCTGCATTTAGTTGTAACTAAGCTGTAATTAATTGAAATCAATTGAGCAATTGAAATCGAGCAGCACATTTTACAAATGTTTGAGCTTAAGCTTAAACTGCTTTAATTTGCTATGACGAATTTTATGCTTGAAGCAATTTCATGCACGTCTAACTATTGAATTGGCCTAGTCGTTGACCTAGTCGTTCGCTTCTTTTGGCAATTTCGTGCAGTCAATTGATGCCAACTGTGCCTTGCTCGAAACGCAATGTGTCGCTTAATTGATAACGACATCAACAAAATTGACGCCCTCGAAGCAACAGCAGCGGTAACGGCAACGGCAACATATAGCGCAAAGGGGCACAAGCAGCTAACGGCCGGACAATCAAAAGCACGACAATAACAACAACAACAACAATAACAAATACGTATAGAAAAACAAAAGCGAGAAAAAAATGTTTGCTCTGGCTCGAGCTGAGCGGGGCCACTTGACATCAAAAACATGCACATGTCGAAAACAATATGGCGACCAAACGCAACATGTATGTATGTGTGTGTGTGCGTCTGTGTTTGCCTGGTTCGATTCGTTAAACTGGCTGTAAAACCGGAAGTAGCAAACACGCACACATGCACAGCTGTCGGCAATGCGTATACGAGCGGGAATGAGACAGACAAAGGCAGAGCGGGAGAGGAGGCAAATAGTATTGAAAGGTAGCTTTGATTCCCATGACAATATGCCGAATGTATTTTTAAGAGAAACAATTTTCCAAACAATTATTACAATTTGTATGGTCAGTGCCTCGATTGACCAAAAAATAAGAGAAAAATATAACCAATTGCTTTGTGCAACTGTCTGTGTGTGAGTGTGTGTGTGTGTGTGGGTATTTGGGTGTTTTTATGAAGCGCTAATTGGCTGTAAGGGTTTGCAAGTAAACAATAGTTGCAGAACAATAGAACAAATACGTTGAAGTATGTTATTCATGGTTTTTTATATTAATATGCTTACATAAAATTCTGATGTTTTGTCAGTAAAAAAAATAGAGAAATAAGCGTGAACTTAATAGTGAAGGCATGTATAAGCTTAACGATAGATAAATAAAAAAAAACTATACAATGTATACTTAATAATAACTTATGAATTATCTTTAATTCTTAACGCTCAAGTGCACGCTATGGGCCTGCTAAATATATCTGGACAACTGCCCTTATCCATATAAAAGCGCAAATATTCAAATATTTATTTTGAAAATTTTCAATAGTGCTGCTGATTAAATTGAAGCACTATAGAGTCGAGATTTTTTAACTACCCCTATTCTATTTACCAAACAAGCCCTTTTCATACAGGCACTTGTATCAAATTTTTATGAATGACACAACAAGTAAGTCAAATATTGTATTATATATAAAAAAAATTCAAACAGTTGATATATATGTTGGACATTTACATATTGGCGCTCCGCGCATACAGATGCAAAGTAAATAGCGTAAAAATAACGACTTTTTGATGTACGAGCATTTGAAAGATATGTTGACCGCAAGCGATGAAAATTTATGATTTTAATTTTGGTCAAGTGGAAATTCGCAGAATCAATTTTAACATATATAGAATACACAAAATGCTTTTGTAAATGCTTTTGTTGCTATCTTATTTTGCTCACCATGCTGTGTATGCTTTTTGTGAACTTTTCAATATTGCATTTCAATAAATATCATGGCATTCATATATGTGTGTGTGTGTACGTATTGATTGCCGTTGCTCGAGTGGAAAAGCATTACAAAGGCGCAAATAAAAAAAATCTTTGATGTTTGGGTGAAGCGTTTGCTCGAATGCAATAATGTAATGCAAAGCTGTTATTAATTTTGATATATTTATATCAAATTTTAAATTTGATATCGTTTTGCGTAACGTAAATGTTTAATTAAATAGTAAACAGTCTCTGGACTAAAGACAACTTAATTGAGATAAATAGCATTTCGTTGCTTGCCATTCAATTCGATGCCATTTACAAATTCAAGCTGATGACAAAGTAAAAGCCATATTAAGTATACGCTCAAGAGTATTGCCTTTTTGTGTGTGTGTGTGTGTTTCTGCTTTTACAACGTAAAAGTACGCGCTTGGCTCTGCGTGCGTGCGTATGTGTGTGTGCATAAAACAACAATGACGCAGACAAAAAGCGGCATGAAGTCATAAAAGCGTAATAACAAAAGGCATAAACTGTTAACAAAAATACAAAATGTGTAAATTTACACACATGTATGCAAGCATTGTGATTCAAACAAAGCATTAGTATTTTTTTTTTTTGTCTTTACAAAACAAAAAAAAAAACAGTACGCTCCCTCGGGAGGTTTCAAGAGTTTAAAAACATGTGCAAATAAAAGTCAAGCACATTTATTTTATGCTATTTTGGTCTATGTACAATAAATTTTTTATTAATTGCATATTAGCGCTACTTATGTTGCAACTCTCGCGCAGCTTAGAACTTGGACAAGCAGCGCTTTAAATTTGCATAATTTAGCTAATATGCGTATTCAGCCATATTAAACTTCTAATTGCAATTAAAACGAATACGCTACTATTATTAGCAAAATTGTGTGCCATATTTATACAAAATCGTTTATTGTCTATTTGGTTTATAGCATTGTTTTCCAATTTGGCCAAAATTATTTCCGTTAATCCTTTTTGTATTTTGCCACACATAAATATATTTTTATCATTGCTGTTGTTTGTTGTTTTTCTTCCCCTCTCTTTCCTGCTGGTCAGGGTCAGTAATTGTCAAATAAAACAATGCCAAATAACCGACTATTAACGCGCAGCAGTAAAAATAAAATCAAATTACAACAACAGCAATAAAAGTCCAGCTGGGCAAAGGCGCGTTCACAATCAGCCCAAAAAGCCAACGGCACACACACATGCACACACTTGTAAAAAGCGCAAGGTCCTTTGATTTTTTGTTTTAAGGCATTTTCCGGCATTTTTCGAAGCATTACAGTTTTTATATGCGCACCCACATGTGCGTTGTTATGTGTGTGTGTGTGTGTGTGTGTGAACTTCAAAAACGATTTAATGCGACTTATTTTATTGGGTAGATTGACACCATATATGAGCAGCTCAGCAACTGTCACTCGAAGCGTCAAAAGCGTTCACAATTTAATTTATCCCCTCGACCAATAAAGAAACAACAAACATTCTGTACACTGGCCAGCGGAAACGGAACTAACGCCGAAGAAGTTGAACCGCCCATGGCAGGAGTAATGGTAGCAATAGAAGAACGAATGCTCAACCAAGTGGCCCTAGTGGAATTACTCACTGAGACGGAACAGCACATTGAAATGCTCAAGCGCAAAATGCGTTCAAATGCTTTCAATTAAGTTTTGCACTCGTCGCTTTGTATTTATTTTAAAGCTGTCTTTAAAGTGTGGCTAAAAATACAATGCAAGACGCTTTTGTACATAGTATGAAAACTTTAAATTTAATTCATTAGCTGAGTGTGCTATGTATTTCATTATACTAACTATGGCAAGCAAGTCGACATAAATATTCCTCAACAAATATTTAACTAACAATTCTAATTAGTTTGATAAATCAAATTTCGTTTAAATAAATCATAAGCTAATTCATAGAAATATAATTTTATTGTGAATTTATTACCGTCTAAGCTTAAACATACGTTGCATTCAGCTAAACAATTATTATTTGCTTGTTTATTTATTTTTGAATTTATGCTATGATGCGTTGAATAACAGCTTCATTTTGTTTTTATATCGCTGATACTCATTACGACTAAATATATTTATTGGACAATAGTTTATTTCGAAAAAGTTTGATAATAATTTGCCTTCAGTACGGCTGGTAGCAATTGCTGGTGATATTATTTATGAGCATGCAGTGAATTGAACAGAATTTTGGGTTCTCCTTCAATCAATGAGTCCCAGCAATTATTCCGATGAAACAAAGCAAGCTGATGTTGTTGAACTTATGAGTGATTGGAAATTTAAATTGTCAATTGAATCCTAACTTATGGTCTGATCAAAATGTAGGTAAAATCTGTAGCTAAATATTCATCGATATCCAATTTCAGTACAGTAATTAATTTTCCTGCGGCTTATTTCAGTCGAATCGAAAATTTATTGGCTGTAGACTTAACGTAGCCATGACTACCCAGCGCGCAATTTAATGCCAAAGATTTCATAAAGCTGTCAAGCATACAAGTTACGCATTTGTAACGTCTGCTGTAATTGCTGATTCACTAATTGCGCTAAGCAGCGACTCAGCGAATGGGAGAGAACAAAGCCAAGAGTTTGCATATATGCTCTGTTCTTTGTACGACAATGAAGTGGCAGTCTGGCATACATGGCTTAACGATGTAGCAGAATGCAAAGCTATCGATGTCATTGACAGCGGTTGCCTATGGCTAGGGAGCTCATAGACGCGCTGATTGATGGTATGCCAGCGATTCATATATCAAATCAGCATAAAAATGCGCAGACGCTGCAGAGACTAATGGACTGGCAAGACAGACGCAGCAGTCCATACGCAAGCAGTTTAAAATAGCATTTGGCTTAGGGTGTGTAGGCGTGATGTGCCGAGCAGACATTACCCTTTTACATGTGATAACCTTGGCTGGCGTTTCGCTTCGCAATGTCTGTACCATAAGCGTATTTACTTTTTGGCTAACCCAACATTTGTTGTTGTTGTTGTTGTTGCCGAAGGCTCAAGATAGCGAATATTTGAGTCACGCCCCCTTGGGCCTCAGTTCAACCTAAAGCTGCTGTTGTTGCCGTTGCTGACTGCGTGCGAAATAACTTCATTTCCTTTTTTTAGTGGCCCCGCCCTGCACATAGAGAGAAAGAGCGGTTAACATGCGTGTTACTATGCATGTTTAGTGGGCTGGCCAACATTGCTGTGCAACTTAGCGTTAAAAATTCAATTTACACAATTTTAAACGCAATTAAACCGAAGCTCTCTCCTTGACGGTCACTAGCCCAGCCAGCGCCAGCACCAGCGCTAGAGTAGCAGCCCTTTAACCATCATGATAGCTACGAGGCGCACGCAACTTGTTGGCAGTTTTTATGTGTGTTGCCTGGTCGCAACTTTTATGTTCATATTTTATGCATTAAGTGCTCTATTAAAATTTCTTTATGCGCCTTTTTTTGTTGCTGCTGCTGCTTATGCTGCTAGGATGCTAGGCTAGGATGCCAAAGACGCATGCTTACGTTTTTCGGTTAAGTCAGCTCGTTGGGCTTATGGCGTAGCAAATTTATTGCGCGACTGTTAATGTCCACGCGGCGTATATGTGATATTTATATGGATTTAATAATGCCATATGAATGCAAATAAAAACTACGACTGGCATAGCAATCTGTAAAAATGGGCAGCACTTGTTTATCATAACATTGCTCTAGTTTCACTGTTGTTGGCTTCACGACCGCAACGCTGCCTATGATGACCCCAGCTGACTTATGCATTGGCATGGGCTATATAACGGAAATCGGCTTAACACACACAGCCGCACCGCCCACACAACAATAACTCTTGTAGACGCTGCTGCGCCGCGCGTGCTGCTGATTTATGTTCTGCAACGCGAACTCGAGCTATGCGCAGCGTCAACTTATGCAACTAATGCAACTTGTGAACTAGAGAAAGCGAGAGAGCGCAAAAAAAAAGTTATTTACGACAAACTATTGCAAGTTGGCTGTGAAGCTGGGTGGTTGGCTGGGTGGCTTGGCTTTGCTCTTAGGCCTACCTGCTGCAAGTTTTTAAATCATATTTCTATATGCATACATAGCGTATTTATGCGGTCCACTTGGCTTAGCCTGGCAGCCATTTTGCATTGTGCCAGGCGCTTTTAAAATGGCGCAAATAGCGCATTTGCAAATTATGTTACTTTCGGCAACTCGTATAAATCTTGGGCGAAAGTGCGCTTGCCTACACACAAATCACTGGCAAATTAGTTGCTGCCACGCCCCCACAGCCGGGGCCAAACTTGTTGAGCCAAGTTGCAAGTTGTGCCGGGCACAAAACTTGCCACTAATGAGTAAATGTGGCAAAAAGTTTAAATTAAAATTTTTCGTCCAAATATGTTGTAGGGCACGCTTGTGGTACAGGAATTTCCAATTTCATGCTGCTTTATGCTTTGGTCATTTCTTTCACTCCCTAATTATATTTTCGATATTTTTAGCTGACCTCTGCTAGCGTCCATCCATCTTGCCACAA
The DNA here is from genome assembly GCF_011750605.1 of Drosophila busckii. Classification (NCBI taxonomy): domain Eukaryota; kingdom Metazoa; phylum Arthropoda; class Insecta; order Diptera; family Drosophilidae; genus Drosophila; species Drosophila busckii. Next base: position 4,268,888 of record NC_046607.1, read on the forward strand.
GCAATGCGACCTTGCACCTCCTCCGCTCTTACCATCACTCGCGTGACATCCGCTTCAGCTTCATTTTGAACGATGATGACTATAAATAGCAGCAATACCTTTATATGTGCATGAAAAACGTATCAACTACGAATTGACATACGATGGAAAAAGGTCAGGCATGCCGATATACAAACTTAATGCTGTAATTATAACTTGCTCTACTTCTTTCATTAAAGTAAACTTTTGCAATATTGTTTGCAGCTTAATCAGTTTTTTTTGCATTTAAGTTAGATTACATTAAATTTATGTGTTATAAGCTTAAGTTTGTTATATTTTTTACATTTGCATTCACTTATGCAAACATTCGTGTTTGAACGCTGATTAAAGCAAAATTAATAAATCAAATCAATTGTATTAATATATTTGATAAAGCTTATTTATCTTTATATATCAAATGCAGCAATTTATAAGTAAAGCATTGCTGCTATCTATATAAACATATACTTATTTACAAACATGTTTAAAATTAAATAAATTATGTTGAAAAATATGAAATATTGCGTTGGAAATATAAGTTTTGTTTGTACTCAGTCCACTGTTGATACATATTGCTGTAATTATAGCTTATTCTACTTATTTCATCAAAGGAGAGCTTAACAAATTAAATCTTAGGCAACTTAGGGCCATAAGCTCTACATATTATGAATGTACACTTTGATGGACTTAAGACTAACGTATTTCTATGAATTTGTGCATTATTAAATTTCCCTAAAATTTGTTTGCAATGCTGAATTTATTTCAACAATGAATTCAGTTCCACATGTACATTGTATGTCTTGCCATTTTGTTTATACTAAGAATTTACGCTGCAGTTGCTTTTTGTATGTGTGTGTGTGTTGTGTGCTTGAAACACTTTGCAACATTGCTTCGTCGCCTTAGCTGTCAATCACAACTGCTTGACAAATTGCTTTTGGACTTTACTGACGTGCTGACAGTTGCTCGCGCAAATGTCCAAAGCGCCACAGCCCCCAGCCCACCACCCACTTCTACTTACATGCTCCTTAGCCTGCAAGCTGACTGTCAGCGTATTTTTATGTGTGTTACAACGATGCATTTAAAGTAACAGCTAAAAATCACTTTGGCTTGACATTAGCAGTGTTGTAAGCCGCTCAGTGTTTTGCTCAACACTGCCCTAAGGCAACTGCTTGCGGCTCCACTTTATGTTTACACCTCGGCAAGCACAGTCAAGGTGCAAAGCACATTTTCTATTTTACGTTAAATTTAATGTCGCACACACACACACACACATAGAAACCCAAGTGAAAGTCACTTTGGGGATTTGCTTTTGTTGCGCTGCCCTTTCTGAAAATAGCAAGCAGAGCCATTATTTGTGATATACAGTATTAAAATTAAACAGAATAATAAAGTTTTAACTCAAGCAAGATGTGCTAATGCAAAGCCAAAGGCAGCACTAACAACAATGAACATATGCAGCAAATTAGTTTTACTTACTGTCCAGGCTAGCAGCTTAATAGTTGCCAGCTAATGCGTTTTAAAGTCTTTGTTAAATTCAATTTAAAATTGTTTGCATAATCAATAATTGGCCTAAAAAACCCAAACAACACTCTGCATAGTGTTCATTGAAGCGCTTTAATATAATTATGTGTCCTGCCGTAAAGGTCTTTATAAAACACGCCCGAAGTGTTGTTGCAACGTCATATATCACAAAATGTCAGTGCCACGGCTGTGCCTTGCCGTGAGTAGAGAACCCTTGAGCTCAGGTCACAGTCACAGGCTGTGAGGACACATCAGACTTGTCGCCTGGCCGTCTGCTAGGATGTGTGACATAATGTGATAAATGATGATTTTATAATCGTTTGCATGACACGCTATCTATGTATGTGTATCTGGGACTCGTACGCTCACCGGGCCAACTTTCATTTTGGCTCAAGCGTAGGAGTTGTGCTGCTCCTCTCTTGCTCTTTGACAATCCTTAAGCTGGCGCTGCTTGGCATGTAGCAATGTTTTTGGAGCATAGCCAAGCAGCCTTGCCTTGTCCAGGCTAACGCCCTTCAATTTCAAACTGGCTGGCTGCCTGGCTCTCTGCGTCCACAGGGCGTATACATATTTATGTATATGAGCATGATAAATTATCGTTTTGTCTGCTTTTTGATGCAATATGATGTCGTTGTCATTCACGTCTGGACACCAAGCCAGCAGCTACTCCATAGGCATGCCTCGCTCGGCTCGTCTGCTCTCAATTTACTTTTTTGATTAATTGAATTTCACTTTTGGAGACAAATAGAAATTTTCATTTCATTTACAGGCAACTGTTTGTTATGACACTTCTGGGGGCTGTGTTTGCTAAAATTGAATTATTACTCGGCAAATGTGTATTTAATTTAATTTAAAAGAAGCGCAATTCAGCTGTCCGAATAAAAAAATCAATGCAAATGCCTTGAAAGCAAATTGCAACCTTAATCAGATTTCATGGCTATTAAACATAAAAATGCTCATAACTGCAAATTGAAATCAGTAGTTCAAGTCGAGTATGCGCAATATCTATGACCAACATCACAAGCAGCAGCATCAATGTCATCGTCAACATCGTTGGCATTTTTATGCTTCGCAGCGTTAGCGTCAGCGTCAACTTCAATGCATTAAAGTGCATTTTAAAATAGAGCAATAAATATTTACTTAGCTATGTGAAATGGCAACTGCGTTACGAGCACGACCTCTGTTCGCCCTCTCTGGCTCAAGCTGTGGTCGGGGAGTGGGAGTGGGAGTGAGTGCCTCACTGATTGCCAGCCCATATCGTAATTGCAGCTAAACTTTATGCCATTAACCTTAGCGCTGTCTAGCCGCTCGTCTGCGTTTGCTAACTGCAAAGTGCTTTCGAAGCATTGCCATGATAAGCCGTTCACACACACATATTCAGGCGTATTTACCGTTATCTAAACATAAAACTTTGTGTGTGTGTTTGTGTTTGTAAAGAAATATGCAGAGTATTGAGCAGAGGCGTTTGCCATCATTAAGTTGCTACGCAGACATCAGCAAAATGCATTAAACTTGGTAAATATCATTAAAATTAACGACGACATTATCAACGTTGCTGCTGTCCAGCTCAGCTGCTATTTATGCGCTAAATTGCGCTAACGACAAGTTGATATTATAAGTTGACATCACTTGCATGCATTTTACAAATTAATTGATTTGTAATTATGTTTAATTCAGCAAATAATTTGTTTGCGGTGAAGTTTGTGGTTTTAAAATTAAAGCTAGATAAAAAATACAAAAAATAAATACTTCGATGTGAGTTGTAATCAATTAATAAATTAAAATGCAACTTCAAGCTGCTTGCGTAAAGTTGTGTAAAGAGTAAGAGTGCGTTGCCTTCCTCTAATTAGTTTGCTGTCCAAGTTTTTTTTTTTACAAATTGCTGTATGCCTAATAACAATAATTATGTGGCAAGCATAAAGTTATGGCAGGCAACGTCACAGACACAGACACACACACACATGTTCGTTTTAATGACTGTTGGCTGTCGAAATGAACTTTCACCACGTGATTTGGCAACATCCGCAACGAAGGCACATCAGTAACTAATTTTTCATAATTAATGTGGCTGTAGTTACGTATATGCGTAGTATGTCAGCTAGCAAGTGCACTACACACACACACACACACATAGAACATGTGTATGCATACATCTATATTAATAAGTGTGCGTGTGTGTGTGTGAGCACGTTTTATGCTCAGGGCATAGCCAATGGGTGGCTGCGGTACGTGCATAATTTCATTGTTTCTCATTATGCCTATGCAACACTTGATCGTGCAAACTCAACATAGCGGAAACAACAAAAATCAAAGTCGAATCATAAGCACAGCTGCTAATTTAGTTTGCTGTATTCTTTAACAATTGCGAGCACTAAAGAGTTTTTATAAGCTGCTTACTTAACAAGCATACGCAAAAAGATTTGAGGTTTGCCTTGGTTTTTACTTTATTTGCATAACAGATTTTATTATTTAAAGCAATTTAGTTGCTTTGACAAGTTCAAAGCCACACACATTTGGCTTGCAGTCATTATTTTATTAAATAGCTGCCCTTAAATGTCAATTTAATGTTAGTGCAATGAAATTTTGTTTTTGTTTTTATGATTTTTGCACACAGGTGACAATTTGAGCACGCTCAATGCCAACAGATAATGACGCTCATGTTTGCTGCACGCTGCACGTTGCACTTCAACCTACTTTTGGCCTCTTTGCTATACATCAATCGCAGACACGCTCTTTGGCTGCAGCATGCAACAAAAACAATGTCACGTCATGTTGAGATGTTATCCATTGCTGTTGCCATTGCCGTTGTTGTTGCTGTTGCTGCTGTTGTTGTTTGTCTCGTTGCGGCAACGTTGCTCCCGTTGCACTTTGCTCTGACATTTTGAGTTTATGGCATATTTGCATTATAATTCTTGTGCTTGGGCACATTGAGTGCGGTGCTTGGGTGCACAATCCTTTCCTTTCAACTTGCCGCATCTTGCGTCCAAGCTGATCACTCTCTTTCTCTTTCTCTGCCTCTGTATGTGTGTGTGTGTGTGTGTGTCCTTTTCATGTTGCACTTGAACAATGACGTTGAGCTTGTCATGAATGCATGAGTTTGGCCTGCAGCCCGGAGTCTGTGGCTGTTGTGGGCCAGGCTGGAGACTATGCTGACGCAGCTGTTAACAAGGCAAATAACAAACGCTTTGCTTGCCATAGAAATTATGCACAGCTTAACAAACTAAAACTATTTGCTGTGGCATGCATGCAATTTGAGCCAGGCTTTAATTGGTCAATTTTCATGGCCCTTGGTCATTGCACATTGACACATTGACACCATTGGCAGCAGCTCGTAGTCGTTGTAGTCGCAAGCACTTTCTTTAATTGATTTTTGGCAAAAGAACGAACATGAGAGCGAAAGCCCCAATAGACTGAAATTTTCTCATCTCTTCAATAGCTTGCACAGCGGCCAATTGTCTGCTATTAGCTCGAAATTGCAATTTGTAGCACGCAGACTAGGCCACTTAGATTTTGGCCGTTGCCACGCGCTGCCAATTTGTGTTGCCTTGCTTTTTGTGCCTGGGCACAAATCACGACTGCCAATTGATGGCGCGTGTATTTGCTTGCCTACGAACATTGTTGACATGGCATTGACCATGTTTCCAGCAGGCAACATAGGCAGCATCACATGAAACGCTCAAAAGATAATTTAGTAGACTGTTTAGCGCTGCGGGCAGTGTTGGTCGAGCGGTTATTGCGTTGATTTGCGCATTTCATAAGCCGCCAAATCATTAAACATGTGTGTGCGTGTGTGTGTGTGTGTGTGTGTGTGGGAGCTTTGATGGCTGCCCGGGGCGTTGAGCCCAGCAAAAAGTCATGTTCATTAACTGTAAAAGTATGGGCAGGGCAGACAGCAAACCCGCTTTAATTAATTTATCTAGGCGCTCGTTGCAGTTGGCTGCCTCATGCATTGTTGGCGCTCAAGTTCCACTTATCAGCGTCAACATCAACATCACCATCAGCAGCAACTGCGCAAAATCCTCACACAATGCAGTGAGTGACAACAAAAACAACAACTACAACAACAACAAGGATATTATGACCATCACGAGCTTCATTTGCGCGCATAAATTTTTATGCCTTGCGACCCGCTTTTCTAACCCATTAGCCGCTCAAGTGGGCGTTCGCTGTGACAGGCGAAAAAAAAGGCTGTCTAGAATAAAAAAAAAATAAAGCGTTGCATACTTAAGAGCGCAAAATTGAATTTAGCGCTCTTGCTTAAAGTTAGTTGCTGATGTTGTTGTCGTTGTCGTGTTATTGTTGCTGCTGTGCGTGCTCGTGTGGGCTGCTGTCTTCGCCTTACATTGTGGCAAGTCAATTATTTTCTTGTTTAGCAAATTGCTACATATTGCGGTGGCATGCCGTTTCCATACTTTTGCTACATAGTTTCACTATGTGTGTGTGTTGTGTGTGTGTGTGCAAACTGCGCTTCATTATGTGACAGCGTCGTCATCATCATTGTTGTGAAAGACAACTTACAAAAAGTTTTCTAGTTTGCCTCGACGCTATTCATAACAGTCTTGTTGAGCGAAACTTAAATTGGCTTTGGGGTTAGCCAACTGACAATAGGCTTGCCTGCTCAAGCTACTCAAGGATGGCAGAGTAAAAAACACACGGCAGCTTTAGGCTGTGCTTGATATAAGCTGCAATTAGGTATTTGTTGATTTGCATTTCTTAAAATAAACATTTTTGAATTTGGTCTGCTTGAGTTCTTCAAGCACAAGCTTTGTAGAAATGTTTTTATATTGAACTACTTGACAACATTTTGTTGCTGCTGAGTTCATTCCTTGTAAATTGATTGCCTTTTGTGCCAACTAAACTTGAAACTAAAATGTGAATTGACATTCAAGTGTTCGGTATATAAACGAATGCAGGCAAACAATCAACATCGGCATTTGTATTTTCCATTTTCAAACTGGCCAATAGGCAAAAATGCAAAGGACATTGCAACAACAACAACAATGGCAGCACACAAAAATAATACAATAGCATGAAATTTTCGATTATCCAGTGGCTCTGACAGCCGTCGTCGTCCATCAGTCAAGCAGTCACAGCTTTAGTTTGTCCATCACTTAACGAAACTAAAAATTAAAATCAAGCGAATCCATTGAAAGTAGTAGGCATGGCTGTCCAAAATCAGTGAGGCAAACAGCTGAAAGCGTAAAAACTTCCGCACAGCTGACGAATGCAGCAGCAGCAGCGCCTGTGTGAGAGCTCAGGAGTTTTTCCGCTTTCACAAGCGCTTGGCTTGGCCTGGCTTGGCTTGATTCTCGTTTAGTCGACGCTCTTAACCCAATTTTGTTGTTTGTGTATGCGATGGGCTGCAAAAACTTTTAACAGCAAATAAATAGAAGTATTCGCAAACGATTTTCTGTTCAAATTTCACAGGCTGCCAAATGGGTTATTGTGTGTGTTGTTGCTGTTAATAATTAAATGCAGTTTATGCCACGTTCAACTAACTCGAAATTTCTGCAAATTTCATTTGAAAGTATAATCAAAATGCTAACAGCAAACGCTGGGCAGCAAGTGGGAGGAGGCAACAAAAACTACAAAAGCCGGCAAATGGGCAAAAAAAAAGAGAACAGCATTAAAAATATTTTTTGGAGCAGAGCAAGCAACAATATGCTCGGCTTGTTAAGCAATCTCTCCCTCGCTGCTTTTGCTGCTGCTGCTGCTGGTGGTGTAATGGATAGCTAGAACTGCTGCACTGGCACGTCCATGTGTCTGCAGCGCTTCGATGCTAATGTTTGTGGCAACGTTCATTCCAGCTCTGCTCTGCGGCTGGCACTTGAAGACTTTGCACTCTGCACATGGCCTGCATAATGAATGAAAGATCTCGGGCGCATGGCTGCTGTGCTTCAGCTTAAATATGCTTTAGTTTTTGCGCTGTTTTCATTTGTGATTACAGCGCACAATAAAAGCGCAATTTGTGGGCAATTTTTTGTGGCTCACGACAATGGGCAACAAATATGGCTGAAGAATGAGAAAAAATTGCTTTAGCATTAGCTTGAACGCAGCAACAATTAACTAACAAACTATTTGCTATGCTTTTCTAATCTCGGCTTATAAACACTAGTAGCAGCTGCAGCTATTTACCATTTGCTTCAAGAGCTGCTGTTGTGGCTCCATTGTAATCGTTATGCTGAACAGTTGCTCTTACACAATGGCAATGCACAACTTCCGACAGCCGCCAACAGCGGAAATGTCAGATAAAAGCTGCTTGCGGTAGTCAGACCAGCCTACAACTCCCCCACTCCCCAGCCCCAGCAGCCTACACAAGAGGCAAGCATAAAGCATACCAAACACAAATGGCATTGTGCAACACGTTGGAAGCAAGCAGGGCAAGATTTATGTGTGAGAAGCTGCGCACTGCTTGCAAAAGACGTTGCCAGCCAGAAATTTAATTAACCGCTACAAAGCTTTTACGTTTCAAATTACAAGCGAGACGTAAATTTGTTTTTATATAATTTTAGTCAGCAAATTAGCAAAAAATAGCAGCAAGCCATGCATATGTAGTTCCGCTTGCTGTAAGCCGCTGCAGGCTAAGCATAGATTGGCATGCATAGCCCGCAGGATAAGGAGCTTGCGCTTGCTTGCATGTGTGGGCAGGTAACCGCTGGCTTGCAATACGCTATTGACTTTTGGTCTGCACTGATTGCAACGCACTCTTTGCTTAAGCATAACGCACCGGCTGCAGCTACATTATGTGCTCGGCCAAGCAAGCCTTTGAGTCAACTGATTGAGCAATAAGCGTGCAAGTCAACTGGCCAAGTCAAACAAAAACTCCAACTCTGCACTGGCGTGTCCCTTAAAGTGCTTTGCTTTTAAATGTATTATTTGCATAACATTCAATTTATCGTCTATTGTCTGCCTGCTTATGTGGCACTCACAAAGCAATTCGCAAATTGTATTCACAGTTGCGAAACGCACGTTTATGGCCTCGAATTTCCTCTTTACAATTGCGAGGCAGCAGCAGGAGTGCTGTACATGTAAATTGCTTACCGACATGGCCTCCTGGCTAATCAAAGTTAGCTTTCGTGGCTTTCACGTATACACAACTTGAACTTACTGACGTGCATATATATGCGCTGTAAATTTGAGTAAATTATGTCCACGACAGCGTCATCTGCATGCCAAGCAGACGAACCCTTTTCTTTTTTTCTTGGCTGGTTATCAGTCACAGTGCTCAACACTAAATTACAGGCAAATGAGCAGCAGTCGCCCAACGCATTCACATTTTGCTTTTTTGTGTGTGGGTGCTCTGTGCGCATTTCTTATCAGCATCATAAACGTTTGTGCCTGGGACAGATGAAGGCCAAGTTCATGTGCATGTGTGTGTGTGTCAAGGACAACGCTGTGTATGTGTGTGCAGTCTAGACTTATTTATATAATTAATCTCAAGATTTTAACATTTTTGGCCAGCGGCTGGCTTGCTGGCTGGCTGGCTATAGAAATGTGTTAAGTTTATCTAAATTGTTAAAACATTTACCAAATGACCTCACGTAGCGTAATACCCAACTAGCTTCCTGACCGCTGCCATGTCACAAGGACAAAGCCCCAGGGCAGCTGCATGCACGAACGTGTGTCTATCGCTCGATCGCTTGACGGCAGTACCGGTGCGATGCTTTCGCTGGTACGTGATGTCCTTTAAAAGAAAAAAAAACACACACACACACAAAATGTATATACTTCACTATATATACTAACTATATGTATATACGCTGCAGTTCATTTACTTGTCGACTTCCTTTCTTTTCAGCAATGACTACGCTTTATTGGTTTGCCAACATGCTCCTAATGTTGTTTTGATGCACGTTGCATGGCAACCCTTCTACTACTCTTGCCACTTTAACGTTTATTGTGCTTGTTTTGCTGAGCCGCACGTATTTTGCGTATTAAGCATACGCACTGTGTCACATTGGGCAGGTTGGCCTACTTAAATGCTAAAATTCTGCACAACATGTGTAATAGTTTCAGTTGCAAAGCAGCTTAACATTGACTTCTTCTGTATGCCATGCAAATGTATTTTCGCTTTAATCAGCACTCATTACTTAGTCCCTTTGCTATGCTGGCATGGCATATATAATATATGCATGTATGGTAGGGCTAAGTGCTGTATTAATGTGAAAATATTTATTAAATTCGCGGCTGAAAAATGGAATTGAAACTATTCGAAAGCTTACAAGCTGCAAAAGTTATAAATATGTCAAACATTTAGTGGCTTTGTCGTAAGTTAAACAATTCGTAACAAAAGCATTTTTTAATTCAAAGGCTTAACTTTTAGTTAAGCAATTAATTTTAAAATATGCGTACAAATTGATGGGTCTATAGCTGCTAATGTACGTGCGTGTGTTTATGGCTAACAAATGAATGCGTAAAGTTTACAACTAACAAAAAAAAAAGGGTTTGTTTGCAGGCAAGAAGTTCAAATTGTTAATATTTTATTCGTATTTGCTTTCATGTATATGCTAATGGCAATATGTGCCATAGGTGTGCAGCATGTGTGTGTGTGTGTGGCGAACTTTAATGCTTGCGCTGCTTGTGCGCGTTGAGCATTTACAAAATGTTACTGCCAGCGCCTGAAAGTATGTTATAAAAATATTTTATGACATGTAAAAAGCATCAATAAAAAAGGTTTTTTTCTTGCCCACACACACACACACACACACACACACACACACACACACACACAAAGCGCATACACACATGCAGAACACGCTTTTTGTTGCTGTTTATCGCTGGCAATAGCCGCTGCGGTCGCGCTTTATCCTTTGGCAGCAGGCTCGTTAGTCATTTGGCTTGTTGTTTTCTTGCTTTTGTTGTTGTTGTTGTTGAGGTTATATATCATGTTGTACATTTTGTTGCTTTGACCTTTTGGCTGCCTGGCTTGCCGGCATTTCACGTTGAATTACATTTAAGTATGTGTTAGAACTGACACCGTAACAGGTTGTAAATAAAAATTGTTTGACATATGACTTTAACTTTATGCTGACCACCAAAAAAAAAAAAATAAATAAACAGTAAACCATATCGCTAATACTATCTGCAGTTGAATAGGCAAACTTTTTTTTGCCAGCCGCCGTACATGTAATTAATCCGATTTCTTGTGCAGAGCAACGCTCGTTAAAAGTTTGAAAATAAATTTCATATACTCGAACGCACAGATAATATGATAAAATGCTTCACAGTCCGCAGTTCGCAGTGCGACAAACAAAAAATGCATGGAGTGCGACTTAAAAACGCATTTTGATAAGCCGCTTATGAGGCGAGGCTCTTACGCCTACCTAGTAACTGTCAGTTAGGGTGTGTGTCGGTCTGTCTGTCTGTCTGTATGTGTGTGTGTGTGTGTGGGTGCGAATAAGCGATTTACTGTCACAAACATTTGCAACATTTGGCGACAATTTTTCGGTGCAACTTTTCTGTGCATTAACAACTTTTGTTTTCCTTTTGCTAATTGTCAGTGCAAAGCCGCAAGCAACATAAAACTTTTTCTTTCTAGCTCGTTTTTTTTTTTTGCCAACTATAAAGTAGAAATTAATTTCACTGTAAATGCACATAATCAAGTGTGCGTGGGTCGACAGCAGTTGCAGCAGCAGCAGCATGATAAAGCGCTGCCTTTGGAGCCACTCCATCAGTGTGGCATGCAGAAAAAAGTTGCATAGAGCAAAACGCACAAAAAGATAAAGTGCTTGAGAGCACAGAGAGCTAACGAAGAGGGAGACACGACGAGGCGACAGACTCTTAATGAAAAGGCAATCTTGTCTGCATTCCTTACAGCTGAAAATGATTTAAGCAAATGTCTAATTGAAACGCCAGAAAAAACTGCCAGACAGCAAAAATAAATGTTTAAGCAATGAAGTTCTCTCTGCAAGCCAAAAAGCAGGCATACTCTAATAAATTTAAGTCCGTCTTGCTTTTTATGAAATATCAGTGTTGCATGCTGGTTAATCAAGCTCAAACACTGTTGATGAATAGCGCTCAGCCACTCATCCACTCAGCCTTCATTTGCTTTTGATGCTAGCGCTGCCAAGTTTTGCACCCGCTTGACTGTGAAGAGCGTCAATTGCAAACTTGACCATGTTTAACTCGTCTTAATTATGCCAATAAAGTTTTGGCTCAAGCATGACCGCAACAACAACAGCAGCAACAATAACACGACTATAATTATGGCAAACAATTCACTTTTCCTGCCACAGGAAGTTGCACTGGCAGCCAGTAGCTGCAACACTTGCACCACTCATAATCTATGCTAATTATTGCCAGTATTATGGCCAATGGTTTGTCGGACACTTTTCATTACTTTTGGCTAACAAGCAGAAATAAAAAAAATTCAAACAAAAAATGAAGTACAGAGCTGACAGTCAGCGTGCAACTTTAACAGCAGCGGTGGCGTTGGAATGTTAAATGAGTAAAGAACAGAGAAAATTACAAAGAAGAAAAATCTTAATCGTGATCTTATTATGCGCGTTAATTACGGAATACAGTAAACAAGCAAAATAACAACAAGAACAATAACACTACAGGCAACAATGGCATACCAGAGAGCAGAAGAAAAAGTAAGTGAAAAGTAAGTGATATGCCAACAGCTTTACACAGAGGCAGAGGCAGAGAGCAGAGTCGCTTGCATTATGAGCAGGCTGCTAAAATTAAGATGTTGGTTGGCACACCAAAGAAATGTAAAAAGGAAGAGAGCACAGTCAACTAACATAGATAAAGCAACTGCAATGTGGCAAGTCTGCTGCAAGAGATTTTATGACCCGCTGTGTGCAACAGTGTTGGCTCGCTTGGGCCATTTTTCATTAGAACTAAGCAGGTTTAAAGCCACTGCAGAGCAGTCTGGGGTTAAAAAATTTTAATCAGAACAGCAACAGTGATAAATACGCTTAGTCATGTATGAGAGACTTTAAGTTGGTTCAGTTTAGCTTAAAGTGCAAAACGTGTATAATCTTTAAATGCGAATAAAGCCAGTTGAGCTTTACAATTTCATAGCTTTGCCTCTTATTACAGCATTTGCTTTGCGTTTTGCATTTTGCAATTTGGGTTTTCGAAGCGCTTCACTTTTAACTAAGTAGTTTTGATAGACAGTTTAATTTATGAGCTAAATGCTTTTGTGCACAAAAGATGAGCGAGTGAGCTTGATAGACTTGGCTCATTAATTAGAGCGTGTTCTGCAGCTTGATTTGGACTGAAATCTGACGGGCGCTCTGCATGATGTATGGACCACAAAGTTTAGCAAAGCGTAGCTGCTGCAACAGGCAAAACACAAAAGAGAAAGAGAAAAGATGAAAATGAAAATGAAAAAGAGCAAGCAAACAAAATAAAAGGCAGGTAAAAACGATTGACTGTGTTGTGGGGCAGTGGGCGTAAGTTGCATAAACCGCTGACCAGAGATTACGAGCATACATGCACATATATAAATATACATATAGTATACTAACATACACATAGATAGTAGTAGTAAGCGGCTTGCGTTTTGTTGGCAACACCAGCAAAATAACATAAACAACCATAGCATACAGTTTTGCAACTGAAATCGTTGGCTAAGCTTTTGTTTGGCATTAAAGTCGCAACGTTTAGCAGTAAACCAAAAAGAAGAAAAAAAGAAACACAAATTTATGTGCTCAGTTAGTGGAGCAGAAAGCACACATTTAAAAGCCCGTATAACTGAGGGTATAATTATAAATCACAGGCTGTCTCAGTCTTTGGTCGGCTGCGCTTGGTCACACACTCAAATAACTTAACGCCAAAGCTGATACGTTCAATGCAAGATTTAATGCCAAACAGACTTTGAAAAGCCATCATCAACTGCGATATGTACTTGTATCTGTGTGAGAGTGTACTTAGTATATAGCCAGGACATTGAACGACAAGTATGGATGCAGTGCCATCAATAGCTGACGGCCAGTCAGACCAAAGTGAAATTGGCGTTGACACACACGCACACAAAAGACACACACAGACAGCAAGCGAAAGTGGGCCAATGCTATAAATGTTTGAATAGCGGCAACAGTGCTGGCTGAGCATTGGCTTGTAACTGTCGGCTATATGATATGTACGATATCAGAAGCGAACATCTAATGTTGGCTGTGGTCAAGTTGTTGCTGTAGCTGCTGCTGCTGCATTGATTCCAGCATTTCAAGCTTCAAATGTGCTCCTTAACTTCATTTGTCGCTTACTATAGAATTCAATTAGCATTTGCTTTATGCATGAGATGTGTCTGCTGCTGAATTGTAAAAAGAGAGAAAGCAAAACTCTTACTTAGCTTTGCTTGCTGCTTTTATGTATAATTGGAAACGCATTTTTGATGTAAAGCTTTGGTAATGAAAACTTTTGCTTTTGTGTTTGTCTTAGCCCAGCTACCTAACAAGCAGATGCTTTAAGGAAGCAGCAACTGAAACTGTTAGCTGACTTTGTGCATAACGGGGCGTATGAGAAATGTTTACTTGTTGTGCAAATACAAATACAAACAAGCCGCAATTTCTACATAAAATTAATTTAGCTGCTTTAACAACATTATTTAATAAATTTAACTGTGCACAGCTATTTAGTTTATAGCCATTTTCCATTTAAATAATTCTTGCATTTGCCAATACCAAAGCAATCAAAGTAGCGCAAATTTATGAAAACGTAATGTGCCAAAGTAAAGCCAGCACAAAAAAAGAGTGAAAAAATATAGCATAATATTTATGCGCATATTAATGTGCTAAAAATAAAAGTAGCTTCAATTTTTTTTTTGCAGTTGTTTGTATTTCTAGGCATAAAATAGAACAACGGACGAGCACAGTAGGCGAAGCTCGAAAAAAGAGCAAAGAAATATAATCAAAATGCTGCTGCCTGCTGCCTGCTGCTGCCTTTGCCAATGTCCTGCTGTTAAATTGATGAATGCGTGGTGCCAGCAACGGCATAAAAAACGAAAACAAAGCAAAATGAAAAATATAAAAAAAGTAAAGGGGAATAAAAAGCTGCAGCAGAGCAACAACAACTTTTAGAGTTGGCTACAAAGCTTGCATACATTTAACAATCAAAGATGGAGGCGTGAATACATATGCATGAGCGTAGGTCGCTATAAAAACTGTTACATGACTTGTATGTATGTGTGTGTGTGTGTGTGAGTATCTGTGTTCTTAGGTATAGGTATAACTGGCAATTGTGCTGCATGTAAACAATAAAACTGAACAAATCAACATTTTATGAAATATTGACATGTGATATCAATCATCGCTGCTCCATTTGCCTTCCTTCCCTTTTTGCCCAGACTGGTCGTTGGTCGATTGTCCAGTGGCTGGCTGGCGCTTGTTTACCATTTGCTGTGAACATAACTTGACTGTGGATGGTTGTTTCAACGGCTTTCGGACCTTATATCACATCACATTGTGTTTGATTAGCCGTAAAGTTGTTGATGGTCTCAGCCACAAAACAAATATGTTGTTGAATTGTCAATTTTGTTGAAATAGCAATTAAAACGGCGAAATATGAATTGCAAAATAAATCGCGCAATATATAAATTTTATGCCCAACATATTTTTAGTTTACGCCAGGTACCAAATTTGTTTAAATTATTTTAATTGCCATATGCATAATTATAAATGAAATCATCAGGACCAATGCATGTCCACTAAATATTTTAGCAAACATTTTATCTAAATCGTAAAAATGTTGAAATATTTTATATCAATTAATTGGCTCATTGTTGTTGTTGCTGTTTGTTATTTGCGTATTTTGTCACAACTTTTAGCTTATTTTATGCGCGACACGTAATTTGCAATTTAAATTTTAATAACTAGCATTGGCGCTTAATAGAATTAAAAGCATTTTCGTTACGTAACACAACCAATGAATGCGCTGGCCCCATAATATTTTGGCTGTTGGTTAGAGTTGCGGTTAAATTATGTAGGTTAATTAAGTTTTCATAGCATTGCTTGTGGTCAATTGTTAAATTGTTGTGACTTGTACTGAAATGTTTTTTTTTACAACAGTTTATCAATGTTTGAACGTTGATTATCTTAAAATATTGAATGCTTCGAATAGATATATTGAATATATGGCATATATAGCTTGTAAATTGTTTGTGCATTGCTCTTGGCTTTTGTGCTGCGGCATTGTGCAAACCTGAGCTTGTGTCTATGTTTACTTTTGTGCTATTTGCATGGCCAACACACACACACACAAATCAATTACTTCCGCCTGCGCTTTTGCTTCCGTTTGCCAAAACTATGGTCTGGAGACAGGCAAGTCTCACTGATTCATAGCTTTTGCGCAGTTTCACTTGAATTTTGTGTGTCTGTCTGCTGCGTGGCTACGCCGCCATCAGAACACGCTCAGCGGCATTCGCAACTCTGTCGCTTTGCTTAATTTTATTTGTTTTTGGCCGACGGCGCGTATACGCAATGCGCTGCAATATTGAAAAATTCCTTTGTTGTCATTTGCGTTACAGCAGCGTTGATGTTGGCCTGGCTTTCATATATACACCATGCACACTGCCTTGCGCGTTTTTCACTTTCCCATGTCTGTGTAAATGTTTTTCTTTTTATTCTTTCTTTTTGCTGCCTTTGTATGCGTGTGCGCTGGCTACATTTGTTTTCATTGCCGCATTTTTTGTGTCAATTGCAATAAAGCCATTTTAGTAAGCGAAACCCACACACACACACATACTATTTGCTCTACATTTAGTTTTATTTTTGTGTGTTATGCGTTTTTTTAAAAGCACTGCAGCAAATTTGGGGCAAATCGTTTGGGCTTTCGCTGCAGCTTGTTATTGGCGCTTTGATTAATAAATAAATCACAATAGTCAAAATCGAATTGCTACATTTATAAGCACTTTAATATGCAAATAGAATGCATAAAGCCCTACACATATAATTACAAATATTTATTGGAACTTTTGCTCCCTTGTGCAGAATTGTTGTCGTTGTTGTTGTTGGCATTGCGTCAAGTCTGCCTATTTGCAAACATTAATCATGCGGACTTGTAATTTATCTTCCCACTGGCTTTTTTATTTTTCTGTGTGGTGGGCTGAAAAGTTTGCTTTGGGCCCAAGCACACCTGCCTGGGAAGCTGGGAAAAAAACTTTTGCCCCTGAGGAGCGACTGCCTTCAAATACTTTCTAAATACTTTTTTAATAGCTTAAGCGCATTTCCTGTTTTTAATATAAAAAAAAATACAGCAAAATCTGCGCAGCAAGGAATTATTTCTTGTGTAGAATATTGAATACGCTAGCTACAGTTTGAATAAATGCATTTAAGCTTCAAGCAGCTTTTATTTAAACAATTTGGGGCAAAGCTGCTATTGAAATATGAACAAAGTACATAACGTAAGACGTATACCCTATAAAAGAAACAAGCATGTGGCCAAAAACTTTGTCACCGCCATTGTAAAGTTTTTTGGTGTACAAACTGCCACCATGTCCTGCTGCGTCCTGCGGCACTCCACACAATACATAATGACAGCAAACTCTGACTTGCACCTGCAGCTCCCGCTTGGCTGTGTCTTGGCAGCGTAGCAGGCATCGCTGCCGCACTTTTATGTAAATCTTTCGGTAACTTAAGTGCCAGGCGTTCTCAGCTACCATCCCCCCCCTAACCTCACATACTGTAATGTGGTAACCAAGGCTGCTAGGCCCCGCCTACTTCCCTTGTCTTGGCTGCAAAGTGATTGCAAAGCGCGTCCCCAGTAAATTCTATACTTTTTTTTTATTTTTCTCATGGCATGTACATATTCTTTTTGACGTTTTCATTATATTTATTAATTTCTAAGCTGCTGTTTGACGTTCAAGAAATTTAAATTAAATATTTTGTTGGCGCTGGCAGGTAAGCAACATTTTTGTATTTAATACACATTTTATTTGCTGCGAGGGTCTTTTAATTTCCTTTCAGAGTACGCTTAATTTAAGCATTTAAGCTTAAATACAGTCTAGTGCCCAGAAACAGAAGCAGACACAAGCTGACCAATTTGCATTAAAATTTCAAGTAGCAATCGCCTTGAGCCTAATGACTTTGTGTTGTTTTTTTCTTGTGAAGAACGCGGAAATGCAACAAATAAATACAAAAGGCTACAACATGAACCCAAAAATAAAGTTGTTAGAATGCAAAAGGAATTAGGAGGGGACTGGGGGACGCCTTAGGCACAGCCACACGCTCATTTAGTTTGTCGCTTGCCAAATGCAGCTCTCTGTATTGAAATGGCCAAAAGAAGACCACGGAGCAGGACGGACGGACAGGCAGGCAGGCTGGGATTAGCCAGAGGCGTTGCGCGTCATTAGGGCAACATGCACGGCTGAGCTGCAGGCAACATGAAATTGTTGGTAAAGTGAAAAATTTATTTTCACCATTCTCTCTTTGGTTAAAGGATTTCTATTTCCGCTCTGCAGTTGCAGACACAGAAACCAAAATAAAAACTATAAACAACAGCCACATTTTGATACACACTGTGGGGCTTGTTGGGTTAGCCTAGTGCTCTGCCGCTTGTGCGAGTGAAATAAATAATGTATGGTGTCGCCGGCATTTTAATAGTTTTGTTAGCCTCTTTTGCAAGCCGCCGTCGTCAGGCGGCAGGAAGCAACTTTTGTGCGAGTTTTTGTTGAGCAGCTTTGCCAGCCAGTCGAAAAAAACTAAAAATGCTTGCAACTGTAAGAGGCGTTGCCGCTGCCTCTGAATGGATTTTGTGGCTCTTTTTATTTGGCACCATGCGAAGTAGCAGCAGCCACGGGCCAACAGCAGCATCAACCCGAACTTTATAGTTTTCGTGCTCTTTAATGTGAAGCGCGTTTAGTACTTTTTTACGCTTCTTGTTGCAAAACCGTTGTCTGGACCATAATGGAACCTAATGTCATTTGAACACTAAATCCTCGGCTTGTCGCAGTGCCAAAGTCAAATCCAAAGCCAAGCACCAAAACCGAAATCAGTTTTAGCGCGTGGCTTTGGCTCGTATTTTATTTTGTATATAAAAAGCAGCAAGCAAAATATAAATCAATTAACTAGACTGCGTAAAATTGTTCAACAAAAACAAACTTAAAGCTCTCTCTCTCTCTGCTTTCATCTTACAATAAAGCAAATTTTTATAGCTGCTTATTAAAATAATTTTCAACTTGTTATTCAAGTAACGTTTGCGGCGTGGCTGACATGCAAATAAATTTGTGTATAGGCGCATATGTGTGGGCGAAAATTAAGAAAAGAAATAAAGCAAGAATCTAAGGGCACGTGTGGAGGCACAGGGACTTTCAAGTAGCATTCACATATTACGTATACGCAATTTTTTTGTGCCAGCCTGCCTGCCGTGCAAAGTCTCCAGGCAGCAATTGAAAGGCGAGATAAAACTTTGCTTCTCGCTTTCCATGCGCTTGCATTTGGCGTATGACTTTTTGGCTTGACGTTTTCTAAAGTGAACTCACTTGAAAATTTGAACTGTTGTTCGCTCAACGCTAGCGGCTCGCCGCAACCAACATAGCATATATGTATATATATAATTTGTTTATATGCCACTGGCGTGTGTGTGGCGGAATGTGGTGGCAAGTGGGTAGTTTGCTGCTGCTGCTGCTGCTGTCGACAGCGGGTTGGAAATGCATGTGGCAAGTTATGGCACTTGAAAGTTTGGTAAAGCATATTCGGACTTGGGCGTTGATGAAAGCGCTCTAAGCGCCTTTTAATTAACAGCCATCAAGTGCAAGGATTTCAAGGATTTAGACAAGAAGCCGCATACATGAGCGCACGCAGACAGTGTCAAGCTTTTGGGGCTGCGGGGCAGAGACGCAGTCTGCCGCAGTCCTGTCGTCTATCTTTGACTGACGCCATATTGAAATTCATTAAGATGGCGACGTAAGTGCGTCCTTGTCGCCGCGCAGCGCATTAATATGGCAAGTAAAATATTTATAGCATAATTCTAGGAGCTGATACACCAACACCCGCGTATGTGTGTGCGTGTGTATTCATTGTTGTGGTGCGTTGAAGCTCGCGCGTTAAAGAAATTAATTAATATTCTGTTCCATGCAATGCCTCTTCACACACACACACACACACCCACACACACACACACACACAGCCAGACACTTAAGAGTTTTGTGTTTAATAACAATGGCGCATGTGTGACGCGTTTTTTTCTTTTCTGCTGGTTTTTCGCTTACGAATAAGCGAATATAATATAAAATATAAGCTGACGCTTTAGCACATACTCTACATGCAAAATCAAAGCCAATCATACATAATGCGCTAGCAAGGGCAACTGCTAGTCTAAGTAAATAATATGACAGCTTATCTATTTTGTTATTTTTATGTAAGTTGCCTTCATTGTCTTTTCATATTTTTTGCGTTGAAGCGCCGCTGGCTTAGCCTGTGAATTGCTTTTGACACTACTTAACATACACACTCACAAACGAAATATACACATATGTGTGTCTGTCTGTGTGTGTGTGCAACAGCTTAATGCCCTGACGCTTGGCATGCGTGGCATTCGTTTTCATATCTTGTGCCAGCAAATTAAGTAATAAATTAAAAAGCACTTCATATTGTCGTGGCTTGCTATGCATGTTGTATTTTAAACATATTTACGTACGTGTATGCAGCATTTTCTTAAAGAATTGCGCTTATTAGCGGCTTGTAGCACACATAAACCGCTAATGAGATCAGCTTAGATTCAAAGCATTGTGCAGATTTGTAACAATCAGCAGACTAAGACGAATTTGCAAATTTAATTTAACTTTTATTACTGTTCGTGTGTGTGTGTCTGTGTCTTAAGCCTGCTTTAGCTTTATAAGTAAGCAGCATTGTTTTAAAATTGTTAGAGCGGCTATAACGCATACGCAACGTTGACATGACATAAGTAGACAATGTATGAAGTTATTGTACATTGCAATTTATGAAATCAGCTTGCAAGGTATTTCGTCGCTTTAGGCAAAGATTATCAATATGTCAATTCGCTCAGCTTTTCTGCTACTTGTGATAGAAACACTCAGCGCACAGTCTATTTATCTTTAACCTTGACAGTGCAGCAGACTGCTTAGAATTCTTGAACCTTAAACTGGCAACTCCAATTACTGGATAAGCATGCACTTCATATACTTGGAATATCTCAAGTGCTGGCAACACTTTGTGCCCTCTCTGTCATTTCACAACAATGCTACTTGTCCGCCATATATATATATGTACATATATATGTATATTGTAATGTTGCTGAATGTGTTGCGCTGCTATTCATACTATAGCTTACTCTTGCGGCTGTTGTGTCAGTGTGTGTGTGTGTGTGTGTGTGTGAAAGGCCAACCCCTTTGAATGGTTGAACGCGTTGCGCGGCAGGCATTTTAACTTAATTACAGCCACTGTTAACTGCCGCCGTCACATCAGGCGTAAGTGAACGGAAATGAATTCATAAAATGTGTGGCACAAATTGCGAACTCAACGTGACGCAACGTTGCGCGTTTAAAAGTGTAAATAATATGTGTGCTTAGTTTGTCAAGTGCAGAAGTGAAGTGGTATAAACAAAAAGTAAAGCGACAGTCAGTGCAATGAAGTTGTTGCGACAGAGAGAGAGAGAGAGAGAAAGAGACACCGACAGCATTTGTTATTTTGTTTTCACTTTGAGGTTGCTGCAGCAGCTAAAGCTAAGCACATCCAGGCTTGCACTACAGCTTACAAATTATATCCATTTAAATTTTATTTTCGGCTATGCAAATTGTGCCTACCAAAGCTTTAATTGTTGCTTTTATTTCATAACAACGCTCAGCTGTATGTGTCTGCGTCAACAAACAATGTAAAGAGCCCGAGGCCGATGGATGTTGCTTTGAGAGAAGCGTTTGCATTTAATTTTGGCATATGCCAGATAATTAAGTTGAAATAGAATAATGAACATGTTTGCTGTTTCAAGGCAACTTTAATTTAGCTAATTAACAATAAAATGATACAAAACCTGCAACTTCAGCAGTTTGCTAAGTCTTGTTCGCTCGCTCTCCTTAGCTCTAATCCATCAGAGCTTCAGTTGAGGCTCAGACTAGAAAAAGTTGCAGTTTGCTTATCTGCTGCTTGTTGCCGTTAGCTGTTTACGTGCGGCTGTCATCCAGGATTAAGGCACACACATATCCCAGAACACAGTGCTGTCTTCTCTCTGGCTGTTTCTTCTTTACTTCTTTTTTTGGGCATTGTTTTGAGACAAAGGCGTTGAGTGAACTTTTGGCCCGAAAGTTACCTTTTGGTACACACATGAGGCGACGACGCGTGTAAAAGTTTTTTTCCTTATGCATGTTGTTGTTATTGCATAAAATTAGGCGTGGCAGACAGGAAGCACAGTGATGGCTATGCAGAAGCTGCTGCCGCAGCTGCCTCTTGGCGCACAGTGTCGTGCGCTCGTTTAACGCAAATTAAATTTTTCCTGAATACGAAAACTCAACTCCACTCATGATTAACGCATTTTGCTTTTAATTTCCTTCAACATATACACTTTACACGCACACACACACATACACACTAGGCTACACGCTTGTTCATTTGTTGATAAGATTTTAACACTGCTGCGTGTGTTTCTTGCAACAAGCGCCAACAAAACTTTTGGCTTAAACGCCGTTGGCGGCTTTCTGCAGGAACTTGGCAAGTTTTAATGCTTTCGGAAAGGGCGTCGAAGGTAAGCGGACAGGAGTTACGCCCAAAAGATCCTTTTTGGGCGCACTTTTCAAGCCGTAAACTGAGGCAGTCACATGCCGCTTTTATTTATAGCAATACTCTAACTGCAAAGCGATAATATCAACTTTCATATGCCATTTGCACTTGCCACATACAAAGCTATTGTACATTTTTTCAACTTTGATGCTTTTTATATAGTGCAATTAAGCTGCTGCCTTTGACTTTGCTGCTACTTTTTTCTACACCTATGTGTGTGTGTGTGTGTGTGTGTGTGTGTGGAGAAATTGTGGTAAGCTGTATTAAAATTTTTGCACACAAAGTTGCGACACACACAGCTCGAGAAAGGCGGTAGGTAGAAAAAAGTTTGGGCCCCAAAAATGTTGGCACAGGGCATGTCACATGAGCAGATCAACAGATTAAATAAAAGGTTTTGTTGCTCTACCTAATTCCCCAGTCTAAGCCAAAGTAAGCAGCAGCTGCTGCTGCTACTGCTGCTGCTGTTAAGAGAAAGCTAAACAAAATACAATGAAAAGAAAGCTTAAAAGAAATTGTATATTGTTTGTCATTTGGCACAAAATACGCGCTGATTGCGGTTAACGATGACACTGTAGATAAACCGAAAGCAGTACAACTTGTTGTGGTTAAGAGCTATGACAGTTCTATGCTTGTTTAATGAATATATCTATATATTTGCTAGATAAGTAGACAATTAAGCTGCCGGCAATGGCTCAAAGTCAAGCGCAGCAGACAGCAGTTTATCAGCAGCGCCATTTAAAGCAAAGATTTATGTATTTTTTTATTTTGTTTAGTCACTTGACACTTATTAGAGCTACTAATCAAGCGTTATAACCACTTTACACAACGCCTCAAACTGCGACAAGTGCACTACACATATATTTGTTTGTATTTGTGTACAGCATGTGCTCAAGTATGTGTATGCTATGTGGTTTACTAACTGAAGTGTGTCTTCATTGCTGCTATTATTGCTGTCGCTAACAAATTCTACGTAGTGGTTGGAAAAATGTCTGCATATAACATTCATTTGAATAGGAAGCATAAGCGCAGCCACTAGACTTAATTAATTAATATCTTTATGTTTCAACTTTGGGCACGTCAAAGGCAAAAACTTGCGAGACTTGAGGGGCCGACTCTGTTGATTTAATTTAACCGCCTGCCGCAAGAGCCGCCTAATCAATCTCAAGACGTCTGAAAAACTAACGCAGCGCACCCTTGAGCGTTACCTAGCGTGTGCCGCAGTCAAAGGCAAATATGTAAACTTTAAAGCAACATAATATGATTTAAAGAGGCAACAAATGTGTCTTAATTAAATTTAAGCGACTTTGTGTTCAAAGCAAGTGCCAACTGCACATGAAATAAATTCTGTATTAAGCTGATGCCTACTGCTCTTGATGTATTTGTAATTAAAGCAAAGCTTTGATTCTCAGTTCATAACGAGCTTAAAGTTTTCTTCTACTCACAAATAGATTCGTATCTCTTTTTTGTGTACACTTTTATTTGTAACTCCAGCTTCGCTTCGTTAGACAGTTTCGATTCAATCTGGGTTACGCCCACAAGTTGCTGCGTCTTTGCGAAGACATTTTTCCAAGAATTCTTACTTACCTTTTATCTGCACTACAACAGCCAATGCTCAGTTTTATTCTATGGAAACGCAATTAGTTCTTATTTCAATAAAATTTTTGCAACTTTTATTTAAGCAACTTTAAATGTTTTTGTATATCAGTTAGTTGAAGAAAAAGAGAGAAATTCGCCTGATTGGCAATCGTGGCTGCGGGTTGCGTGAAATAGTTATATAAATAATTTTGAGCCGTGTGCGTTTTGTTGTTTGCTGTTCAATATAGACGCGTTTAGCAGCTGTCGCAAATATCACGTATACGCGGCGTCATGCCATTAGAAACATCAGACATCTGACGGTAATTGAAACTATTTGCTTTTTGGCATTTTCATTAAGGACAATTTTCATAAAATTTAACGCACTTCCAGACAAAACCATTAAATTTGCTGCTTCAGCTTAGCAAACAGACTGCGAGGGAGCAACGGCAACAGCCGTTGGGCAAAATGAGCGTCGACTTGAAAAGCGCTAATTACTTGAAAATCAATTGTCGCAATTCATTTTTCTCTCTGTGTGTGTGTGTGCGCGTATATTCAAGAGCATTAAGTATGTTAATTTAAATTTAACGTTCCAATGAATTTCATTTTGCGTTTTCAGGCTGCCATTAGCACAAGTTGCATACATACTTTCTATATATAGCCCGATGGCTTCTTTTGCCTTTGCCTTTTCCTTTTTCTTTCGCTTTGTTCTTTACCTTCCAGCTGGCCAGGCTTAATGAAGGACCAGCCAACACTGAAGCTATCTTATCGTATAATCAAAGCCCAACGCTGCTGCAGTTCAACTAAATATAGCAATGCTCTGCATAGAATCAAATACATGAAAATGCTCTAAATAATTAGCTTGCGACTCTTGGGCCTCTTCAAAATGTTTAAAGTGCTCCAAGTGCTCTCCGTTTCATGCACAAATACAGCTGGTTAAAGCTTAGAATATTAAGCATCTACACGCTGCTGGCATTGAATTCAACAAAAAGTTGCATTGAATCTTGAATAACCTGCAGAATAACAATTGCCATTGCTGAAGAGAGAGAAAACAAAGACAATACTTTACAAAACAGCAGCAGCCGTTTGAGAATTCCAAGAGAGAAGCCAAGAAAAATAAGGGCAGTTGCAAAGCCAAATAAAAAAGAAGTTTAAGCGTAATTTAATGACCAACAAAGGAATACTCTCACCTAGATGAAACAATGCTGCAGCCAAGTGCAGCGCTGCCTCCCTTTGTTTTCACCTTGCACCTCGATTGCATTGCCAGTCTAGCGTAAGCGCAACGAGCAAAACGTACCCGAAGTTTTCTTTTTGGCAATTTGTTTGTTTACTTGGTTTGCTTCGTTCATTTCTGCAAACAGCTTGGAAAATTGCACGGAACTTTGTCGGGCAGGAAAACAAAAGTTAAAGGTGCCTCTTGTATTGGATAAATCAGATTCCGAGCATGTGCTTGCAAGCCAAGCAGCCAAGCTATAAACAAAGCAAGCAGCAGCTGCAACGCTAAGAACAACAACAACTGACTCCATGACTGATTGACTGTCAGTCTGACTGCCGAAGAGATTTGCCCATCAGTCAACAGCGTATGCGCTCATTGGCTAAATATCCCTAGTGCCAAAGATAATGTTCCTTAGCACGATGAGCGTGCCTATGCCCACAACATTAGCCAGAAACAGCTTCAAATGATCTATAGGTCGCATTTTTTAAGTACACATAATTTTGACAGATATTGAAAAGTGTGCGCTGACTTAACTGCTGATGCAAATGCATATTAAATGGAATGGCCAGAGAATATTACAATATGCTATCATTAATTTGCTTGCTTCTTTGCACATTTACAATGAATTACAAGCGCGCCGGAACCACAGGCATTTGCATTAGCATAACGCAGCTCTCTTGGCTGCGAGCTGAGAGAAATCGAACATTTGTTTCATTTACGCACAAGACTTTCGTTCACTCTTCCAACGTTGCCAGTTGCTTTGGTCTCTGTAATCATTTCCGGCACATAAGAAAATTCACCTTAAACACGCAATTATTTAAAAGACACAAGAAAAAAAATCCATTTAACGCTATCAAGCTGATAAGAAAATAAAATTTTACAGCCTGCTGGGGGGCACAGAGTAACGCGCATATCGGCCAGGTGGGTTGCAAACACAATGGAAGAGCGACAGCACTTAAGAATAGAAAGTGAAAACAAGGCCAACAAAAAAATCCTTCAATATGCAATTTACCATAAATTTATAATTTACTGGCAAATTATTTTCATAAGCCATTTGCATTTATATGGCACACAAACGCACTTACACTTACACACAGCTGAGAAAGCAGACTAATAGATGCTCTAAAGCTTGCCTAACAAAGGCGCACATCAGATGTAGCCCGGTTTATGTTAATTAGTAAAACAAGCGTCAAGCCGCTGAAGAGTCTCAATTGACAGCCATTTACAAATATTAGAAGTTTATTTTAAAATAACGACATTACATATAAATTAAAGACTGCAATAAAGCTTGGATTATTTAACATATTTGCATAGTGTATTTACACACAGCATTTGACAACACGTGCGCTTATACGCACTGTGGGCTTCACACTCATGGCAACAAACCATAAAACAGTTAGCCCAAGCGTTCCCTTTCGCTTGCCAATTTTTTTGTGTATGCGTGTGTGTGTTTAAAAAATCTACAGAACAAAATGTATGCTCATAAAATATAAAATTTATTTTTACGCTAGCCATTAAGTTGTTTAAGAAAGGCAGGCTTGTTTTTACTTTAAACTGTACTAAGAGCTGCATTATTTATATGACCAGAAGGCATACAAAAGCTTTTTGTTATTTATGTTTATGCATGTGTGTAAAAAGTTTGCAAATTAAATTTATATAAATGAAATGCTCTTGTTTATTGCAACATAATCATTAATTTCTCCAGAGACAAAACTTGCTTGTTTTTAAACAAAATAACACTGTACATGTCAAAGGGTTAAAATTGCTAAATGAAAAATATAAACAAAAAAAAAATAAGAAAATCATTTAAAAAACAACAGACGCAATTTAAAATGTAAATTTTCGTTTTGCACACCAGAGACTTGATAACAGCAAAATGTAACTAAATGTTGCAAAAATATTTAAATACAATTTAACATCTATTTTTGGTTTGCGACACAGTAAAGTTTGCCAACAAGTTAGCAAAAAACACAAAATGTATGCATAACATTGCAAGCAAAGGAAAATGCTAAACTTTTCATTCAAATGTTTTATTTAAATTTTCACTCGATACCTATTAGACTTGCCCTTTATGTTTTCGGTTTGTTTTAAATTGTGAAAGAGAAATTCAATATATATTTGTATGTAATTGTGACTTGATTGTAATTTGCACAAAAATTTATTCTCGGAATCTGGCGCATGATTAAATAAAATCAAAAGCAAAAGCCCAAAATTCTTGGCACTTGACCAATCAAAGTTTCATTCAAGTGCTCCGTTTTAATTAATTTAAATCTAAATTGAGAAGCAAGGCACATATTACAACTAACAAATCTCAATGTCAATTGCTGCTTTTGCTTCTAAGCGCCAAACCATTAATGGCAGAGCAAGCACAAAAGATGCGGAGACGAGACAGGCAAACAGCAGTTAAAACGTGAGTGAAAATTAATCAGCAACGCTTAGTTACAACTACAAAGTGTGTTTAAGGGCTAAATGAGCGTGCATAAGTGATGGCCAAGAGGACAAAGCAAAGCGTTGGCATATATAGCAGCCGAACGCAGAACTGTCATTACAGTTTGCCTGCAGGTAGGGCTAAATTACGTATACGCTCCTGTGCACGTGAAGCAACACAAGCAAAAGAAAAAAAAAATAGAAAATCACTTGAAACGCGTTGTAAAAACGGAAATTGTGTAGCTTGCCCGGGTGTCTTCTCCCACTACATTTTATGCTCCTTCCCTCATCAGCGTCAATTCTGAGCGTAAATTGCCAAAAGGATGCAATTTAAAACCTACTCAAGCCAAACGCTTGGCGTCAAGCGACACTATATTGTATGTATAAGTGCCTGGAAATATTTTCATGCGCCTTACGAATTTACAATGAGAATCTTCGCGGCACGTGGCAGACGTGTATGCAAGAGATTTGAGAAAACATTTACCAAGTAGATCAAGTTATGTGCCAGGCAAAAAGTAATATCCAGCATTACGCTCTATTTATAGTTGAACAATTTAAAATGATTTATAAATTGTCAAGCATATAAATAAACAATATTAATTAATTATTGGCACTCACACGCATATATTACACATCCGTGCAATGATTGATACTTGCAGCGAAAATTTATATTAAAGCGCATATCAAGTGTTGCAAATAATGTTTATTATATTGCTGCCTGTGCCCAATTTCTGGTAATGAAAAACTGCCAGCGAAAGACTTTTGCAACACGTTTTATTACAGTTTGCCATTTCCAGGAGCAGGCAGGAGCAAAAACAAACAGCCGAGAGCAACAGCTAAAAACAAGCGGCAGTCTGTGGAGTAAACGACGTTGCTATACCCTCTAACAAGTAAACGTTAAACTGAAACTGGAAGCTTGCTTAAGGTATCCACTTTACATGGCATGAATGTCTGTCTGCAATCGAAGTCAAAAAGTTGACAATAAAGGGCAGGGACATTGAAAATAAGAGCAAATGACGATGACGATGACGACGACAACGACGACGCGTCGTTTGTTTGCTTGTTTGATTTTATAATATTTTTATTTTCTTTTTTTGCTTTTTGCTTTGTGCTGTGAGCCATGCGGCTTTTATTATCATATCCGGTTTACGTGGCGCATGATGAACACGTTTATTGGTTGCGAGGCATTTACTAATTCCCCATCCACTTCATCTCTATGAAGCTGTTTATCTTAGATGCCTGTGTATGCTTGCATTATGAGATCTTGATGCCTTACACACACACAAACACACACATACACGAAAACACATAATTCATAGCTTCGAATGTCGCTTGTCAGTCGAGCTTGTTATTTTTTGCCTTTTCTAAGTGGCATTAGAGTCATAACACAACCAATTGTTAGCTGAAGAAAGCTGGCTGCTATGGCAACTAAATGACTTTGATTTTACATGTATCCAACGCAAAGTTTGCTTCAATCTCTCACAATTCTATTAGCATATGTGCGCTTTTTGTGGCAAATTACTATAGCCATAAAGCGTATTATATTTAGAAACAAAATATCAAAGTTTTTAAAATATCAAGTTACTTACAATTCTATGTTGCAACTTAATTGTGTTTTAATTTCAAAGTTTGTTAAGTTCAGCGAAATTATATTGAATCTCACTGTAGCATTGATGACTTTAAATAGGCTCGAATAAGATTCAGCAGATTTATAGACAACAAGGTAAAGAAACAATTGTTAATGTATAAACCTAAAATTCATATTAATTAGAGCTTTGACTTTTTAGACTTGTGAAAGTATAAAAACAGCTTATTATGTTGTTAATCTTATTTAAATAAATTTAGGGCAATACCAATGCCACCGACTTATCGATCGCGGAAAATGTCGAGAGTTGGTTAAAAGCAAAATAAACATTTTTAATTTCACATAACTTAAAGTAAAGTATACTCTTGACATTTAATAGAACAGCGCACTGCCTCATAGGGCTGTTGGATAAGCACTGTTGTCACAACTTTAAATAAACCCAAGCGACATGACATTAATGTGTGGCAACGATAACTTCAATTTCTTTTTATACACTTTGACATTTTTGTAAAAATGGAAAAGGGTATCATGAAGTTGTGCAAAATGTATGTAACAGGAGAAGGGAGGCGTGGCAGACCCAATAAAGTATATATATCTTGAAATCAGCTCAAGACAACCTGAGGCGATATACCATGTCCGTCTGCCTGTCGTCCGGTCCGTCTGTCCGTCTGTATGAGTGCGTGTTGCTCAGGGCAACTATAAAGAGCTAGAACAACCAAATTTGGTATGTAGGTGCCCCTATATCCAGGACACTACGTTTTATTTTATTTTTTTTAATTCCCCCCCCCTCCCCGCAAATCGAAAAAACGATATATAAGCAAAAACAAATCTTTAAAAATCTGAAATAAATCACAAAATTGCCTAGTCATGTTTTTGACCGATTGTGGAAATTTCAAAACAATCGGATAAATAACTTAGGAATCATTTTACATTTAATTTTCCAAAAAATATTTTGGGTGCACGTGCTGACGCGCCATACAACGTCGCTGCCGACGCAGCGGCGGCGTCGTGGCTTGACGCTAAACAGCGAAAAACCGAGCTGTGACGCGTTTTGGCTGTTTTGTGTGTAATTGAAAAGAAAAGGTGTTGGTGGGGGGGGTTGGGGGGAGGGTGGGGGTGGGGGGGGGGGTGTAGTGCAATGCGTGTGTTTGTGTTTGCTGCGATACGCTAGTCAAAGTGTATTTAAATGTTGGTGGCCCACTTTAACCCCACCACTTTAACCTGTCCACTTGTTAAGTTTATTTTTTTCGTCCTTTTTTTTTTGTTGATGATTACCAGACGCCATTCGCGCACATTGCCGCCATTTCCGCTTCCGTTTGTCACACGCACAGTCACACATATTAAGGAGCACGCAGTTGGAACTTAGACGCCCTGCCATCTAGTTTGACACTCGACAATTACAACACGTGCTCGGCAACTTACCGCATTTTGGGCGCAGCTACTGGCGACAACATTTTTTATCACTTCAATGTCATCTTAAATCACACACACACACACATGCACAGGTGTAGCGCCTAAGTTGCGAGCGTAAAATATTTAAATTAAAAGGACTTATGTAGGCACTCAATGTTACCGCCATTATGCTTGCATTGTTGCCTGCTCAGTGAATGGAGAAGTTTGGGGGTGGAAGGCGGCAGGAAGCCGGAGCAAGACCTCGACCTCGACTTGTCAGTGTGGACTGCTTCCGGTGCTTTCAACGCTCAAGCTGCCATTTTTTTACACTTTAGTTGACAACGGCAGCCATTTGTGGCAAAACACAGCCCTACACTCACCTCCTTCTTTGGCAGCAGACATAGCTAGTTGCCATTGCCGTTGCCTTTGCTGTTGCTGTTGCTGTTACTGTTGATGCTATGTGCTTGTTGCTTGTTGTTGTATGTGTCGCATTTTCCGGGTAATTTACATTCCCATCACAACATACACAGTCGAGCATGAAAAGAAAACAACAGCAGCCGCAACAACAACAACAACAACAACAACAACAAAACCTTTTACTGCAGCCACCTTTTAGACAATTTTGAAATAATAAAAATATAATCGTTACTTATATCTTGTGCTCGTTATTTTGCAGTTCGGTTTTAGTTGTCGCGTAGCTAAGCATTTTGTCATTTTTATTATTTTGCTGCTTGCGTTTATGGCACTCTCAGCGCTTTATGAGGGGCTCCTGAAGTGGTCATTCAAATATGTTTTATAAAACGAAAGCAACTCTTGGCTGCTGTCATTACTTAGCATCCCTCATAGGTGAACCATAGTCAAAGTAGTATCTTTTGGCACTGCTCTTTATGCAGTTGAGCAAGTGGAAAATCGCTTGGTCACATTTGATTCATTATAAATACAATTTCACAGCGCCGTAGTTGCGGCTGCTGACCAAACATGGAAATGGGTAGAGCATAAGCGAAAGCGAACAAAGTGAAAGCCCTGCTGAGCCCTGAGGGGTTTTCTTTTTTTTTTTTTGCACTTTGTATGCTTGGCTGCTTCACTTGGCAATGGCCTTCAGCATGCGGTCGGGGTGGGCTTGCTGAAGCGCACTCAAACTCGAAGTTCGACATGAATTTTATTTATTTGCATGTAAATCGGATTTGTGTGACCCCAAAGACGCTCGAGCATAAAATATATGAGCAACAGTCACCGAGTCACAGAGTCTCGGAGTCTCAGTCACAGTTACAGTTGCCAACTCGCTGACCAAAGGCCACATGGCCAGAAGACGTCGTACGCCGTGTACCTCAATGAATCAGAACGAATCTTACCGTTCAACGTTACGCATATTCGCTTCAATTCGAGCCAGCGGCATTTGTTTGCTGTCTGTTCAGTGTGTGTTGGTTTGTTTGTTCGTTTTGCCAACTCATTTTCTACTGGCTTTTATCATTTGAAATGTTGTCGGACAGGGACTTGTCGCTGCTGTTACGCTTGCCTGATTATCAGGCCTACTACCACTACATAGTTCGGTCATTTTTTGTTGTGTTTTATTAGCTATTATGCCTAAAATATGGCCTACGTCTCGCTTATTGTTATTTATAATGATACATTTTGCACGTTTTTTATGGCCATCTGGGGTGGGACATGCTCAAGCAAATGTTGCGTTATATTTTACAACTATAAGCCAGGTCTTCGCTTTGGCTCAATGTGTGTTTACCCACATTACTCTCTCAGCATTGTTTACTAATTAGATACTTAGTTAACCGAATCTGAGCTTAAGCCAATTAGCATTATAAGTATGTCGAGTAAGCACTTGTCCTTGCTCCATATACAGGCATAAGCTGCAGCTGACGTTGAACATATCGCAACAGTTTCGTTATCATACATCATGGCTTGCTTATGTTTTGAATAATTTAGAGCAGTCTTTTTTAGCACTTTAAAAACGATTTTGCCAATGTAAAACGTGAAATGCAAAATTCTTAGCTGCTGCTGCTGCATGTTGCAGCTGCTGCATGTTGCAGCTGCTGCTGCTGTGGCAAGCGAGTGATGTTGAGATGTGTGTGGGTTGCGAGCGTATGCTAGAGAGAAATTGTCGCATAATGATGTCTACGATAAATTTTACAAATCCTTGAGCGAGCTTATGCAGCGCTTGTCTTGTGTCCCGTTGCATTTTATTTGCCAGAGCTAAGATGTTGAGTGCGACGTGGCCTGTGGCTGTGGCAACCTTTAAAATATTTTTGCAATTTATTTGCACACACTCTTGTATGCATGTGAGTGCGAGTGTGTGAGTGTGAGTGCGTCTGAGTAGACCATGACACGCACATACTCTCAAACTCAAACTGTGTTCACATATGCAAAATAAAGTGATTACAAAGACGCAAACTCACCCAAACACTCACACACATGCAGCACATTGGCCCCAGTCAACAACACCTATACGTATGTGTGGGTATGTGTGTGTATTTTAGGTGAAAGGGCAACTCATGCATGTTTATGTTTTAATGCACTTTCCTGCATGGCGCAAAGCAAACTTCATTTGCATTTACATACTTACACATGTATAGCTTATATGGGACATACATATGTCCTTGCTTGTGTGTGTGTGTGTGTACTATACTTTATTCGATTTATTGTGTATACTCTCTCATGTCAGTGGAGGCTGGAGTCAAATATTTACGCATATTATTTCATAAAACACAGCAAGCTCTATACTTTATTTTTGTTTTTGCTCTCGTTGCTGTTGACATGAACATTAAACGATATTTTGACATATTGTAACACATATGCTGGCAGCTTTGTGTACGTTACTCAGTTTGGAATTATGCTTATACAATATTTACTTCAAAGCTGAGACATAGCTCATAGGATTTATAGCTAATCCTCAAGGATTAAATAGTAGTTCGATCTAGTTTGTAGTTAAAGTGTATGTTGCAGTCTTTCGTAGCTGCTTCGTAGACTGCGGGGCATAGCAACGGAACAATGTACACGCATGGATTATTTATAAACAAAAAAATAAATTGATGGACAGCGCCACATAATAAATGTCGGTGTAGCAGCAAAACAAAAGAACGTAAAAATGAAACATGTTGTGCCAAAAAATTAGCAACATATGTATGTATATAAAACTTGTTTAATCTGATGCCAATTAGAGCAACAAATGCTAGCTGTCATGAGAGCATAAAAAACGAGCAGGCCGCAGTTTACACGCGATATTGCCAATTTATAAAGTATATTAAATGTATGAACTAACATTTTATAACACACAAATTTACTGTATTTGTAGCCACCGCAAATGTTGTTAAAACTGCTCAACATAAACAATAAAAATGTTTACTAATAAAGCCGAAAAACAAAATTGTTTATCCACTGCAGCCAAAGACTGAGCAAGAGGAAGAGACAGCAAATTTACAATTCAAATGCAGCGACTTATTAGCAAAACAGCCTGAGGTACAAAATATGTTTCGCACTGCAGCCAGATACAGTTAAACGTGCCACACAGCTAAAGAAAATTGCATAATTTTAAACATATATATACATACATATATTTCTTTTGGGGTTTTTATAAGTTTTTATTACAAATTTCTTGCATATTGCCCGTAGCTTGCATATCTATTTTTTGTTGTTGTTTTCACTGCTTTCTTTTGTTTTATTTGTATTTTAATATTTAAACAACAATTTTGCTGGACGCTGGCGCTAGCGAACGAGCAAACGATAATAATAAATAAAATAAAACGCGTTCAAGATATGCGCGCAATATTATTTAAATTGAAAATTGTTTGTCTAGTAGTTGTTGGCGCCAAGCTGAGATAAGTTTTTGCAGCAACAATCCCAGAAGCAAAGCGGGGAGTAGAGTGGGATTATTTAGTGGCAGCATAAAAGAAAAGACCACACTGCATAAGTCAGCAGATAGCAGCAGAGAGCAGAGTAGAGCATAGACGTAATGCGCTAAGTATAAAGAGGGGCAACTGACAACACTTATAAAAGGTGAGTAATTTCTCATTTGAAGAGAGCAGCGACCAGCACTTTCAGTTGAATGAACAGCGAGCTGCCTGTTGCAAATGTAAGTAAATAAATGTAAACCCTCTCCACTTAAATTACAGCTTTGGTACGCCCATGGCGTGGAGCAGAAACACAAAAAGCCATGGGGTGGTTAGCACAGTGCAAGGACATTCATGGTTAGAAGCAACGCTACTTAAAGTAAAGACAACTGAGTTAGACTAAGTGCAAATATACTTAAAATACAATTGCTGTAGATACACAAACTAAAATATCATTAAATAAAACAATTACAGCAGCAGCTGAAACATCAATTTTCTTACATATCTTAAATGTGGTTTATATAAAAATAATTTAATACTTGTATGCTTGGCTACAACTTTAAGAGTGGCTGGTCCAAAATAACAAAAATATATTTTTGTTTTCTCAAATTCTATGCATTGCATGTATTTTTATTATATTTATGAGCAACAGTTGTTTATGCTGGACAAACATTTGAAAGCACAAATAACAGTTGCTGGCTTTTCATATGCTCTATGAATTTTTGATTGACAAAATCCAAGCAAAAATTTTTATTAGACAAATCATTGGTATTGCCTGTAATTTGCTTTTTCGATAGAGCATTATATATTCGTTGTGATGTGAGAGCAAATAATGTATAGGCCATTAGGTTTTTCATAAATCTGTTGCTTTTTACAAAACGTTTCGGCCGACGCTGACTGGGAATATGAAAATATATATATAAATATATGTATATAGACGCTGCGCCACTTGTCAGAGCGTCGTGTTTTTTTCTAGGTCGCTATAT
This sequence comes from Drosophila busckii, assembly GCF_011750605.1. Taxonomy (NCBI): domain Eukaryota; kingdom Metazoa; phylum Arthropoda; class Insecta; order Diptera; family Drosophilidae; genus Drosophila; species Drosophila busckii. The sequence continues at coordinate 4,304,119 of NC_046607.1, forward strand.
GTGGAACGCCCACGCCAACGCCTTCACTTTGACACACACCAAAAACACACGGCCATAGACACACAAACACACACACACGCACACATAGAGCGAGAAGACATGCTGACACTGAGCTCAGAGTCGCTCAATTAATTTTGATTGCAGCCTTGGCAGCTGTTTGCCTCATAAGCTTTATAAAAATTTGTTTTCATTTTTTGCTTTTAATATATATAGTGGCCTATGCTAAATGTATACTACATTTAAGAATTTATTGCAGTTCACTGTAAAGTTCATACGCTGCTAGTATTTTGTTGGAATACTTATGACAGAATTTTACAAAAACTTCAAGTGGCAGTTGGGTAAATGTTTTGATAGATTACAGCTGGCAAATGGAAGGACGTTAAGCATGCTAAGCTGTTAGCATAATATTTCGATATAGCAAGTTATCAATATGTTATTTTAGCGAAAAGTTTTTTGAAGCTCTTTTTACTTGATAAAGTTTCAATATTCATTAGTTTATATTTCAATGGCCAAGTCAAACAAAAACAAATGCGGTCCGCAGTACACACAGCAGAGGTGAAGAAATTTATGGGCTTCAGGTGTGAAAAAAAGCAAACGCATTCTTGCCCCTCAACAGCAACATTTTGTGTGTTTGTGTTTTTGTTTATTTGTGCAAAGCAATTCAAAATATGCTCAATGGCAACACTTAAACTTGAACTTGATCAAAATGTTTTTGCTAGATAATTAAATTACTTGAAAATAAACAAGAGCAATGTCAAACTTTACCCACGCCCTACCTGGCAACGTGTAGCGCTGTGTGTGTGTGTGGGAAATTTTGTGCTTTTAACAAATTGTTTGCTTGCCAAGTTGACATTTTTCAAAAATGTCAGCAAAACTTTTAATTGAAATTACAATTTAATTTAGCGTAGTGACCTTCAAATTTCCCACAAAATCAACGAGCATAAAATTTGAAGTGCAAAAAATATATAAAAAAATATTATTTATGAAATGGGAAGACGCACAACGTCATTTGTAAAATTAGCTGCAAGCGTGCAAAACTAATTAACAGAATGCAATTAGTTGTACTTGGCAGCTAAACACCGTATGCATAAGTATCTTTAAGATACAAATCTGCGCACAATTTGTAGCTGGTAAATTGTTGTAGTGCTCCACACATTTTGTTAAATTCAGTGGCATTGACATAAGGCACACTTCTCTACGCATATTCACTTTGAAATCATAGATTTTCACTATTAAGTATTTTCTTTTATTTGTTTTTAGTTTTTTGGCTTTAGTGACGTCACTGTGGACTTCCGTTGGCTACCCACAGCTAAATTTTGTTTGTTGTTGATATTTTTGGCGATTTTCGCATGTGCTGGCTGCGTTGGCGTTTCGCTGTCGACGTCAGCGCTAGCAGCGGCATTAGCTGTTAACCTAAAATACAAATTTTCAGCAATTTTCATAGAACATTATGTGGGCTCTTAGGATAAATGGAAAACTGTTTCAACAACTTGCGTCAGTCGAAATTTGAATTTTGATCGCTCAACACAAGCAGCTTAGCAGCTTTTCAAAAAATATAACACAAAATGGCTGTAAGTGTAAAAAGTGAAATAATAATTATTAATGGGGCGAACGTATAAAAAATGTAAAGTGCAAAAACGAATTTAAAGTGTTACTTTTCGTGTTATTTGTTCAACATTACATTATCGCAGACGGCATTGTGTCAATAGTATTAATTGAATTCCAACAAACTTTGATATTCATAAGCGCTGTGCAGTTGGTTATTATCAAATAAGCAATTAAGGAACAAAGCATTTAATTATGAAGTATACAACGCTTGCCAATTTAATTACAAAATTCTTAATTGATTAAATATTTAAACAGTCAATTAACAATTGAAGCACAAATCTATTTACATATAGCGCATACGCACTGTGGCCTTGTACGATTTTTTCGCAGCTGTTCGTGTCATAATTCATTCACCGACATAAACATATACAAATATATGCATATGTATCTATGTATTTGCAGTCACATTACTTTTTCACTTTTGTAAATTAAAATAAAAAATCACTTTGTTGACATTTGGGGTACCCACACAAGCAAACACATACCCCTGCCCCCACACCAAGAGCGAGCATCATAAATTTCGATTTGTCAGTCGACATGGCGTTGATTATGGCTACATTTAGCATATAACTCAATGCTGATTTATAAAAAGATTTTTTTCTATTGCATTAATAGCAAATTTGAGCTGTCCTTAATTTATTTCAAGCATTTCGATCATATTATAGAATTAATTCGTTGAATAGCTGCGTGCGCACTTGAAATAAATTAAAAACGTGTGCCCAAAAGTACAGTAGACAGTCGTTAGATGAAAAAATAGATACTGTTCATCATTATTAGCTTATATTGAAATATATGCACACATTCAATAGTTTAAATGCAATGCTGAGCCCAACTATTTTATATGCAAACGTTGTTGTTAGCTTTAACTTTTGTAAATTTGCTATAACCAATATATATTGCACTTTAATTTTTAATTAATCTGAATAGCATTAAATTTTTTGCATGCCACACATTTAAATTTTAAAAGTTATAAAAACTTTGATTTATGTGACTTTTTATAGGCGGCAAAATTTTATTTAAAAAAAATAGTTTTTTTTTTGCCAACATTCCACATAACCTTATTGCCGTCAATTAAAACATTTTCATTTTTTTTTAAGCTGCTTTCATGGGCATTGCATTTTTAATGGAAATAATAAAACAACTTTGTATACATGACATCATTATTTTAAATATTGCATAGCATGAACTGTACTTTTGTTTTCATTTCAAGCACAAACAAAAACAGCAGCATTTCTTATTCTTGGCAACAGGCAAATGCTATTAGCTTAGTTGCATTTTTATGATGTGTTGAGTTGCCAAAGTAATGCAGATCTGCTAGACTTTATAGCTTTACATTTGTAGAATGTTTAGCTTACTTGAGTTTACTTGATCAGTTAATATTTTTTGTTCGCTCTTTGCCCAATGCTTGTCGGGTGGGCGCCGCCGCCTGCATATTTTCATTTTCATTTCATTTGCGGGTTAATGTTGGCAGCCGGCAGCCGCCAATTGGCAGTATTCCAAATGACAAATTGAAATAATAATAACAACAACAGACAACGCCAACACTCTATTTTTTTTTTCTTTGCTGCGCTACAGTATGAAAAAGGAAACACTGAAAATGTGCGCAAAATGAACTTTTATCTTTATGTACAAATGAAAATTTTTATTTATGCGCGCAGCCGGAAAAAGGCAAACAGCTGAAAGTATAAAAAGAAAACTGTTCAAAAAAGCAGAAAAACTGCTCAGACAACTGAAAAAGAGGGCGCCAGCCGCATCTAGAATTGTGGGTTATTTGAAGGTCACGGCTGTCCAGAAAGCGCCAACATAAGCAACAAAATTATTGAGGCCAACACACAGGGCGTATAAAGTGCAGGTTATACAGATTTTGAAGCTGCCAATTAACGATCAGTTAAGCGCTAAATAAGCGTAGAAATTTTTAAAATTAATACACAATTTTATTAGTCAATTTAATTATCCTTTTATTTCATTCTTTTCTAACTTTTGCAATTACAAGTTAAATCCTTATCTTATTATTAATTTTTTTGTATGCACTATAATTTTGCATTTAAAATGTCACAAAGTCAATTGCATGCTCAACAGTTCGACAAACCTGTATAACTCCAGGTGTTTGTTTTTATGTATTCTGCAGCATATGCATTGGTAATTAAGCAATATTTAAAGCAGTGCCATGTAATATAAATAGTCGCAACTTCAGCGCAACAACAGCCATTGAATTCAATTCGATTGCCATGGCAATAACAATTGTTGATCTGTCATTTACATATAATTATATAAGTAGCAATACTTTATATGCGATTGCACATCATGGCAAGCATGAGATTTAAAATGAAAACATTGCGAATGCAATACGATGCATAATTCATTAAAAAAGTTTGCACCATTAGCTGCTACTGAAGCGTGCATTGAACAATAAATAAGAAAAACAAATAAAATGACTATCTAGCAGGACAAAATACATGCTGTGTGATATACAAAAGTATATTTTTTATTTGCAAGCATAACCGAATATAAAAGTTTTAAGCATATTTGTGGCAACCGCATTTATTTTTAGCTTTACTACATGTAATAGATGCACGTTTTAATTTGCGCATGTATAAACAAAAGCCGCGCAGTAAAATTTTGTATGCCAAAATATTAATTGCTCTGAGGCGATTTCAATCACAAACTATATGTATGTGCATTGTTTGCGCATACAATGATTGCGTATACGCCGCGTTTTGCGAAACGCTCTAAATAAAATATCAACGCTTTTAATTAGCACAACTTACTGACTAAATTAGAATTAATATTTGGCTAAATATGCCATATTTGCCTAAAGCACATGAAATTACAATTATACATAATTCAAACGCATTAAAGGGATAATATTATTTTAAGGCACATGTGAGTTAAGCTATTTAACAGTACATCAATGTGAAATATTGCCAGACATTCCAATTACATTTAAATTACGCAGCAAATGTATCCAAAATCGTCGCATTACCTAAAATGGACACAAATTGACCCAAAATACAGACGGGCAACAACTTCCAGTCGGTTAGCCAGTGCCAAAGTGAATTTCAATTAAACAGTTTGTGGCTTTCGAGCTGTCAACTGTCACAGTAAATGCGACGCCTGTTCGAAGCCTGACCGCGACCTGAGGCTGGGACACAGAGACTGGCGCTGAGCTTCACGTGCTGCGCTTTTAAAATCGAAATTAATTAATTGGAAAATGAATTCATTTTCTTAGCACATTTCACTCGCATTTAAGACCAACTGTGACCAGCTTACCTTGTTGCTTTCCTTTGGCACTGCTGCGGGATAGCAAAATTATAAATAACAAATTAGGCCCGCGCCGTTAAATGACCTTTGCCCGAACGCGTACAATCTGTAAGATTTTGCTTGTTTATATTTAGACAACTCGACTCGACTCGACTCGAACTCGAAAGCAATGAGGGTCCGGCTACAATTACAGCAAATTACTTTTTTTATGGCACTTAGCTGTTGATATCACATTACTAATTTCCTTGCTTGTGGATTTATTTGTTTGTAGCCACGCAACAAGGAACAGGAACAGGAGGTGCTCAACTGGGTGTTTGCCGTGATTGGCGAAAAGGTGCCCAGCGGCCAGTATGAGGATATTTTGAAGGACGGCATTTGGCTATGCAAGCTGGCCAATAAGCTGGCCCCAGGCTCTGTGAAGAAGATCCAGGAGCGCGGCACCAACTTCCAGCTCATGGAGAACATTCAGCGCTTCCAGGCTGCGGTCAAGAAGTACGGCGTGCCCGAGGAGGAAATATTCCAAACTGCCGATCTCTTTGAGCGTCGCAATATTCCACAAGTCACATTGTCGCTTTATGCGCTGGGCCGAATTGTAAGTAATCATTTGTGGCATGTCACTCGCCCACACACACACACACACACATACAATTAACTCATCGCATTGACTATTGTAGACGCAAAAGCATCCAGAGTTCACTGGCCCCGCTCTGGGCCCCAAAATGGCCGACAAGAACGAGCGCACCTTCACCGAAGAGCAGCTGCGCGCCCATGAGGGTGAGCTCAACCTGCAGATGGGCTTCAACAAGGGTGCCTCTCAGTCGGGTCATGGCGGCATGGGCAACACGCGCCACATGTAAACCACACACACACATACGCACACACACAAACAACACCAAAGCAAATAAGTTCAAAGCAATTCTGATTATATTTTGATTTGTTTCTAATTGTAATCGATTTCATTATAATTTGATATTTATGTTTTGCTAAGCGCAGGCCACTCTAAATGTAATTTATATAATATGAAAAAATAAATTAATTAATTTTAATACAAACGCACCATGAACTTGGCACTTGGATTAGCATTATCAAACTGTTAATTGGCAAGCAACGTGCCGCAGACTGGCGCAGCTGCTAGCCGAATTATGCGGTTAACACACAGACAAGGACACAATAAAGACACAATCGCTTGGCTTACCTTCATCGTTTTGTTGTCGACGACATCGACTGCCCACCTGAGATTACACAAATTACAATTTCAGCGCCTGCACAGACAGCGATAAGCATAAGAAATGTCAAGGACATTTCTATTTGTTTATACGCTTTGGCTTTCTCTCTGTCTCTGTGTGTATGTTGACACAAGACACAAAGAGCCGCATAGAAAGACGCTTTGTGCTGCTACACAGTGCAAAATTATTTGCACATAAACTAAGCAACAAATCTAAATCATGTGATGTGATTTTTTCTCGCTGTGCATATTTGCACCTTTGTCAACGTTTATTTGCCCGCACAGAGAGACCGCAAAACTACAAACATAATATACATAGGTGACAAAACAAAACGCAAAATACGAATTTAGTCTGTCAAACTGAATGAAAACGGAAAACGTTGTCATATGTTGGATTTGGTTTTGGATTTGGGTTCATTGTCTCTTAGTGTGGTCTGTGTGTATCTGTGTGGAATGCTCTCATTCAATGAGCTGCCAAATTGGCGAAAAGCTGCTCCTAGCCCCAAAAGGACGACAATAGGATGCGATTGCGTGTGTGTGTGTATGTGCGAAGAATGTGTTTAATTTGCACTTGCCGTGGGCAACAACAAACGCAAACGCTTCAATTATATTAAGCGAAATGGTCACTTTGACAGTCAGTGACAGGTGCCTTAAATGTCTCTGTGTGTGTGCAATTCACTATATATAACATACATATGTATATGTATATGTATATTTAGCTCTATGCTAAAGCCACACACATTTAATTTTATTTATGTTGACAATTGTTGTAACAAATACGCACGCAAGTTCACACTCAGACAAAGGCACTCACACACACACACAGATATAAATAAACGCACACATGGGGTCTGCTGATTGTATTACAAATAGTTTCGCCTCTCACCTCCCTCATTGCAAAACTATGCTCTAATAGTGTAATTTATTGTCAGCCATAGTTGACAATGACAATTGTTGACTTTCTCCATTGCTGAGTTTTTCTTGCTCGCTCGGTCTCTCTCTCTCTCTCCCACATTGTTTGCCATGCTATTACAGTCGAGGTCAATAGGGGCGTACACACTTGTGCCTTTCATTGAATTTATTTTATTTATATTTATTGGTGGTCAAAATGATTATTTATTGTTATTTGTATTTATGCTGTCTCTATGTCTAAAAATTCCTTCTCTTTTGTCTCTTTTTTTGCATTTTATCGACTACACATTTAATTATTTATTTCAAGCAACAAAAAGTGAATACTACGGCATTGTGTCTACTAATTTGTTGTAATTATCGAATGAATGGTATATGCTTATAAATCATTGTTATTTTTATTTTGTTAGTTTAGAAAATTTATTGTGCAGCATACAATTGTTGAGTTTTTATCATGTTGTGATTTATTTCACAATTTGTTGTGGTATGCAAGTTTTTGTTTTCAAGCATTTAACAAAAAAAAAGCAGTTGCCAATGTTTTCTGCTTAAATTCTTTGGCCGCCATTTAAAATAAAATACGTGAGCTTTTGTCATGCAGCAGCTATAGCAATTAGCTATCGATGCTGCTATTGGCAAGCGGTTAATATTTTAAATTGAAGCTATCATAAAATTTATCTAGCAAAAACGTTGCCTCATATTAAGTAATTGCTTTCAAGCTTGTGCACAAATTCCTTATCTAAATAGTTTCACTAATTTGAGTTCCTTTTGCCATATCGTTTGCCAACTCTAAGCTCGAGCTTTATACGTTCGCCATAATTTCTAACAACATTCCGCAGGAAGGCAAGCAACTGATATACATACAAATAGAAAAGTATAGAAAAGCAACGGACCACAAATAGAAAAACTAAGCATGCTATGCTCAAATACAAATAGCCGGCGAGTGAGCATAGTCTAAAGCAGTTTTTGCAGACAACAACAATAGCAATAGCAACAACAATAACAAACACGTGCTCGCATAGAGCTAGAGCTACAGCTGTTTGCTTTATTATTATTTGACTTTAACATGCAAGGGCATTTATTTTGTTGTTCTTGTTTGCTGAGCACTGCGGTTAGCAGCCAAACTTGCACAACATATTTCTAGCTAATTGCTGAAACTTTGTAACAATTTATAGCTGCAATGCAGTGGTTTAGTTGCCGCCACGAACGCAGTTGATATTGAGCAGCAACTAGAAGACAGCTTAAAGTGCTGCAGGTGTTAGCCACATTGCAGCTTAAGTTCTTGGACAAACACTTTGGACATATTTCATGCTCAGTAAACAATGCACAAATGACACTAAAGCCCAATGCATTTAGTCAAGAGCAGCAATGGCAGCAAAAGCAGACTGCTGGCCACAACAACTGTTGCAATTATTGCCGCCATAACGGCAACTGGCAACTGCAATCATAAACCAAGCTAAGGCCCTGAGCTGTTAGCAGTTTACAGCACTGCCAAAAACCAAGAGTCATAACCCCAAACCGGAACTAAACAACAAGTTGCAAGCGTTGTTGTCATGACCTCAGGCAAAGCGTGTTACAAGTGTACACAGCAAATTGTTCAAGTTCAAGCCTAACTACAAGATACTCTCTGTGGAGAAAGTTAAGTAAAGTTATGCATGAATTCAAATTTCTTTGAGCGGATTGGCTTAAGCAGCACTCTATACTAATTCTATCTGCCAGTCGAATACGTAATCTGCAGTGCTATCGAGCAATGCCTGCTGCCGTTGCCAATTCTATTTTTTGTGGTCCAATAAATCATCGAAAAATACTTTTACCTGAGCATATTAATAGCACAGAGCTTGATTTATGCGCTGGCGCATTGCAATATTCTCGCTTTTTAGCTAAGATTTGCTGTTGGTTTGGCTCTCTCTCAGTTGGTCAACCGCATGTGATATTTTTTATCTGGGTAGGTTTCATTAATATGTATTAGAGAGGTAAGTACTGTGTGTGTTTGGCATAGGTAAAGGAATAAATCAAATGCAAATCTGTTATAAGCGCTTAAAGCTAACTAAATTGCTTTAAATGCTGTTTAAGCCAAGAGAACACAAGCAAAAAAAAAATAACATTTCATTCATGCGGCCTGTGTAACAATTTAATTAAATTCAATTGTTGTTGCAATTCGGTTAATTGTTATTATTATTGACAGCAACTGCAATTCACAACAGAGACTGCATTTTGTGGTTTTCATAACAGACTGCAATGGCTTCAATGCTATTTAATTCAACTGCAATGCTTAGACTCTCAATGGTATGTGCTCATGTGTGTGGTGACAAATTACACAGCAATTGTTCAAGAAAGCCAGCGAGCAACCGCGCAGTAAACTAATCGCCTCAAATCCGATTGCATGGCAAGTGGCAATAGTTGTTGCCGCAATGCTTGGCTCATTTTAATGCAACATGATGACAGCGCCGACATTTATTGCAGTCAATAAATTTTGCAATTAGCGCTAAGCGCTTGCCAATTGTGGGCGTGACTGTTTGCCTGTGTGTGTGTGTGTGTGTGCTCATATATTTCCAATTGTAATAGCATTTGTGACATGAGTGCGCTAAAGGATTTTCACTGCATGTTGGCGGCTTAAGCGAAAGCGCCAAGGTGTATGCTACACTATATAATATATGTAAATGCATGTGAGCACAATGCTGCAGCTAATGAATACTTAAGTGTAATTTGCATTAAGCGTTGATGGCATTTTCATGCCACATCATAGATAACACAGCGGGCGTACACCCTGAACTTTGCACCCTTGAGTGCAAACAAATGTAAGCCACTTTTTGTTTAATTAAAATTTCTTATGCTCAGCCTAAAGCATTGCAATATACCGCTGGGAAATTGGTATCAACGTGTTCAAATGCATTTCTCCTGCGCTGTCAATTGAATTGCTTTGCCCAGCTGCATATTAGGGTCAGCTATGCCGCTGTCATGTTCTCAACTGCGCTATTTACTCATTTAATATGCGCGGCACTAGCGCCAGTCAACAAACTGCACTGGCAGCAGCACCACCACCACCACGATAGACAAGCTGCCACATCATCATGCCACAATTGCGCGTGCACTCTCTGCGCCTGGGCTGTAACATCAACGTCATCGTCATCGCCCAACGCCATCATCAGCAGCACGATATCACAATTATGATCAAAGCGCCAGCTCCTGCACCAAAAGGCAAAAGGCAACGAAGGCGTGCGACTAAAGACCGCATAATGCACAAATCAAACTCGCTTACCTGCAACCAGCCGCGCCACCCACTCTGACTGCGTTGCTACACCTGCAATGCCTCTGGAGAGCAGACGCGAACTCATTTCATTTGCGCGCTTCATGCGAATATTTTTCGCTGATTTTCGCGCGCTGACTTGCGGCTGCGAAAAGTTCTGACCTCACAGACATTCTTTGGACTGGCGCAAATATCTTTATTGCAATCATTATCAGCAATTTCGTTATGCGTTGCGCATTTTCAAACAGTTCATAGCAGCAGCCGCTGTACTGACGCCATTTGCATAAGCTTAAGGGCATGGCTCGGGCGTTTATTGCTCAGTTAAGTACAATTTTGGTAAACAATTAAACAACATTTTTGTATATTTCGATTTTAGCTTTTACACAATTTTAAATCGTTCACCTACAGTTTGCTTAAAACATCAACAATACTCATCACGTCAGCTCCCTCATGCTCTGATGTCTCATAAGCTTACCGCTCAAGCGCACACATGGCGCCTAGGTAGCTGTATGGGCAGCTATGCTGTGTTGGAGCTTTAAATGAATTGTCTGCGTCTCGAGACGGCAGCAACAACCACAACAAAAATAGCACAAGCAGCACGACTTTTCATTCAGACGTCTGGCGCAATGACAGCTGTCAAAATTGCTCAGTGCAAGTCGTTTGGCATGCCAAAAATTTGTTGTTCATTCGTATAAGTGTCTTTGTATGTGTGCGTGCGTGCGTGTATCTGTGTGTGTGTTTCTGTCAGGATTTGGTGTACAGCTAACTGCATGTGTAAGTGGCCATCTTTATATAAGCGCGGGTAGCTCGACAAGTTGTTGACTTTACTAATAGTTTAATACACGTTGTTATTGCAATTGAAAATTGAAGTTAACACTCAACGATTTAGGCAACCCTCGCTTAAGTTTAAGCTGCTGACTATTGCTTGAATTGTCTCTAGTTTCGTATTCACACCCATATCCAATTTGCATTTGACGGCGAAACGAGTTACGTTTGAAATGTTTGAAAGCGCAACTCATGGGACTGACGTTGATTGTTGTGGGGAAATGAGTTTCGGGACACGCTCGCTCGCTCTCTCTCTCTGTTTCTCTCTTGAACTTGCTCATACAAAAACAGGAATCAATCTGTTAAATGACAGGATTAAAAAATCTGGCGTATCCATGGACACTGCTGCAGAAAAACGATTTTGCAATTACTTTAAAATATGCAAAATATTTGTGAAATTGCATTCTAGATGCAAAATCGAACAAAGCTGAGTGACAGACACTAACACACACACACACACGCACACACACACATACAAATATACGGACGTCTGCATAGAATGTCCAGTGCACGTTTCTATGTCGCTGCTGATAGTTTGCTGCATGCCACAGCATCTTTGCCGAGTCAATAAAGAGCTGCTGCTGCAACATCATCAGCATGTGGCTGTTGTGTATATACTACATATAGATTCTCAGTTCTCAGTTGAGGTCAACTGTATTGTCAGCCAACAAGTTAAGCCTTCAAATACGGAATGGAATCGAGCACAAGACGTGGCTAGTTTGAGTTGTGTGTGATTGACGTGTGTGCTCAAGGGTTTGTTTTTCACTTGCTGCCATTTTCATCATTAAGTTTTTTTAACATTTTAAATATTTATATTTAGTTTGCTGCCACGCTGTGGCAAGTAATGCCCATCTGCTGCTCCTACTGCCAGCTACCTACGCTGCTGCTGCTGCTGCTGTTGGTTGGCATGCCATTTTCCTTCCTATGCAAATCAACAAATATTTAAATAATCCTTAGAGCACAATTTGCCACGCTGCACATGCAAAATGCAAATTGAATGTACGAAGCTGCCACGCTGCCACTGCTGCCACTGCTGCCAGCGCTGGTGTTGCCGTCGCCTCTTAAATGGCATTGCACAATGCCTTTAAGGTTGCATCGAGATGCGCAGTTATGGGCATTTTTCTAGTTTGGTGTGAATGTGTTGCTTGGCACTTAAACCACAAAATAAATTACGCTGCAAATAGACAACATTTGTATGGACTGTGATGAGCACCGGGAGCTGGGAATGGGTGCTATGTGTAGAGCTGTAGCTGCGGGGTTCTAAGAAAAATTGGCGTCAAATATTTCACGCCAGCATTTTCATTTTTCCCACGTGCCACTTACAATAGCTCACGCATGGCAAAGCAGTGGAGCTGGAGCTGGAGCTGGCGGGACTGTCGGGACTGTCGGGGCTGTCGCTGCTAGGCAAGGTTTCATTTATCTTAATTTAGATGCCGTTGCAAGCGACCTGTGGCAGGAAACAGGCGCATAGATGAACTGGCAACTGGTTGACGTTTCTCTGTATGTAGCCAGCTACTAATGGTGTCTCGCATACACATTACAGACTCCTGGCGGCGGGTATAAATGAATCTGAATCCTTCACGTGTCCTTGGCATGCACACAATGAGACGCCAGCTGAGGTAATGGCTTTTACGGCAGCCAACCCATAGAGCCGCCAGGCAACTGAAGTGTGTTTACCTTAAATTTGTCTCATGTGTGTGTTTCACACACACACACACACACACGCGCGCACACATACACAAATTCAGGGTCTCACCTGCATTTATAATAGGGCTTGCCAAACCGAAGGCTAACACGCAGTTCGTTGCCTCGTTTGCCGCAGGCTCGTCAGCCTAAGCCTTTGCCATAGCTGGCGCCAAATGAGCTGCAGCTTGTGTAAATTGCCAGCGCACTGCAGTTGCGTGTGTGTGTGTGTGTGTGTGCTGCTGCTGGCAAAACATTGGCAGGGAATACACGTGTAACAGCTGAAGCGCGTAGGTACGCCTCACATTTATTGATTGCATTGATTTTAGCGCTCGATTTGTTGTTGGCCATAACAAAAATATTGCGCCACGTTGCACGCTTCATACATAAGTATTAGTTTTTGTGTGTGTGTGCGTGTGTGTGCCACAGCTTGTAGCATAGTTGGGTTGTGTTATGCGGCTGATTAGAAGCGAATTGAATAAGCCACAAGGCACTTGAGTAGCTATCAATACAAAAGGTTGCGCAAATGCTCTGCGCTCTGAGCTAGACTCGGGGGAGCTAAACTAACAATTTGGAGGGCAGCTGGTGTGTAAGCAAAGGGATAAGTACATATGTGCATGTTAGAGTAAGCTTTATAGCATAAAAGGTTGGATTATTTATATATTTTTTCGATCAGCTTGAGTGAAGGCTATTTAATATGCGAAAGCGATTCAGGCACATTTTTAATTTGCTTGTATTTATTAATTGATTTGTTATTCTGGCGCGCTCGTTAAATATATTTAATTAACTTTAACAAGTTGCTACGAAAAGCTGTTCCCAGGAAACAAAATCAAATTAAGCTAAAGGCATACAGCAAAAAAAAAAAAAAACAAACTTTCTGTGCCTGTCAAAGTTTCAGCAAAATTTTTAATTTAACATAGAAAAGGTGTTGCAAGCAATTGATGGGCGCAAAATTAATTGACTGGCAATTTGAGCGGGGCCAACAACAACAACAGCAGCAGCAGCCGCAGCAGCAACAAAATGTCAGCACGCCCAAAAGCAGGCAATTAACAATTTTAAATGCGCTGTAAAATTATAAATGGCTGCTCAGAATTTGCTGCAGGGTAGTGAAAAGTCGAGCTGGCTGACTAAGCTTAAACTTTTTTAGCTTTTAAACTTGTGCGACAACTTTTTTATTTCAGCTTGTTGTTGTTTTTATGTTGGTAATTAACTTTGGCAATAAATATGTGCAAGCCATAATAACGTGACTTTTTGTTATAATTGTATTTATTAAAAAATTATAAAATGTAATTAATTTGTGGTACATTTAATAAAGTTAGCTTAGACAATATGCAGAGCCAGAGCGTGATTTCCCTGGCAGTTGGCCAGCAGGACGGCTAAGCAATTCAAAGCGCTCAGCGTTGCAATCTTAAGGCAGCGTTAATGCAAAAGCTTTGCTTGTTTATTCGCTGCGCTGGCAGTTAACAAATGTACGCACATTCGTATTTCAACCACACTGACCCCAAAGCTTTAGCTTAAGCACATAGACAAAACGCTCCAAAGTTGTCAACTGCCAACTGAGCTGAACTCTCTAGTTCGCCCCAGCACGCAATATGCAAACAAACGCATCGCAGTTCGAGCAAATGTGTTAAGCATACAACGTTTATGGTCCATTGCTGTCACCTGGCAATGGCTCTATCTCCCAACAGCTGCTCTGCGTGCGTCTTTGTGTGGGTCTGCACCAGCAGCTTTTAGCTCTAGCCCGTGCAAATTGCTTAGTGAAAGCAAACAAATTAATCAAAATCAGCCCGTAGCTGTGCAGGTCGTAGCATATCAAACAATGTGCCAGCTGCCCAATGAGACCCAAGCGCTCTTCCAACTGACTGCAGTTGCTATACGCACCACCCCGCACTACATTTAGTTCAACAATCAAGCCGTTTCCAACCCCAGCGCACCTGTGGGAATTTGTGTGTAAAAAGTCCGCTCTCATGGAGCTGACAATTGGCTTCGTTAGTCGACAGGCTGGGCCGGCCACCAAAAATGAGGTCAGCTTCGGGTCAGCTCAACTATAACCTGGACTTCGATTAGCTAAACAAACCAAGCTAATCCACCGTAAATGGCATTGAGTTGGGTCGCCTGACATTTCATTGATTAATATGCTAAGATCTTTCTTTAAATTATCACTTTGCATAGACTCTGCATTTAAACTTCAAACTTCTGCGGCAACTACCAAATTAGTGCCCAACTCGCTCGGCTTACAGTTCAACATGATAGCCCGCATTTTGGCAACTACGCGCAGCTGGCGCTTATGCATTTTAGCGACCGCACACGCGCTTCACTATTTGCAGGCACCTTTAGGCTTAGGCAATCAGGCAGCAGCCTTTTGGGCTATTGGGTTTGTTATGGGCGGGGAGGCGACCTATTGAAATTGTCGCAATTGTATGCAACACGCTGCATGTACGCCCCCCACATTCAAAAACAAAGCACTGACTTGCGGCAGGTCAGCAGGCAGTGCGTCTGGCTTTGCGGAATCCGAAATTGGGCAGCAGCCCCGTCAGTCACACCGTATAATGCCCTTTGGCAACTTTTCCCATTTTGCCAGCATGTCCAATATGCGCTTCAGGTGCGGATCGCACTGGCGATTGACAAGTCTACGCTAATTGCCTTGTACGGCAGTTTCTTTGTATTGCTTTTCAATGCCAGGCAGCAAATTGTCAGCGGTTGCAGTGGCAAAAGCCACCAGTAAGGCGCTCGCTTCTATTAGCTGCGGATGGCTGCCTTGCCTGGTTGATAGATCAAGTCAAAGTGTCTTACTTGTTGACTCTTAGCGCTGGCATGCTCTTTTTATTAAACAATCAAACAAGCTGGAGTTGGTTGTATTTAAATATTGAGCTCAAAGGAATGACATACAACTCATATACATTTATTTTTATTTATACGCTGGCAGCACTGAGAGCAGACACTGCTGATTTAAATAAAATTATTCAAATTAAAATATATATAGGGTAACCTTATAATAATATAGTGTTAACTCCAACACTTCTTAAAGTGCTTCAAGCTAAATGATTTCCAATTATTATTGATATTGCTAAACGCACCAGACTGTAAACAGCAACAAACTGTATTTTCTTTAGAGCACAAAAGCTGCCACGCCCACACAGCCTTACAGCTGGAAAAGCATGCGCCATAATGTGGTCAAAAACTTTCAAAATTAATTTGCAACTTAGTTTGCAGGCAAACTTAGGCTAAAAAGAAAAGAAAACCTGAAAAATTTGTACAATAAACAAGTCAGCAATCAAAAACACGCATACGCCCTGTCTGCACACAATGAAGCTGACTGGCGACAATGTAAGTATGTAAGCGTATGTATGTATGTGTGTGTGTGTGTGCAGCAACAACAGTGCCAAAGCTATATCAATTAAAATGGCAGCTTGAGTTGAAAACTGCTTCTAAGCAGCCCACGCTGTTTTTGTTGTTGTTGCTGTTGTTGTTGGAGAACCACACAAAAAAGAAACTTTTGCTGCCTGAAAAGACTTGCAGACTAAGTTTGAACAAGCAACATTAAAGCATGCATGTATGTGTATTTATATAGTGAGCTTCGACTTGTGTGTGTGTGTGCGTTGCCTGCAGCAGACATTTTTATGCAAGAGCAATATGTCATTTTGCTAGCAGTTCAAAGCAGTATTTCAATAACTAGCAATACAAGCGAAAACACAGCATGACACTAAGTTAATTAATCTTAACACTGTTGCCAATCGAGCCATAAGACATAATTCATTGGCAAGTAGTATTTAGCACAAAGCTCTAACAATGCAAAGTGTATTGCAATTATTGCTGCAGCTGCAATATAAGCTAATAATATGCAATATAAAGGGAACACACACACACACACAATGATTGTCATAAGCAGCTGGAGCATTGTTATCTGCCAACTCTTGCTGCTTTTGTTTTGTTGCTCAAGCTATTGTTGTTGATGCATGTTTTGTGATTTGCTGCTAGCAAATTGCAGACAACAGCGTTGGTAACGCCAACAGTTAAATGAATCAAATCCATTGCAAGCCATTCATCAAATGTCAACGCACAGAGTGTAGCCCAAATAAATGGGCTATGTATGGTAGGTATGTCTGTATAACCGAGAGTGTATGTGTGTGCGTGTGTGTGTGTTGCACGTGGTGCACAGCTCGTTTTATAATTGAATTGATCCCATTATGTAGATGGAAACGCTTTTGCGTCTCGTTTCGCTGTCCCATTCTATTCCATATCGTTTCCTTTTGCGTCTAGCTTCAAAATGGCGGACAGCTGAGCAGCAGAGCAGCAGTAAATGCAAGGCGACTGCTGTTACAACTCGTAGTAGTTGCTGTGGCTGTTGCTGTTGCTGTTGCTATAATTGTTAGTGCAGCCAGCTAAGCTAGAGCTAAAACTAAATAAATTGAATTCAGCGCTTATGTCCTGCACTGACATTCGCTTTTAATTTCATTCGTACTCGTAGCTACACAACCAACGCATAGTTACATGCCATGCCCCCAAGTGGCATGTTGCATGTTGCGTTTAGCATTTGGCAAAGTTGCTGCAGCTGCTGTAGTTACGCGGTTGGTTTGTTTGATTGCTTGCCTGCCTCGATGCCTCGTTGCCCATACATTTGCACAGCGATATGTAAGAAGCTGCGCTTAATTCAGTTAAAGCATTGAATTTATGGCTTCTCTAATTCAAATTAAAAGTTAAATGTTAAGCTTAAAAAGGCGTAAGAATAGCCCAGCCAGCTGATTGGCAATTAAACTCGCTGCAAACTTTGCAAATCAATGACTGGGCAGCTCAACTTTGGCAAGCTGAGCTAATATAATAATTTCAGGACTTTTTTGTGAAGCTGCAAAGTTGCAAGCGTAGCACGTATTAACAGTTGCCAAGGCAGCACATAAATTTACATTGGCATGCAACTATGTGTGTGTGTGTGTGTGTATGGATCAGACGCTTTCAACAATGTGGCACACACGCACACAAAACGTTGAAGAAATGCATAAATCATACTACGTTACATTCTGTAGCGCACAAGCAAATAAATATTTCAACTTGTATGTGTGTGTTTTGTTTTTTAGGGACGATAAACATAATGAAATACACACGCACACATGTGTGAGCATGGGGGCAAACAAAGTAGAGCAGAGTGTTGTTTAGAGGTCAATCGTTTGGCAAGCTATTCAATGTGCATCAGCAGCAGCAGCATCAATGCAACATGTTAAATATTCTATACATATCGATCGGACACAACTCGAAATAAAATTTGCGTATTTCCCACATTGCCCTGGAGCATTTTTTGTGGCTCGATTAGGCATGTACCGCAACATTGTTTGGGGTGGAAACATCATGCTGGCCAGGCCAGGTAACAAATGCGCAGCATTTAGAAATTTAACATTCTTGATAATGTATAACAAATGTTTGTGCGCTCTCATTGGTATGCAGCATGCCTGTAAGCTGTTAGAATGTGTTGCGGCCGCGCGTGGCAAAGACAGACTGGCGGCGGCAGTAGCTCGAGAGTCATGGCAACTAACATAGCATAGCTAACATGTAAATTGGAATTTATTGCTCAAGCTTACCCAGGTTAGATTCATATTTTTACAATATTTTAAAATGTGGCAGCTCATGCTGTTGTTGTAACACGACTAAAGCAATATTTGTCGTTGGCCAAAGCAAACACACAGCTTAGGTCACACACACACATACATATATAGTTAATAACAGCATGATGGGCACGCGTTTGCAGCATAAATTATCTATCTATAGCTAGTACTGCATAAAAATTGTCCAACTGGCGCTGGCGCTGGCAGTTGATCTATCGTTGTATGTCAGCAGCTGCATTGTTGAATTTACGCTGCAGCTTAGACGCAGGTAAATCCCATAAAGTGTGCCACACACACACACACACACGCTATGTGCGGCAAACAAAATAAATGGCAGACATTTTAAACTTTACCACACACGCGCACTCAAATGCGCTTATGTGTTGCAAATATCAACGTTAATACTTATTTGTGCTTTGATATAAATAGATTGCTGTTGCTCTTGCTGTTCGTAGCTTAGTGTTGCGTTTGTTGTTGCGCGCTTCATGTTGTTACTACAGCTGCCACACAATATGTGTGTTTATCTTGTTGCTTGAGCTAACTGCAAAATAAAATTGTTGAATAAATAAATAAGTTGCTGCATACCAGAATTAAAGTAAATAAATATTTATATTTGATTTAAGCTTTTAATTGAGCTAAGCTTTAGATTATGTAACTGTATGTGTATGTTGCTTAAGCTAATTGTAAAGCCAAGTAAATTTGAAAAGACAATTTCAAGTTAACTTGTAAAGCAAACACGCGCAGTCTTGGCTTAGGCCAGCGTACTGAGCAAAAAATCAACTTGAAAGAAACTGCGCCGTGCCGAGCTTAAATGTCAAGTCCTGTAAAATTGCATGGCTTGGCTGACTGGCTGACTGACTGACTGGCAGAGAGTGCGAGTGCGAGAGCGAGACATAACAGCATTGCAGGCTGCTCAGTGTGTACACGAAGCAAATGTCAAGTTGACTGTGGGCCAATTTCGTTGTTGGACCAGAGACGTAGTTCGTGTGTCTCAGATTGAAATAGAAGCGGACATCTTGTCACATTTAGTGCAGTTTTACTTGGACAGCCAAGACGACAACGCACAGCAAAAAGACAAACGTGATACAGCAAATTGAAAACGAATTCCCCAGCTAAATAAATGTGCAATAAGTAGCGCTCAAGCTTTTAAAGCAATGCTTAACATTGGCTTAACATTGCGTATGCGTAATATTGTAAAGCGTACGCTTCTGCACATGATTGTTTTTAATAGTAGTTGCGCCAGTCACAGCGTTCATTAATTTTGTGCAGCACAAAGCGAGACAGCGCCCATTGCCTGTCAATGTTCTGCTTCAGCTTCAGTTTCAGTTTTCAGTAATGGCAATCAAATTAAAGCCCTCGATGGACATCAGCAATTGGCAATGGCTCTGCGTGTGGCTCACTTGTGCGCTCTTCTCTTTTAGCCCAAAAAGCATATTGGGTACAACGCTGTCCCCAACTGTTTGAGACACATTTCAATTGCAGTACGTCTAGCTGTCGAGCTGCTTGAACAGAATTGAAACTTGGCAAGCGGAGTATAGCCAGCATTGTCTATTTAAGTAAGACATACTTTAGTTTTATTTATTAAATAGCGTAGTAGTTGTGCTCTAAGCTGGCGTTATAAATTACTTTAAAAGTCTGTCCACAAATCTCTGGCATGCGCATTAATTTTACATGTTGGCGACAGTTGTAAGCAGCTCTGGCTGAGCGGAAACCCAGCCCGGCACAACTCACAAACTTCCGCCAGAGTCAATGCGACACTAGAGCGTCGCTGTTGTTGCTCGCTTCTCTCTGTGTGTGTGTGTGTGTGTGTGTGTGTGTGTGTAACATAACGGGTTTCTGGTCTCGTTTCGTTTGCCAAGATTAGCGTCGCGATGGCCGCGACGCACACAACTTGAACTTATTTCCGTTTCCGGCCACTTTCTGAATACAATTAACGTGCGCCCTAGCGTTTGTTTTCGACGGCCACGCCCACTGGGAGCTAGTGGGATGCACACACAAAAGCCTTTGCATAAATTATGAGCCGCCTCAACAGATAAACGTGATAAATTATCAAATGCTCGTAGCCAGCGACAAATGCAATCTGCTGCTGCAATTGCTGCAGCTCTTAAGTTGCCACACCCACAGCCAGTCACACACACATTGGTTATCTGTAAAAAAAAAGTGGCATACAAGCAATGTCAAAAGCACACTAAACACAAACGACGCCCCAACCCAAAAACATGCACAACACTCACACATGTGTGTGGTTGTTTTGTCTTGAGCAGTTTGTTGTTGTATTTAGGCTTTTTGTTGCTGTTGTTGGCCAGGCCCAACAGGAAACGGAAGTTTCAGCGCGCTGCGGAAATTATTGTTTAGCTTTATTGTTTCGACTGTGCCATAGAAATTTGTTTGCCGAATTATTTTCATGCAGTCATCGTTTCTAATTCAAGCCAGCAACTTGCCTCCTAACTGCGTTAGCGTATTAGTTTTTAGACGCCTAATTTACTAGGCGTGCCAGCGTCTATAAAATTTATGGCTGTTCAAATTTGTAACCTCAGGTATTGCGTGTGCTCAGCCAAGCATTTTGGGTGGTGCACCCCACGCTACGAAGCTCAAGCCACAAAGTTTCGCATGCAGATAATAGTTAAATAAGAATTCATGTTTATTCATTTTATCTTTAACTTATTCAAGACCTAGCAAGCTTACATAATGCCTATATTTATAATAAAGCTTAATTGAGTGCAGGCGTTGCAAAGTTAATTACAGCCAATCAATTGCAGGCCTTATGATATGTACTTAAGCATTTTTAAGACCAAAATCTGGCACATTAACAATAAAAATTATGCGACATAACACAAAATGTGGCATTAAATGCGATGCTTTTAAGGTAATTAAACGTGCTTGGCCTTGCCTCACAATATTGAAGTGGCTGGTGTTAATTTTTAATGCATTTAAAGGACACAGCAGCAGCCAAAGATTATGAGCAGCACAACAACAAAGCCGGCAAAGCTATTGCCATTGACATTGCCATTGTTACTTTAAAAAGAAAGCCTATTAAAATAAATTACAGTGCAGTTTTTTACGTGAAAAATTAAGAGCCACAGTCAAAGCAAGTACAAGTGGCCCACACGAAAAGACAAAAGCAAGCAACGAACGGAGCCACTGAATAATTCATGAGTGTCACCATTGTCGGCGGCAACATACGCCGGCGTTTTGGGTACGCTGCTAGCTGCTAGTGTTATATTTAATTAGCTGGCGTAGCGCATAAAAAATCTAACACTTGGTGGGGGGTGGAGGCGATGGGGGCAGGCAGGCAGGACTATCAAGCATTCAAACGCACTTGGGGCAGTGTGTGTGCCCGCAAAGCAAATTTTTGACAAATATCCTGTGCTGGCTGCTAACCGACGCCTTAGCTTAATCATTTAATAAAACTTTTATGCTGACAGCCAACAACTCCACATACATTTTAGGCTCACGCTTCTTGCTTCTCTAGTAGGCGCATACTCGGCCATTACTTTTGTTTTCTTTGTCGCATTTTGCTTTGCGCTGTCATTTCGTTGGCGTTTTGGCTCTCTGTCGACAGGCGAGGGACACTTATTAGCCTCTGTCTTTGTCTCTGTCTCTGTCTGTCTGCCTGGGTATTGTCTTGCTGGCATCACATTTTAAATTGTGTCAATTTTCTTTTTGAACATTATGCTGAGTATACAAGGCTTTGTAGGGCTGTTTAAAAATGCTGACACAGCGGTACTTGTCGCTTAAGCTGATTGTCTGTTAATCGAGTTGAACTTGATGAACAGGCCACGTCCCCGAATTGGGGCGGAGGCGTATTAATTAAGGCATGTGAAAAAGAAATTGCAATTTGTAAGCTCGTATTATTTATTTATCGAAAGCATTTGTCGTCTAGCCTGATCAGCTGTATTACAGTTTGTACAATTGCAAGCAATTGAAGATTTTAAAATTTAAGCTTAGCTTCAACTGTTTGCTGGTTTTCAGTGTCTCTAGGGCACACGTGACCACAAACGTAAGTCCCTCAAAGTCATGCCAACAAATTTTGGCATTTTTATGGCAAGTATAAACACAAAAAGAATATAATAATAAACATCAATACGTAGCTGAGTGAATACCTCGGGGACACAAAGTCAACTATGTGTATGGTCCAACACAGAATTTGGTATGCAAGCGCAAAGCCAAGATATCTCTAACTAAAAGCGCTTTTGGCAACGCATTGAAAGCATAGCGCATACGCAACGTGGTACAAATAATGCTACTACAGCGACTACTACGCTGAGCACAAGCATATGCAAAATTATTGACAAAAAGCGTAGAATTTGCATGCAAATTCCATACATACGCCAAAATGTCAATGTGTTAGTTCGTCTATCTACACACACACACACACGCATACGTACGTATATAGTATATGAAGTTTTCTGTTGCAATTTCCGGCTACTATAAGCGGAAGTGAAGCTGCTCAAAAATTCATGCAACCGTAAAAGAAGCAAAGTGCCCCAATAAGCAAAACCAATGCCAAATGCTACAAACGGAAGCAGCAGCCGAGTGGAGTGGAGTGGAGTGGAGTCATGTTGGCATTGAAAGCTGAAATACGTTGCCCTTTTGACTTTTTTTTTTGCTTTTTGTTGGCCAAGCGAAACTTCTTTTAGTGTTTGTCACCAAACGCCTTCGAGTAACGTTTACTTCACTACATCCACAGCATTTACATAAATTTTGTATTTGCCAGCGCGCTGGCTGGAAATTACACATGTCGCTGTATATATATACATATATATGTTTATATGCTTAAGTCCCATGTTTGTGTGTCTAGCTCGTAAATCATCTAATATTGCCAATATATATGTTTGCTGGCTGTTGATTTATTACACATTTTTAAATAGTTGCAGGAAATTGTTGTCAATAAATTTGATGTTTATCATGCTTTATGGACACATCTAATCTACGAATTCAATTATGCAGTTTTATGCATTTGTCAATGACTAATTAATATTTAAGCTGCGCTGCATAAACTTAAAAATGATGTTGCTGTTGCAATTGATTGTTGCATTTCAATTTCTCACATTGATCTGGCAAACCTGACATATTAATTGTGCGCCAACTAAAAGCCTGATGAGCAATTGAATGCATGATTTCAGCTTGAAAAAGCACTGAACGCTGTCAGCACAAATAATTCAATTGGACGATTACACGCACCACGTACTAGGAGTGGAGCCTGCAATCTGCAGGAGACACACAACGAACACAACTTTGCAGCTGTTGGTTGCTCCTTGTGTGCTGTCATATATAAAATAAAATCATTTTTGCCTGCTATTCATTAAAAAACAATTAAATTTTGGGTGACACGCGAACTTAATTACACTTTCATGTGGCAACTGGCAAATTGCAAAAATGCGTCAGATTCTTGTTTGTTAGCCAGCAACTGTTGAGCCTCCTGTATTGTTCTCTGGCTGGTTGGCTGTCTGGCTGGCTGGCTGGGTGTCTGGCTTGCGGTTGCTGCATACGCGTTAAGCGCTTCAAGTTGAATATTTTATGGCAGTAAATAAATTGTATTATCAACAATTAAAGCGCCGCGCGTGTCTCCATTTGTGGCAGTCGTCGCTATGCATTAAGTGCATATTGTTTGACAACAACCAAAAAATAAAGAAGTCGCCAAATATTTTACAAATTGTAGCAAATTGCAAAGTTTTGTTTTGCGGCTCACACACACACACACGCACAGAGATACACAGAGACGCTTTTATAGCAACAAATAGTCTGTAGGCTGGTTACAATTTCCAGCTGTAAACTTCAATTGCGCGTTTAATTTTCCATGTCGCCATTTTGCGGTCAGGCTCTGATTGTCTGGCTGATTGTCGTGTTGGCAACTTTTCGTTAATGGCATTAATTAAAAATTTAATTTGTAATACAAACCCGTTATGCTTGCTATGTTACTTGTGCTCTGATTTTGTTTCCATTTGCGTGCACAATTTAAATTTCGGCCGCCATAAATCAAACGTTCAAGCAAAGCTTACTTCAAAGTCTCAGCGCCTTGGGTTTGTTTTTATATACATTTATCATCATCATAAGAGGATTCTAAAATGTGCATGCCTTAAACTTCAAATACAGCTTTAAGTTTAATGGCGATGTTAAAGGCAGCTTGATTTTCCTTTCGTTTCAGTTTTTGAGGCATGCCACAGTTTTAATCTATGTTTGCTCTATAAGCCCATAAATTAAGGCCATGCCGCATACAGGCTTATAAAAATCACACACACAACCATATACACCAAGTCGTGCATGCGTCGCAACATTTTTAGACTTTAGTAAGCTGCTTGGCTTTTTGCTGTACAGAGAGCAAAGCCTTAAATTAAATAGAAAAAGAATTTGATTTATGCCTATGCATTAGTCGCACTGCTTAACAATATTTAAGCACATTAAATTTATGCACAAAATATGCAAGTTCAATAATCGTCGCATCATCATCTAATTCCATTAGCCATACTGTGTCCAGCAAGGCGTATGCGTAATCTTAAGTCATTTTCTAAGACACAGCTGTTGTTATCTTTCTTTCTCTGACATTTCGTCTTCATTATACAAGTCACACTGTCGCCAGCTAGCGCTCACTCTCTCGCTCTCTCTCTCTGTCTCTTTAGCTGTCTATCTGTCTTTGACGACGCTTGTTAGTCAACCAGCAGTCATCTACTAATATTTATACATTATATTTATTTATCGCGCATTAATCATTAAATTACAGCCATAATTCGGCACGCCTTGATGTATGTCGCACAATTATTTCTCTTTAGTTTTTTCTTCGACAATATATCATTTTTTGTGATTTTATCCGACGCTTTTTGTGCTTTCGTTTCCTTTAAATGAAATTGTGGTCAAATCACACGCACGCTTAGCCAGCCATCTATGCAGTTGATTTGTCGTCGACAGTCTCTGAACTTTTATCACACAAAAACACAAAAAAAAATTAAGGTTGCCGCTAACAAGTTCTAACAACAAACACACAAAATAACACAAAGTATCTGCTGCGCTTTGGTTTATCAATAAAATAAACTGAGCGTAAGCACATTGTTGCAAATAAAAAAACAATAACAAAATATGTAGTAACCTGCAGTTAACCGGGTAAACAGCTGTTGGCATACAAAAGAGACGCTTGCAAGAGCGAAAGCTCTTTCCACTGAATACGTTCCACTTCCAGGCTCGTCGCTCTGGCTCTCGCCTCGTTACTCGTACGGAAAAGCTTAACCCACATATAACGACAGCCAGTGCTGTTAACGAAGACATTGGCAGCAAGCCCAAGAGCTTGGCCAACAACGAAAGTCAGCTTCAGTCGTTGGAATACATTCGTGCGTCGTGGACACAGACAAAACAACGCAACATTTGCCGTGCACGTGGCTAGTGCATATATATCCCAATGTATATGTATTGTGATTGTGTGTGCATATAACTTCATGTGATTGTGTGTGTGTGTGTGTGTGGTTAAAGCAATCAAAAGTAACCAAACACCCAATAGTAAAGTGTAATTAATATCAAGGCGTAAGATGCCTGCTAAGCTCATTCAAAAGTTTATCTAGCCCCGGCAAAATATAACATATCGGCAGTTAACTCGTAGCTACTGCTGCTGCTGCTGCTGCCTTTTGTAATTGGCAGCCGGGCGCGTTGTCGGCGGCTGTCGTTGTCGATTTCTTTGGCTTGACGTGTCGGTGGCGCTTAAAAGTATGCAATAAATTGTGTTCAGCGTAGAGCCAACTACCAACTAATACCAATGCCAACAGCTCACACATACTCCACTTAACGGTCATTGACGTTTTGCGTTTTTGATTTCAAACGCTTGCATGTTAGCACTCGCATGCAATTACGCGCCTATAATTTTGAACGCCGCGGCCAAAACGTCTCGCAACTGCAAGTGCAACAAATTTTGGGCAACCATAAATGCAACTTAATTCAAATTCGTGTAAATTTGTGCATAGATTTCGTGTTAAATGCTTTGCCAACTTAGTGTCAGTTACATTCATATGCAAATGCATAAAAGTTTTAGCTCTAAATGACATGCATTGTGCTAAACATAAGTTTTAGAAAAAATATTTACATATGCAAATGCTGAAATCGAAATGCTGCAAGCTTAAATAAATGTCGCTATTCGTTATCCCAGGCTTTGTATGTTAAACAATAAAAGTGTACAAAATATAATATACATATATGCGATGCTAGCCAACGAGCGCCCATTAGTTAAATAAAAAAGTGCCAAGCTTAAACAGAATATTAAATTGCTTTAAGTGAAAGAAAAGCAAATAAAAAAAGTTATTACATATATGTAGTATAAAAACGGTTTCAAAAATACAAGCTAATGTTTTTAGTTGTGTGTATATGTGTGTGTGTGTGTGTGCTGAAACGTGCTTGTATGTCTTTATAAAAGCATGACAAGCTGTTTAAAAAAGGGATATACACTTATATAAAGGATTTCCACTGCCACTGCTGAAGGTCAAACACGCTACAGCAGCCACAAATCTAAGCTAAGGATTATTAACAAACACAACAGCAACAACAACAACAACTGCCAGCAATCATAAAAATACAAATAAAAATAAATACTCTGACATCAGCTTCAGCTATGGCCATCAAGGCGGCGTAAAGTGAGAGCGCATTACACACGCGTCTCCATCAACGCTTGGGGAGTTTTTACAAAAGGTAAATCAAGTAGAAATAACAACATAAAACAGCACAAAATGCGCTTAACTTGTCAATTGCAAAAGCAAAGAAATGTCTACAACAAGCTGACAAACAGAAAACATATCGTTACTGATTGGAGTCGAAGACCATTGGCTTTCTATTCTTTTTTTTTGTTATTTTTGACCCTTTTGCTGCTGCTGTGTGTGACTTTGTGTAGAGGTGTGCGTGATTTATTTAAAGACAAGCCCTTTTTTTTTTGACTGGTTTTAGAGCCAATGCAACCTTCATTAGCTAAGTAAATTCTCTAATTTCAATTCCGTGTCAGTCGTCCACGTAATTTAACAATCATTTCAGTTCAAGCCGAGCTATCACACAAATTTTAAATGACACTCTGTCAAAAGACAAAAATCAATGCAATGAAGATAAATGAGCGTTCAGAGAATAACATAGACCTTGCCACTTCCGTCTGCCAGCGCCACAAGTAATAAGCGATTATAATGCCGTAAATCTGTCTATACATAAATACAACTGCTGCTATCGCTTCAGTCACGTGCACAGGCGCCAAAGCTGCTGCCAATGCTACTTCGGCTGCCTAGAGTACTATTCGTTGATACAACATAATAGCAACTGTCACAAGGTGGGCGCTATAATTTACCAGCGCACGTTGGCGGCTGTCAAAAAAGTTTACGCTTATTACTCATACGCCGTGTTGGCTGGCCTGGCCTGGCATGTGGGCTTGGGGCCCACACAACTAACGCTGATGAGTCGAGCTTGTGTCGAAATCAAATTAATCATAATGCCAATGATTTAGATGCCTTTTTTTCCCTCTCACCCACCGCCCACCGACGAACACTTTTCTTTTTGCCTTATCGATTTCTCTATCTTTGCTGTAACTGACAGCAGAGAAGTGTGTGCTATTTTTAGTTGGGCCCAGGTGTTTGCTTTCACTTGAATTCACTTGTGGCAAAGTTACAATAGAGTCGCATAAATTAACCCCATAATATTTTGCGTTTCTTTGTGCTATTCTCATTATGGCGTATGGCATAAAAACGGCGATTAGGCAATTGCTTATATTTTTTTTTTTTTTTGTTTACAACTCTTTGAATAAATTCTGTAAATTTACCTTGAAATTTAGGTAGCTCTGCATTAAATTAGCTATGTATTTATTTATGAGGAACACGCGAACAAACAAAATTTATGTTGAAGCGCTCTATATTGAATGCTAAACTCACGATATTTGCCATAAAGCATTGATTTTCAGTGCGCTTTAATAAACTTTGCTGTTTATTGCTCAATTCTTAGTATTCACTATAACGCTTATTATCGATTGGACAGTTGCAACCATAAAATGTAGTAAAATATTCGAATTGCAATCTTAAATCGATGCATAAGCAAATCACAGCTTGATGCTAAATTTGTATTTTAATAACAGAGTAGCTTCAACTTTAAAGTGCAAACTTATTTTTGAAGTATTTTATACATGTTCTTTTATTTGTTTCTATATTAATAAAATATGCTTCGTTGGGGCTCAAAAATCCCCACTGGCATTGCACTTGTGTTCCTGTTATTTGAGTTGGAAAGTATGAGTTTTTATTACATTTAGCTTAACTCTGTGAGTTTGCAAAGTAAACAAATGAGTAAAAAGCATTTTATTTTTAGACAAATTTGTTTCTTTATTGCAAAGCTTTGCAAGAGCACAAAGCGGAGCAACTACTTGATTTGATGAAGTGTTTGCACTTTTATTTTGTACGCTTACTGCTTGTCACAAGTTTTAACACAGAGCGCATCAATATTGAAACTGTCGCCCAGCTCCTGCAGCACGCTGAGCGTACAAGGTGATATGATGAGGCCTCCTTGATTGTCCACCTGTTGCATATGCAGCATCTCCTGATCGCCAGGCACAAGTGGCGCATTGCAGCTGCTGCCTTGGCGCAGTAGCTGATGAAAATCCGCCAGTCGCTCGTCGAATCTCGCCGAGAAGTGCATGGGATCTATGGCTACAAAAATCTGACCTAGATCAGCGCTTTGGCTGTGAGTGCTGTAAATGCCGCGACGTCGCAGCTGTGTTGCATAGCTGGCGCCAGTCAAGACGCCACACAGCACATCCACCATGGCAGCTAAGCCAAAGCCCTTGTACTCTGGCTGAAAAGCGTGCAGTCGCTGCGCACGCAACGCTTCGGCCGCACAAGTAGTTGGCACTCCCTGGCAATCCAGTGCCAACTGCGCTGAGGGCAGCTCGGTTAAGTGCCCATTGCAGTAGTCCAGCTCCAGTTGCTCAATCGTTTGCGCACCCATGCCCAAGTCAACCAGAAATTGTTCGCAAGTGCTAGAGGCGGCAAAGGAAATGGGATTGCCGCCCAGCAGCGGCTCAATGCCACCACTGGGCACCAGCACTGGCGGCGCATTCGTCATGCATAGTCCAATCAAACGCTGTGCCAAAGCCTGGCAGGCATACCAGCTAGCCATGCCAATGTTGTTGGAATGTCTGGCAGCTACAAAGCCAATGGCTTCATCACGCGCCTTGCGCATGGCCAGGTCCATGCAAAAGTTGGCCACCACCGGACCCGGTGCATTCTGCCCATCCACCAAAGCCAGCGCTTTGCGTTCACAAATAATCTTGGGCTGCATGCGCGGATCGACTGTAAGATTAAGCAGATCCGCTGCTATTGCTGGCAGTCGATGTATGCCCATATGACGTTGTCCCATATAATCAGCAGCAATTAGCACATCAGACATTTCGCTGGCCGCCTTTGGTGGCACTTCCAAAGCCATGAATACATCGCTTACAAAACGCTGCACTTCCAGCACATCCACCAGGCTGCCCTCAATATTGTCCGCTTGACTGTAGAGCGGTTTTTGCTGACCAGCGCACATCAAAAGGACTTTTTTCAATATTGGCCAAACGGCTTCATTGCCAGCTTCAGCTTCAGCTTTTTCCTCTTCTTCTTCGCAGGGCTTCTCTAATTGGCAGTTTGATTTTTTCCAATCAGTTTCGAGCTGCTCGCTGCATTGAGTTCTTTTTCTTGTATTGTCGCCGGGTTTTGTACATGAAACATTTAAACTGCGTTTCTTGAATTGCTGGGCTGAGGTTCGACACGGCTCTTCAAACTGTTGCTGGCTACCCAGTTTCGGACGAAATTTCCTTAGTTTGTTTAAGAATTTGATTATGCGGCGCATGTTCAAACAACAAAATATAAAGTGTATTAGTATATTAAATTACTTAAGCAGTTTGCTATGTTGACACTTTCTATGTAACTGTCATTCAAGATTTTTGTTTACATTTTAATAAAGGTGTACAGTTGATTCTTTACTTAAATTTAATTTATTATATTCATTTTCTCTTTCAAATTAAGCAAGTTACAAAACGTTGTCAAGTTTTGAGCATTTTTATTAAGCATATTTTATTTTGCAACTTGCAGGGCCACATCAAGATGAGCTCGACGCCATTGAGAAGTAACTATCAATGTGAAGCTGGCATTACTTGCATAAACAGATAGTGGAATCGGCAAGGAACTCTGCCACAGCAGTCGCCGCATTGAAAAAAACCAGAAGAATAAGTATAATTAAGTTTTGGTGCGCGGCTAGTGGAACAGGTTGACGATGTGCCAATGCCAGCTGCTGTGTCTTATGCTCTTGGCCGTGCTGATCAGCTGCGCCCAGGCAGCGACGCAGGACATCTACAAGGGCGCGCGCCTGGGGCATCGCATAGTGCAGACAAGATACGGACGCCTACATGGGCTCATACTGCCGCTGGATAACATTCGAGTGCTGCGCTCTGTGGAGGTTTTTCTTGGTGTGCCTTATGCAACGCCACCCACCAAACAAAATAGGTGCGTCATGCTTGCTTTTTAGCAAGTCAACGATTAGCCTTAATAACATACGAGCTTGACTTGCAGATTTAGTCCGACGCGAGCACCAGCGCCCTGGGAGGGCATACGCATCTCTGATAAATACAGTCCGGTGTGCCCGCAGCGCTTACCCAACATACAGAATGAGACGGCAGCGCTGGAGAAGATGCCCAAAGGTCGGCTGGAGTACTTGAAGAGGTTGTTGCCATTTCTGCAGAATCAATCGGAGGATTGCTTATATCTAAATATATTTTCCCCCGTAAATGGTAAGTGTAAAATGCCAAAGAGCAGCGGCATAAAATCAATTAATTAGTCCTAATCATACCCCACGTAGCGGCCATAACTTAAGCTTAAAACAATATACTATGCTATATACATGAAATACTCTTAAGCACGCGCCAATGGCTAAGCAATGTGGCCACATTAGGGCATGGGCTAAAAGAAAATATAAGAAAATAGCAGCAGATTAGTAATCTAAAGCAATGCTGCAGAGTGCCTGCTGCCCTCCAGGGCGGAAAGCGAGTGCCAGTGCGAGAGCGAGGAAACACTAAAGTGAAAATCAGCTTTACACGCGAAACGGAAACATTTAATGGTGCTTAAGAGCTTTAGCGACTTGAGGCCCTAGCAATGGCATAATGAGTGCGGAATGTAGAAAGTAAAGAAAGGTGGTACATTGCTCTAAAATGCCATGTGCAGTGTTAATCCGCAAAGGTGCGTGGCAACTTGCTGCCTTTTTTTTTTTAGCAACAGCTCTAATTTTTATTGCGAAGCATAAAATTCATAGAGCTTAAGAGATTAAAAGCAAACATAAAAAATATAAATATTTATTAAAGAAACATTCCTTTATTTGTTTAAGGCCGTCTCGAAAATAATTGAATTAATTACTTGCAGCTGGTGCCAACGAGAAGAAATTGCCAGTTATTGTATTCATACATGGTGAATCCTTTGAGTGGAGCAGTGGCAATCCCTACGACGGCAGCGTTCTGGCCAGCTACGGCGAAGTCGTGGTCGTAACGCTTAATTACCGTCTGGGCATATTGGGTAAGCAGCATCTCAAATACACGCACGCAATACAAATACATAATTATGCCTTACACACACACACACACACACACACACACATACACGTAGGCTTCCTCAATGCAAATCCCAGTCCGCATGCACACGCACGTGTGGCTAATTATGGCCTAATGGATCAGATGGCGGCACTTCACTGGATACAACAGAATATACAAAAGTTTGGAGGCGATCCGAATTTGGTAACGCTGGCGGGTCATGGCACAGGTGCTGCCTGCATTAATTATCTGATGACAACGCCCACGATGGTGCGTGGTTTATTTCATCGCGCCATACTCATGTCCGGATCGGCATACTCCTCATGGGCGCTGGTCGAAGATCCAGTGCTGTTTGCCATTAAGTTGGCCCGCGAGGTTAATTGCAGCATACCCGAGGATCTAAATCGAAATCATGAGCAAATCGTCGACTGTCTAAGGGATGTGCCGTTGGAGGATTTGTATGCTGCCGATATACAGGCGCCAAATTTTTTAACATCCTTCGGACCATCGGTGAGTAGTTGAAAGCAAAAACGAAATTGCTTTGTTGCGTATTTTACGCTTATCCTTAGACTTATCCTCATTTTGTGCGCTTTCTCATAATGTCTATGGGCAAAGGTTTAAGCAATTTCTGTGTACTTTTCGTTTTGTGTTGTTGTTCGTCTGAGTTTTTTTTTTACAATTTCTTCTTGTTCATCAGCTATATATTTTTTTGTTGTGTTGTTGTCTTTGGCTCTTAAGGCTTTCGCTCCAACGGACTTTATTACTTACTTCAGTAGTCTTTGTGCGCTGTGTACTTCAACAACAATTTAATGTTACACTTTTTGCTCTTTTACATGCTCTCGCTCTCGCTCTCGCTCTTGGTCTGGTCGTCTTCGTCGTCTTTGTCGACTGTCTTTTGTGTGTGTCTGTTGTCCATTTTGCTGGCGGCTCTCAATTTCAATTTAGGTTGATGGCGTTGTCATACGACCCGGACATTCCAATCTCGATATCGATGATTTAATGACGCGCAACTCGAAGCGCTCGTCAGCCGATGCTGGCGCCCAGTCAGCTGCTGGCAACGGCGGCGGTGGCTCTGGCAGTGGTTCAGCATTCAACGGTGGCAGTGGCTACTTTGCTGGCGCCGCCGCAACGGCAAACATTGGCGGACACTATGACGTGCTCTTTGGCGTCGTTACGGGCGAATCGATTTGGCGCTTCAGCGCACACGATATACAGAATGGCTTCGAGGGCGATAGACGCGATAAAATAATACGCACTTATGTGCGCAACGCTTACAATTACCACCTCAATGAGATATTCTATACGGTAAGTATGTATATATAAAAGCAACAACAATAGCAAGTCTGTGGCTTTGGCCAGCCATAAATCTTGGTTAGATCAGATTACCATTGGCATACAGAGTTATAGTTACTTTTTTTAGCAAGTAATAAATTGTAAAATGCCGACCTCAATGATTGTCTTATCGTCAGGCTACTTTATAACTGTGCAAAATGTCATGGGCTTTGGCCAAACTTTTATTATTTAATTTTAAGGCAATATGTGCGCGCAAAACTTTGCAGACAGTACAGGCAAACGTGTCTGGCTCATAAACACTTTAAATAAATAAATTGCAAACAAGCTGCTGCTATAAATTTATACGTTATGTAATTAAGCCAAGTTAAATTTACACTGAGATATGCAAACAAAAAAAGACATGAAAGAAAGTGAGGCAAGTCTTAAAGTGTAAGCAGCAAATAGAAAGAAGAAAAAGTCAATTAAAATGTTGCCACACACACAAACAGGCACACACATACATATGTAACTGTGCTCGTAATTATAAATTGTATGCGTATGATCAACGCTTGCAAGGTCCTGCGAATTTCATGTTGTTTTTTCACATTTTATTATATGGCATATACTTTCCATTTATGTTGGCGCTGTCTCTGTGTTTTGCTGTAATGCGCAAGCGAGCAAAATGGAAGGCAGTTAACACGCCATTGCAGCCAAAACATTAACACGCTTTATTTGGCAAATGTGTGACTCTGCATGTGTGTGTGTGTGTGTGTGTTATAATTGTGTAGGAGTGTGTGGCAGTGTTTGCATTGGCAAGGACACTGGCGCAGGCATATAAACAAGCATTTACATATTTGTTTGTATGTATGTATGTGTTGCTTATATATGCGACTTGCATATACATAGATCTCTCTATATATGCATGTGGCACACACACCTACTTAAATGCGCACAGGCTACACTTAACCCAAATCACAGCAACAGCAGCAACAGCAGCAGCAGCAGCAACAACTGTGAACAGTCAGAACATTCAGTTTCGTACTTGGTCTCATCTTTATTCGTCGCTCGACGTTGTCACCATTTGCCATATTAAAACGCAAGTATACGTGCATTTGTGTGTGTGTGTGTGTTTTAAGTGCACACACACATACACACATGCGACGTATTTGTGAAGAAAGTCGTAAATTGCCAACGCATATATATCACGATTATTACGCATACACATACATTCGTATTTATTTTACTTCATTATGCGAGCCCTTAGCAATATCTCTCAGTGCACACACACATACAGAGAAAAGTCAAGCTCACTGTAATGAGGTTTATAATGCATTCAGTAATGTCATATAGTATTACGCCAAGCATTTCTATAGTTGCTCGTAATCTTAAGAAGTGCAGCCACATCGAGTAGTTACTGCCTGTAATATCTCGACTAATCTAGCTGAGCCTTAAATGTTATGCACATTTCACAGCTTATAGTAGTTTGTTTTGTCATTTAATAAAGCTAGCAGTGCAGTCAGTTTAGTGGTTTGCGGCGTTTAAAAATATGCATGGCATCGATTTTGTAGCCGCCGCCACCACCACACTGAAGTACGTAAAAATAATAATAAAAGCTGCTGCATGCAAAACGAGAAAACAGCCGCAAAAATCCGCTTGTAATCCTGCCAGGATTTGCGTTGACACATATACATGCGCAGACTGCTGCACACACGAACATGCATAAAACATGTGCACACAGCACGAAAAAACGTACTAAGCCCAAAGTTTTGTAAAATTAAATAAAAATATATATGTAACTTATAAGTTGCCTTTTCGTTTAGATTGTCAACGAGTACACCGACTGGGATCGCACCTCGCAGCATCCAATCAACACACGCGACACGGCCGTAGCGGCGCTATCCGATGCCCAATTTGTGGCGCCAATTGTGCGCACTGGAGATATATTGGCCGCCAATTCGCCGCCAGCGAGCAGCAGCAGCAGCGGCGGCGGCGGCTCAGCGACGCCTAGCGGCGTTAATGCGGCTGCATCCACTTCAGCGGGCTCGATGCAGCCGTCGGGTCGTTGTTATTTCTATGTGTTCGATTATCAGACCAAGGATGGAGATTATCCACAGCGCATGGGTACGGTGCATGGCGAGGATTTGCCCTATATATTTGGAGCGCCGCTTGTCGAGGGCTTTAGTCACTTTCCGCAAAACTACACCAAATCGGAGACCGCATTGTCCGAGGCTGTGATGATATACTGGACGAATTTTGCGCGCACTGGGTAAGTTGAGTGGGTTGGTTGAGTGCGCATGACGCATACGCCCCATTGTTCAGAGTCACCAACGCTGCTTTAAGCCACTTTGGCTAATTTGCCAGCCAAGCGACGAAGCGACCAAGCGACTCTTCTTCTTGTGCCATTCTCTCGTGTGCAACACTTATGCCTGATTGTTCGCCCAGAGAATGCGACAAGTAAAGTGTTTTTGTTTGTATCTCTGTGTGTGAGTACAACAGACTTACAACACCTGCGCCACACTCACACAGCTGTCATAAAGCAAGCAAAAGTTTTTGCTTTTTAAGCATTTTCTATTTGCGCAGGCACAAAAACTAACAACAAATTGCAGCCAAAGCAAACTGTTTTGAAATGCATTTTAGACTCAACTGTCAGCTAACTTGTCTCTCGTTCACGTTTTTTTCTGCTTCTTCTTTTTTCGCTGCACAGCAATCCTAACGAACATCATCGCCAGGACTCGGTGCTGCCAATTTCAAAGGAGCGCAATCGTTTTCGCAGCATCACCTGGGAGAATTATGATCCATTGCATCAAAAGTATATTGAAATAGGTGAGTTGAAAACAAGTTTTGTGTACAGCTAAAAGTTGGCTAAAATGCTGCCGCTGCTGCATACATAAAAAAACACTTTGTTAAAAGCCATTCACAGCATTAGCTTACACAAACAGTAACAACAATTTCACAGAATGCTGCTGCTGCTTTAAAAAGGGCAGCAACAAATTTAATTTAAATTTTAAACAAGTCAAAAATATATGTATGAACTGTATATGACTGTATATGTTTTAGCTTTTTGTACAACAGGCAGGCGGCACAAGGCTTATATGCAAAGCCAACATCGAGGGTTGTAGATTTTGTGAAATTGAAGTAGCATAAAAAATTATATACAACTGAAGTGTGGCAAAGTGTGAGTGAGTGAGTGAGAGGTAAGCACAGGTTACCCTCCAGTGACTTTTGAAGGTTAGCTAACGCACAGACAAGTGGCTATCAGCTACAAAAGAGTATGCTCAACGGTTAACTTACGCTCAGTCATTTTGCTATACAAATTAGTCGTGCATACACCACTTCGTCTTTGATTTTACAGGCAATAGCCAGCCAATGTTATACGCATATGCATTAAACTTTATGATGCCATTGTGTCGTCTGTAATGTATACAAATGTTATTAATTTCACATTTTGCACACCTTTTGTGCTCAGCGACAGGCATTAACAATAACAGAAAATGCCAAAAAGAAGGAACGAGATGCGCGTATGCTCTGCAAAAACATGACTGTTTACTTGAGAACAATGCGTATGCGTAATATTGCTGTTTAAAGTAGAGTATTTAGAATAAGTTCTGCAGCCCCTGTTGGGCTGCTGTTTGCCTTTGGAGGCCAATGGATATTCGGGCACGAATTTCTTG
The DNA here is from genome assembly GCF_011750605.1 of Drosophila busckii. Classification (NCBI taxonomy): domain Eukaryota; kingdom Metazoa; phylum Arthropoda; class Insecta; order Diptera; family Drosophilidae; genus Drosophila; species Drosophila busckii. Next base: position 4,340,960 of record NC_046607.1, read on the forward strand.
ACTGATTCTGAGTAAGCCATAAACCGACTGACAGCACGCACTTAACGCACACGTGAGCAGCAGCAGCCGCACATATTGAGAGAATACAGTTATGTGTATATAACTGCTATGTAAAGTGCTTTTTGTTTGATTTTAATTGAAAAGATTCACACAGAGGCAATAGGGACAGCTGACGCCCACACACACACACACACACGCGCCATTGACACGCAATACACGCATATTTGCTTGTAGTTGTAAAAGGCATTGTATACGCTCGTATATGCTTTGATTTGAAATCAAAATTGAAATGAAACGAATCAAATTATATCAGAATCTCAGCCACACACATCTGTGCGCACAAAAGGTTCGTACTTGCAGTTGAAGTACACCACACATACTAAAGCATAACTAACACATAAATATGCAAGTTAAGGCTCTTTAGATAGATTGAATTCAAAAAGTTCTGTTGCGTAAATTATGCAGCTCTCAAGTGAATGCAATGATTATGTATTCACTTGACTTTCGAACGCACACAGCAAAGCTTAGCTGAGTTCTCAGAATTGGAATCCATATTTAAGCGTATTTGTGCGTGCCTGAGAGTTCAAAGCGATACCTTGCAGCGCAGCTAATGTTTTTGATAAAGCTACTTGGCAATTTTATAAAATAGACTTAAAGCAGTAAATACATGACAAGCTCATATTTATATTGTAGTTAGTAGTTAGCTATAATAAGCTGTGAATTATTTTCAAGCGACGTGTTGTCATTGAGCGCTTGGCAGGTTTCAATTGATTTGCTGCCTTTCAGTTCAATTTTTTCTTAGTGTGCATTTTACATGTCGTATACTTGTTGCTGGCCTTAAATCTATTTCACATTTTGAGCAAGCAAAGGCTTGGCCTCATTGTTTCAGCCCTAAGTAAACGAAGCGCCACCCAACGTGACCCAGCTAATGGCATCAAATATTAAACAGTTGTGTATCGCTCTGTCACTTAAGCAAACAAGACATCAAGACTAGACTAGACAAGCTGGCAAAGTGAGAATTCAAGCATAAAGCACTTGGGTATGGGGATTTGCTAGCCCCTACTCAATTGCGACAAGTGTTTCACCTTTTTTGGCATGCAAATAACTGAAAAGCGTTTCAGCACAACAACAACATCAACAGCAGCAAGAGCTATGATAGTCAACCAGCAGCAGCAGTAGCAGCAGCAACAGCTAAAATAGTTGGCAAGGTGGCAATTTGCATGCTTGAATGCCGCCTGTCACACATATATAGATAAATATGTTTACATTAACGCTTTTGTTTACTTCTTTGCATGTATATTTTCCAACATAAAAATCCTACTCACATTGACGACGAACTGAACAACAACGAAAAAAAAATGTTGTATATATCTAAAAGGCATGAAGCCGCGCATTAAGAATCACTTTCGAGCACATCAACTGTCGATTTGGCTGCGCCTGATACCCGAGCTACATCGTGCTGGGATGGAGGATGTTATAGCACGGCACAATCTATTTCGCAATCATGATGATATGGACTTGTACGAGGGACCCGTTAAGCCAGACCCGTTCGGTCTCGCAGCAGGCGGCGCTACGGGCTCCACCTCATCCAGTTCGTCGCGTCTGCTGCTTATCGACGAGCAATTGATGAAGGGACGCGGCCTGAACGCCTCGGCCTATTTGAATGGCATACTGGGTGGTAAGTAGCACAATATTTAAACAATTCAAATGCAACAAATGCCAAAATGCGTAGCTGACAGTGGCAAATGCCAAAAGGCCAACAGTCAAAGTTGCCAGGCACAGGCACAGGCAACGTCAGAATGCTCAAATTGTAAGCTCACATCGAGTGAGCGCGCCCCAGGGTGCTGAGAGAGACAAACAGACAGTGGCGCCCAGCTTTAGGTTTGACCTTAACTGACTTGATTTACTTTGTGCGCTTTATTTATTTACTATAGTGTATTTGCAAGTCGTTCATCATTTGTGTAGCAAGTTCTAATTACATTTTCTTGAGTCGCTGTCGGCTTATGTGCTTGTGTTTTTGACAAAGGTACATAAGCTCAGGACAGACTCAGCAATTTAACATTCACCTTAGCAGCAGCATACAGCTGAAATTTGTTTTCGTTAACCACTGCTGATTTCCCTTTTGGGCAGTCAGACCCTACGGCCAAGCAGTCAGAGTTTGCCTTAATTGCAAAATTTGTAATGTGCTGAATATGAAAATTAGATCAATGCAGTGCTGAAAAGTTTTTGCAGCTCTAATTAAATTATAAATTTTGCTTGTGTGTGTGTGTGAAATGCTTTTGTTTATGCATACAAATAATGTTAATCAAAGTCTAGTTATTTAAGCACGCACATGTGCAACCAGCAAATAAATTTGGTACAAGGCAACAAATAGAAAATATAACACATACGCCATGTTCGCTCGAAAAAGGGCTGCCAATTCAAAAACTACAAATGCTGTTGCCAAGTACATTTGCTTTTCTTTACTTTTTATTTATATATATATATTTTTAGGGGTTTTTTCTTGTTGGCTTAAGCACATAGACTACGCTCCAAATCAACACTTTGGCTCAGTGTGTGGTAGGCTTGAGTTTGAGGAGGAACGGGCTGGGGCTGGGCTTTGCGCCTTGCAAAATATTTGTTTACTTATGCTTGGCAGCTGCTTTGGCTTTCGCTTTGGCTTTGGCGTTGGCTATGGGCCTGCGCTTTACTTGAGCTTTGCTTTGCTGTTTGCTACAGTTACAGTTAGTGGTCTTTCAAGTTAAATTGCAAATTGCAAAGTTGGCATTTTGTGCTCGGGTCCGGGGTCCCGGGTCCATGACGTTTCCATTTTGTGTGACCAACTGACCTTAAGTTGAGCCCCCAGCTGTGCCGCAGCTCGCTTTTAGCTTCAGCTTATTGAAATTTCGTGCTGCTTTTGGCTTTTGAATTTATATTGTGTCGAGTGCTGACTTTTGAAAATGCACTCAACTGTAGTCTGTCTCTCTTCGCATGTGTGTGTGTGTACGTTTGTGTGTAACCTTTTTGCTTTAACTTAATGCTCATATGCTCCATGTGTCGTTCACTTTTTGCTTTTTGCCTTTGAGCTCTCATCTTAAGACGCATTTGGGGCTTTAACACAAATGACAACTCTACACATTCTTAGCATTATTATTATTTTTTTTTCATGCACTTAAGCAGAGCTTCAAAAAACTCATTAAGCCAGTTTATATAAAGCTCGTTGTAGAAGTTTTTCAACACTTACCCTAAATTAACAGCAAACTTTGATGCTGCTGCTGCTGCCTTCTGTAATTTTTTCATAAACTGTCCCACACACAGCTGCTAGTCGCTAGTCGTCCCCTTAGCGCGTTGCATGCAACACAAACACCAAATGCTTGTAAAAGCGCCGAACCCTCAGCTAACATTGCGCTTATCTCAAAGTCAAAAGTAAGACAGTCAATTTCATAGCGAAACTTTTAGCTTGCACTCAGCTCAGCGCTGAGCAGAGCACACAGCGCACAGAGCAGTTGCAGTTGGTCAATGCAAAATGCATTAGCTATGGGCAGCAGTGAGGGCGTGGCTTTGCTTTAGTGGGGGCGGGGGTATGGCAGGCGCAAGTAGTGTAAATTAAAAGTTATTGAAGTGTTGGCTTTGCTGCAATCCAAAGTACTTGTGTGAGAGAGCACATGAAAGCAGCTTGCAGGTGTTTCACACAAAGTGCTGGAAAATTGTCAATTTAAAGCTAAAGTTTCGAAGTATTACGAAAGTAAATGCCATTACGAAAGTTCATAGTTGGAAATTGAACTGCAATGCAATATTTATAAAATACATGCACTTATGCTAGCGCCAAGTTGAAGTTGCCGCCAAGCCAATGAACTCCCAACTAATCATTGCTGTTAGCCAAGTCATACACAAGCGGCATAGCTGAGCAAGTTAAACAGCTGAGCAAAGCTGTCGGGAGAGCAAACAATCTGCTCATTTCAATTAGTCCGCCAGCCAGCAATGTTACAAAACTAAGAGCAGAGCGCCCATCAAAAAACAAAACTCAGGCAAAGGGCATCGAGTTGGGCGACAAGTGCGAGCTGCGAGTTGGGTAGCAAATTTTGAAAGGAAACCACTGTGAAAGGAAGCGCAGCACTGCGAGCGAGCGAGCTGAGATGCGACAAACAGCTGTCATGCCGACGACAGTCGAGGCCAGGCAGGCAGCCAGTCAGACCGACTTTGCGTCCTCGTGTCATATGAACTCGACACACTTTGGCATGTTTTTCATTTTGGCGTTGACTTTGCCAACTGTGCGCCATTGGAACTCTCTGGGCGCTGTTGTCACCTCGTAGTGCCGAGACGAGCCAAGTAAAAGAATAAAAGTCTGTAAGCTCGAAAATAAGTAAAAAGCAAGCCAAACGCACAAAAGTATGCAACTAAAAGCCGAAAAAAAAACCATACAAAAGCCAAGTCTATGTAAACAAAGCAACCACAGAAATCGAAGCTGAAGACGCAACCCACAGCACAAAGCGAAGCAGAGCAAAAAGCGTTGAAAGACTGCAGTTAAAGTCGGTCAGCAGAGGAAAAACTGTTCAAGTGCTTAGCTTGAGTTTATCTAGTTAAAAATACAGAGGCAGCGAGGTATGCCACACTAACAGTTTGATGTTGCATGCAACTCACTGCCTGTTGTTGCCAAAGAGCATTAAAAAGTCGTGCAGCCTTGCAGAAACTTTCAACTTTTTGTTCCTGCTCTTGTTGTTGTTGTTGATTTCGTTTGCCTTTGTATGATACCCACGCTAACTTATTTCCCACTTTGAAGTGTTGTTGCTGTTGGGTTGTTGTGCTCGTTTGGTTTTTGGTAAATCGCTCAAGTTGTTTATTGAAGGGCGTGGCGGCTGCCAGTAGTAGATATACAACAGCTACTACTCATTGTTTATTGTATGCCTCAAACAGCTTGTGCTCCACTGTCTGTCTGCCTGTCTGTCTGTCTGTCTATGTGTGTGAGCGTGAAGCCAAAAGAGTGGAAATTCTAATGAGTTAGTTTCAATGGGAAATCAGTTTGCTGGCTCTGCAATTAAAATGAAATTTTTGCTCTGCATTTTGCAAGAAAATCAATAAAAGCTACAACTATTTTCTTTCAAATTAAAAAAAAAAACGAACAGCACTTGCTACAAATTATTTTAACGCACAGTTTGCTAGCAGCTGCGACACGTTTAAAGTTTTCTAACAATTAACGCAGTCTTGTTTCTTTGCAAGTCTCTAAAGCTGCCAATATTAACAGCAAATGCCTTTGATGCAGCTCATAACTTAAAGCTTAAACTGACCTGAATTTGGTTGAAAATGAAAAGCTTGCAGCTATGCTAAGTCAACACGTGGACTCTGCTCGTAACTCAAGGCAGCTCAGGCAACATTTTTTGCTTCGAAAATTTACATAAAGTTAGGTGCAAGTAGCTTTAAACAGTCACCGGTGATGGAATGTTATAAACTATAAGCCACAAATAAGTCGAGGGCAAATTGAAATACCACCAGCCCCCAAGCCCCTAGCCAGGCAGTCAGTTAGCTTTGCTGGGTAATCACTTATTAAATGCTTGGCTATTTGGCAGCTCTGTCATAAAGCTTGGATGGGTTGGGGAAGGTAGCATCAGCTGCTGTTGCTGCTGCTTGCGCTGATATCTAATTTATGCAAGGTCATTTAATTGAGGGCTGCCCAACATTGCAAAACATTTTGCATGCCAAGCATTCGAAAAGACGTAGACAGACAGTGGCAGAGCAGGCAGCATGAGCATTTGCAAGCTAAGTTGATTTTATGGTTGGGTTTTTTGTCATTCCACTAATTAAAGGCACATTAAGCAGCAGTAGCAGTAGGCTACGAGATTCGGGGGCACGCTAGGTACTCGACCAGGCCAAGGCAAGCTCATTTTCCTTTTTGCTCTGCGCTGTGCTGTTGGTTATTTGGCTCTGCTTTTGGCCATGTGTCCTCGTACATAATTATCTAGGGTCCTTGAACGCATGCGGGCCAAACATTTTGTTGTTCTTGTTGCTGTTGTCGTTGGCCTTAACTCAAGCGCTTGCTCGCCTTTTGCAATAAAATGAAAACGAAATTAAAATTAAGAGCGGATTCAACGAGTACGAGAGGTAGGACATGAATATAACGTATTCTTCAGTAAATGCCAAAATGGAGCGTTTTGATAAAGCGCTTATATTTTAGCAAATAGCTCAACCCAGCCGAACAGCTGAACAACATGGCTGCGGGTAACTTTCCATTACCCAAAGGGGCAACAACTTATCTGCCTGCTGGCATTTTAGCATAACGTCGACTGTGTGTGCGCTATCATATGCGAGGGTCTTGAGTATTTGCTACTTCAGGCCGCCGTCAAGCACCATCAATTTCCCATAGACAGCCGGACGCGACCACTTATGCGTGGTGTAAGTAACTAAGAAATAAATCTGTGAGCACTCATAACTAAACTTGGTGCGTTTAAGTGGACAGCTTGTGGCATGCTTATTCCAACGTGGTGATTATCAACAGGCTCTTCAAGCATAACCAAGTTGATAGCTAAAATATGCTCAGAACTTAATTGGCAAGCAAAGCAAGGAAAGGCTAAGTTGACTATGCAGCACCCTTTGCCAAAAATTCATGTGAAAATTAATTTGAAATAGAAATGAATTCTAAACACTACTGTTTCACTTTATGAGCATGAAACTCCAGCAATTTTGAAATTTATAGAAATCAAAGCCAATGTGTGCTTCATTAGTTGTAGTATGGATTCTTGGAAAATTAGTTGTTAAATGAATTTTCCACGAATATTGCTACAAACTCCGCTTTGCTCTAGACTAACTTAAACTTGATAATTTATACAACACTTTTAATTGCTACAATTGCCCTTTCTTTTTGCATACCCAATTAAATGTAATGAAGGGTATAAAAGGACAACGTAAATTTGATAATAGGATTGACTGCTATGCTTCAACGCCTTGAGCTAAGCAAAAACTTTCGAAATATTTTTAGCATTAGACTAAAATGGAAATAAAATAAAGCTCTAAGTCGTCACTGGCCAGCTGCGGCTTTTCACACAATATGGCAGAGAACAAGGCGAATTCCAAAGAAAAAGACACACACAAAGCAGCAGCAATATGACAATGAGCACTGAAATTTATTGTTGCACGGCTTTTATACAAATATGTATTCAAAATACGTAGCCAAAGTCTTTAATCTTGTGCAGAAGTTTACTGAATTGCTTGATATGCAGAAAATTGAAAAGCAAAACTTTACAGACATGCGACTCACACACACACACACAGACAGACAGACAGTTACGCACTCAACGTGTGTACTTGGCATAAAACAATGCCAAGAGTAGGTAGCACTTGAGGCACAGCAGCAGTAAAACAGACAAAGCAACAGCAAAGTATACAACAGACACTTGAGCGCATTGACAAATACATGTTGAATTCAGTGAGCATCAAAGCATTTGTTTTTGTTACACATTTGCATGTTACGCTACGCTTTGTATGCAACACACAACACGCGCCGTAAAGTAAATAAAGCTAAGTATATAGTTTTCAAAAAAAGTTTTTAAAAAGCGCACGCTGAACAATGGAAAACTAATTGTTGTAGGTTTTAGAGGCAAAAAAGCTTTCAAGCCTTTTTCAAGCCATTTTGGACAGTTGTGCACACACGCTGGCATATGAATCAAATTTGCAGTTACAAAGCACACGCGTCGTATGAGTAATATACACACACAGTTGACATATTACTCATACGTAGCGTAGCGCAGCACCCAAGCAATTTGTAATTGCCTAACCCCTTGCCACAGTTTTTGACAGCCCACTAACTCACTTTTGTTGTTTTCTTTTGTTGCAGTTACCACCGTGGAGCCAAACATGTATACGACCTGCATACCAATTGGCGGCAACTACACGGCGAATGGCGGCGGCGGCGTATTTGCGCCCACAACACTCGCGAACGCCTCCACAGACACGCTGGCATCCGGATTCGAGGCCGCGGGCTATGCAGCCTACTCCACCGCACTGAGCGTAACAATTGCCATCGGCTGCAGTCTGCTCATATTGAATGTGCTCATATTCGCGGGCGTGTATTATCAGCGCGACAAGACGCGGCTGGAGGTGAAGACGCTGCAGAAACAGTATCAGCAGCGCAGCATGCATCAGCAGGTGCCGTATCCGCCGGAGCCCATCAAGCATGCCCACTATCACATGGGCCACTCGCAGAGCGCCAATGTCATTGTGGATGTTGAGAGTCATGGCCAGGATCAGGCAGGTCAGGCGGCAATGCTGTTGCAGGCAGCCGCTGCTGCCGCAGCCGCCGCCAATGAGGCATCCAAGGCGGCGCCACCGCCGTCGCACATTTGCGGCGGCGGCGGCAACAGTGGCATGCAGTCACAGCAGGCGGGTGGCTCTGGCAGTGTCATGGATGTGAACAAAGCGCCAGATAACATGGCCAATGTCACTTATAGCACCAGCAGCAAGCAGCAGCAGCAACAACAACAACAGCAGCGCGAGCATATGCAAATAAAAGGCGCACAGTCCTTTGGACGTGGCAACAATGCCGGCAATGCGCCAATGCCAGGCACAGCAGCAGGTGGCGCTGGCTCGGTTGTTGTCTCAGGCAGCAGCGTCAGCTACAATCCCGGCCTAATGACTTTGCCCAAGGCAAGCCAACTTCATCATGCGGCCACGCTGAATTATGCGCGCAACACAGCCGCCTTGAATTTGGCGGGTGGTGGCACCGCCCTCGTCGATAGTCGTGGCAATGTACTGCTCACGAGCGCAGCAGGCAGCAGTGGCGACTGCATGACCCTGCCACGCAATCTCAATGTGGCAGCTGCCGCTCGCCACAATCCAACAACAGGTAAGTGCAAAATCAAAAGCATGCTTTAAAGCATGAACAGCTCTCACCACAAATTTGCAGTCAAAATCCAATTGAACGGATTGCTTTTTGCTAGCCAGCCAGCCAAACAGTAAAAGCAAGATGAAAGTTGAAAGTGTTATGCTGCTTTGTTGCTTTTCTGTTGATTTATCTGCTCTCTCTGCTACATATGCTGTGCAAAAAATATGGCTCCGAATAGCGAGTGCAAGCTGCAGAGCTTGCTCTGGGAAGGAAACAATATTGTGGGCAGGTAGCAATCAAGCTGAAATATGATAAGATTTCATTTCATTATGAATTGAGTTTTCCCATCGTACGCTGCTCTCTCTGTCTCTTTCATTTGCTGCTCGTGTGAATAGCACTCAGCTTGGCTCTAGATTCACTTGCAGCTAAATCCAACTGAAAATCAAAAGGTTGGCAATTGCATTAAAAGCTTCACATGCGAGTTTTGCATGGCTTTAATATTGTATTGAAATTGCAGCTGGAAAACAAATGACTTGCCTAAACTACACACACATAAATCTATATATAGTATATTTAATATTTGTATCTATTGGTAACACAGCTGGTAGTGCTGGCTGGCTGGCTGGCTGGCTGCCTGACTGGCTTGTTAGGTTGCCAAACAATCAGAAATCTTTGACTAAAATAAACACACAGAAAAACAAAATTAAATGACAAGGCAACATTGTCAAACAACGTTAGCAATGCCCAAAATTTAATGCCAAATCACCCCCAGGCAAGCCAAAAAAAATATTGCTCAATCAAACTGAAGCACCTTCGTGCTGTGCCTGACATGGCCAAAAATATTGTAAACCCACAACCCCAAGTCTGACAGCAAACACTACACAGCATATGCGAGCGAACTGGCGCCGGAAAATATGTCCGCGTGAAAATTGAAACTGCACTAATCAGCCACACAGCTGGCCATAGGCGCAGGACTTAGGTTTGCTTTGGCTCGGTTTTTGGAAACAAAAATCAAAACGAGGTTGAAATAACATTTACGCTTCGTTAGAAGTTCAACGCTCGCTGTGACTTTTGACCGCAGACAGCAGACGGCAAATCCAAATGCCAAATGCCAAATGCCAAAAGCCAACAGTTCCAGCTACGCATCCGGTCTGCTCTCGCTCAAGCCATGTCCAATACAAAAGTCCCTCTCGCTGGCGAGCAAAACGGAAATTGTTTTACAAATTATGCTTCACTGATTGCCAAGGTTTTAACGAAATTTATGCGCTGTACTGAAAGCGCGCATCGGGTATACTATTCTATATAGGCAAAGTCTGTGTGTTTCGAGTGTCAATAGAAGAGGCAGTCATAACTTCGAGTCAAGTGACCATTGAGCTTCGATTTCCTTTTTAGCCGCTGCTGCTGCTTGATGAGCTGTTAAATGGCAAATGTGAATCTCAAGTTGTTGCAGTTGTTTTTGCTGTTGCTGTTGCTGTTGCTGTGACAAGCTATTGACAGTTTTAGCCAGCACACGCTATAAAAGGCCACTTCAAGCCCACAATAATAAATTTTCAGTTGAGTTGTCATATCTTGAGTGAATTTGATTGTAACGATAAATATGTTGAGTCAGTCGCAAGTCACGATATGATTTATGCGATAAGATTTTCAATTTCCAAAACAATTGGCATAAACTATAATTTGCCACAGACTATTGTGCTACCAAATAAATCGAATGTCTTGCAGTTGGCCATAAAACGTTTACAGTTTGCTAGTTATTACGTATTTCGCATAAGAACAATAAAAATGGCATAAAACTGTTATTGCTGGTCCAATGCGCCGCGGAAACTTGCATAATAAAATGAAAACATTAACTAAAGCTTACCCGCTGCTGCTGCTGCTGCTGCTGTTGCCGCCGCCTGCGGCGTGCGTGGTCGCTGGTCCCCATGGTTGGGGGTCAAAGGGCATTCTGGGCTCAACGGAATTATGTTATTTTTATTGCAGCACCCGCAGCGCCCCAACCAGCCAGGTTGAGTAAGTTCAATTGAGTTTGTGTTTAGCGCTGAGCCGGGCGGGCCGGGCCAACTGTCGCTGACATTTCCATTCATAAATAACATTTTTTAGCAATCGATAGGGACGGACGACAAACACACACACATAAACAAACAAAACAGGTTAACAACGTGCAGCCAGCCCAACGTGTTTTTTTGCTAATTTGTTTTTATGTTTTGATAAGCAAAACAGTAAACTAAATAACAGTTTTTCATACACTGTTGCTGCTGCTGCCACTGCTGCCATTGTCAGTTCAGTTCGCTGCCAATTGGCTTGTTACTTTGTTATTGAATTATTGTAAAATATCAGCTGCATTCAGCGCACTGTTGCGTGAAATTTTATTAAAACTGTGCACAAATTGTTACATTGTTAACGGCAAAACATTTATTTACGTTTTTTTCCCATGCAATTTGTCATTGTTTTGTTAGAGAAATTTAAACGCGTAACTTTTTGCAAATGCAGGCAAACAGTTAACATTGAGTTATTCTTGATCAGCAAAGCCAAATGAGTCACGTACAATAATTCTTTATGATATGTGCCTTTTTTATGGTAAGGGTGAAAGCAATCAAAGCCATGTCTGCTGGGCTTAGTGGCGCAAATGTTGAAATCTGAATCGATTAGCTCCGAAACACATTGATGATAGTTTATAATTTATATAGAGCTCAACTTGCTTTTACTTCTTTAACACCAACACCGCTATGTAGGCAACACATGAATAACTGCATAAATAATAATTCAAGTGGAATAGCAACCAAATTATGTTGGAACTTGGATTACAAGTTGGGTTACTTGCTAAAATTACTTGTACATATTTCTTGATGCATATTGTGTGTCGGCAAGATTAACCATTAGACTTACTGCTTAAGCTTTAAAGGGCATTAAATAATTAACAATTGTAGATAGCAATTAAATTTACTTGTTGTCTTTTTAATATTTTATTATTACAATAGATTTTGTTGCAGACATAAAATGATTAAATATGGAAAATATTGCTAGCCAGCATTTTCTTAGTCAAGCACGTCATGTCAGCTCGGCTGCCAAAGTCAGACTGAACTTTCTTTATATCTTGCAATTAGTGACTACATACGCTTAGCCCTGCATGCTCTCTCACTTTTTCTCCCGCTCAGCAGCGCTGCTTAGGCGCAAAGACACGAGAGCGACGCTCCCGATTAGCATCGTTCTTTGTCTGCAGATAGGCGACAGTGGAGCAAGAGTGAGCTCTGTTGACAAATGAGAGCATCAGCATCAGCTCTCATGATCGCTGACGACCGACTGTTTTTTAAGTCTCTCTACATATATCAGTGGCTGGAACTCGCAGTTCCAGCAAATGCTTAGCACACAACTTCTTTGCAAGTTAACTATATTAAGATATTAAATTCTCACTAACTGCATCTTTCTATCTCCCCCATTACTATTGCCCATAACTGTATATACCTATAAATAGATATGCCAGCACATACTTGACTACATTTGCTAAAAAGTAGCATTAGAAACGAAATCGTCCATAAACACATAAGAATCGTTAAAGGTTGATCACTTACGCTCATAAATCTTAATAAGCATCGATTCAATTCAATATACACGCTAAAGTATTTAACATTTGAAATTGTTTCTGCACTTGATTACAAGTTAGTATACTTTATATAAATATCATAATGGGCTCCATTACATTTTCGCTTCACATTCAGCTGTGCACCATTGCGTATGCTTAACTTTACACTCAATTTGTAACTAAAATTTACTATAAAGCGATTGATGAGAGTTGCGTGTATCCCACATCAATGAGATTGGCGTTGGCTTCAACCAATTAACCCTTACCCAAACACATACAAAATAGATTTGTGGCAGTGCATTGCTCCAGCTCGAGTAAGTGCAATTATCTGTGTGATAAATTTTGCATTGCATTTGCTGCTGTTATGCTTGTGTCAAAGGAATTGTCACAAATTTGTCAGCTACTTGAGCAGGTTTATGCACTTTATGCGTCAGCTCTAATTGCTGTTCAATAGCGCTTGCACTAACTGGAGTTGGCGGCAAATTGTCAAGTCAAAATAGAATTTTATCCATGCTGCAACACGCTGAGCTTAGCAGGCGTTAGACGTTGGCTGGTTGGTGAGGGGTAGTGTAATCAGCGTATTTTTCACTTATATAGAATTTGTTGTTGCTCACGCTGTAGCTGATTTAATTTTACGCGTCTTGGGCTGACGTGACGTGCTGGGCAGACGGGCGGGCGGGCGGTATGTCTTAAAGGAAGCGGAAATTTTGTAGTGGTTAAGTAGAGAGGGCGTGGCAAGCAGCAGCGCTTCATCACTCGACGACATTATCGCATTGCCGCTGTCGTTGCCACGATGAGCATAAGAACGAGGACGTTGTTGTCCTCGCTTCAGGTGCCAGGCATTGCCGGAAGCGCAGAGTGTTTCGTTTTTCGCTGTCGTTGGCATTGTCAGCGCTCTTTGCATTATTTATAATTATTGCGAATTTTCATATAATTATGCGTGGGCATACTTAAAGGCAAACGCCCAGCTGCTGCTGCTATTGCTGTTGCCAGTCGACAGCAACAGAGCAACGACAGCAATTCAGTTATTTATTTAAGCAGCACCATTTTTCTTACTCACACAGACTATAAATATTAAAGTCAACTACTGTTTATGTCTGTGCGAAAATCCGCTCGTAATTAATGTATGTGCTGAGATTTTCGGACCTCGCATACTCTTATACTCTGAAAAGTTGTACAGTGTGCACTGGAAATGTGTAACTTGGCAAACGCTATTTATTAGCTTTGTTAGTTATTGAATTCCAAATTGCAGTTGAAGGCTTGTTCGACTTTACTTCATTTTTAAGCTGCTGTGCACTCAAGTGGCACATTAATATTTGTTGTTGTTGTTGCTGTCTGACGCTTGTGGATAATAATAAATGCTTACATTGTTTAAGAGCAGTTTAATGCCTCATTAGGTTTAGTTGTTCAGCCTTTTGTAAGACGCTTTAATAAAATGTATTTAATGTACAAGTGCAAAACTGTAGCTAAATTTGTTAATAATTTAAACAATTTGATGGCAGATTGAGCAGCAAAGCTGATTTACCTTTTGCACTCTTGTACATTTGTCGAGGCTTATAACCCTGTCAGCAGGGCAGACAATCTTAGCAGAGCGGATTGACAATGCATTCATAGACTTGCTGTCTGTCAATATTTGATTGATTGATTGAATGCTGTTGCCAAACAGACAAATATCTCAACACACACAACATATGCATAAGCAAATCGTTCGACAAATATTACCTACTTTCATTTTTGGGGCCATTGAACATTTGGTGCTGCTGCTGCTGCTGCATTATGCCAGCGAAATTTGTTCGAATTTTTTTTGGCAAGCCTTGTTGATTAGAGACTTAATACAAAGCCCCACAAAATCGATATAATGCTGCAGTCAGCCGTTTGGCCTTTAATCATTTTGGCCAATGCGGAGGCAGCCGCCAGTTCGAGTTAAGCACACAAAGCGGGGATCTATCAGGCTATTTCATATTTGTATTGCGCTATTTTTCAATTCATTTGAAACGTGGCAACACACACAACAGCGCAAAAAATACAGCTAATACGTTTCAAAAAAAGCAGCAAAAAGTCTCAAAAAAGGCAAAGCCAACAGCAAAAATCAACCAAATTGAGTAAAACAATGAAGCGTAAACGATTTTTGCTGACATGTGTATATGTCTGTGTGCTCGCATGTGTGTGTGTGTGGGCCGTTGAATATAATAAAAATAAAGCAGCAAACAAAAGGCAAACGCGACTCGCCTGCTAAGCCCAAGTACAAGCAAGTACAACTGAGAGAGCGAGAGAGCGAGAGAGCAAGAGAGCAAGAGAGCGAGAGAGCGAGAGAGCAAGAGAGCAAGAGAGCGAGAGAGCGCTTGACGTGACGTGATTGTCATCCACATTGTCACCATGGGTAGCAGCAGCAGCAACCACAGGACCAAAAACAGACAACCAGCAACTGAACATAAACAGCTTCATACAAATGTTATTATTGAAATTTCAGCACACAGCGTTTATTACACATACGCCATGTATGCGACTTTGTTTGTATATTTGTACTAGACTAACCAAAAATGATGAAAAATCTATTTGCCCACAGACAGACAGACAGACAGGCAGACAGACAAAGAGATAAACTATCGCTGTTTCATTCAGGCGCAGCAACTTGGCTTTATTTATGGCTATGACAACAGCATATGTTTGCCTTCAATCCTGTGGGCCCAACATGAACAAATTTTCTTGCTGTTTTCTTTTTTTTCTTTTTGTTGGTAGCGGAGTGGTGGGGGGGTTACCACATCGATACTGTAGTTGTGTTGCTGTCGCATTGTGGCTGCTGTTGTTAGCACTCGCCGCTTTCTTTAGTTTTATTATTTGGACTTCGCTTTGATGATTTCGCAACCAGCAGCCAGGCGGGCATACAAATGTCACTTGGCCCCTTTTGTTGTTGTGCATTGCGCAGCTAGTTAGATAAGACAATATTATTTTATTGCCTTGGCTATGTGGTCACTTTCGCTGGCGTGTTGGGGTCAGCTTTAACATGGGCTGACAAATAAAATTGGTTTGCTTAGCGCAAAGCTTACGATAGTAAATCCTTTCGTCAAGGCAAATAAAACTACACAAGAGGCACTTTGTATTGGCTGTGATTTAAGCTTTAATAAGCGCATAACTTAAAGACAGCGAGCTGCTGCTGCTGCTGCTGCTGCTGCTACACGCGCGCAGCTAATACAGCTAATAAATATATTTTTTCAATTCTCGCCCGAGTTGTAGTTGTAGTTGTAGAGCCAGCGTACATAAATCGAGTTGGTCGCACCCATAAATATTTCATTGATGCGCCTCAGTGCTCTCACTCTGCTTTTAGCTGAAATATATGTCCAGCTGGGCGTGCTGACTGCCATCATCATTTCCTCTTGGCACATGCTTGCTTGCAACAACGTATACGTTATATTATTTTCGCTCAGCTTACGCTTTACTTTACTTTGCTTTACTTTACTTTGGTTTGCTTTACTTTATTATTTCTCCACTTGCTGCTGCGTTCTGTTTTTTTTTTTTTTTAATATGCTCATTCAATTTGCTTTTACTCCAACTGCTCTGGGGGGGGCGGCAAGCAAACGGGCGCTGCGCTTATTGATGACATGACAAACAAGGTACGATTTCCGTATGCTCACAAAAAAGTTGAACAACCATTTTTCTTATATCCTCTCAGTGTATGTACAGCAAGCTTGATCTCTGACTATTTTGGATTTGTATGCATGCTGACTTTATTTTGCAATCACGCGCGCCATAAATCCAATTTAATTGTGCTGCCCACACACACACGTGAGTGTTTTGGCAGTGCTTATGCTGCGTATACTTAATTTTTGCTCGCTCGTGCACGCTCAATGCTAAATAGACGCACATAAATTTAACTGCTTGCTTGCTCGCTCGCAGTGCAATTCTGAAAAATAGACTTTTTATGCTGTTGCTGCTTCGCTATCCTTTGCTGATTTACAACGCACAATTTTGTCTGCAGCCTTTTGCGATTGAGCTCGAGTCTAAGGTCAGCTTAACTAACAGTTTACCTGGCTGTGATTTATGTTTGATTGAAATGCTTTAAATTGCATGCAAATCTGGCGTGGCATAAACACATTTATAACCATTTGCTTAAACAAATTACGAGTTAAATTTGCTTTGCTTGCGCTTTGGCAGTTTATTTAAATGTGACTTAATTTGTTAAGCATTAGCTGCTCGACTTGTGTTGCAAAAACTATTAAATTAATGCGATTAAATGCTTGCTCATTAAGCACAGCTGCGAACCCCACACTCGACCATAAATTGCACGTACAGGCAATTGAAGCTGCATTGACTCAACGCTTTGCTTTTTGTGATCAGATGATAGCAGCAGCAGCAGCAGCAGCAACAACAGCAGCAAATGTCAACGTATAAAAAACAGGCGCCTGCACAATTGTGCAATAAACTCGACAAAACTCATTAATGCACTACGCACGCACACACACAAACACATATAGAGTCCCAGTGGCAGTCAGTGCACAATTGAGTGCACTTGTGTTGGGCCACTTAGCTGCGGACAGTCGAGCAAATCCGCAAATGCCACATGGCTATTGCCTCAGTGCTGTGGGTTGTGGTCAAGCCGCCGCTGCCTGCAACTGCAACTTGCCACAAAGCCCATAATTTTGCTGCTGCTGCTGCTGCCGCCGTCGCTGCAGCGTTATGCGTTATATAGCTGCATTTCCGGCCTTGTCATTTCATACTAATCAACATCCGTTCAACGGATTTGGCTAAAATGTAAGCACATAATTTCTAGCAATTTTTACTTTTTTTCTTTCAATCTGTAGCGCTTACAGCTGCATTTGATTTGCATTCAATAGTGTCTGCGTGTGTGTGTCTATGTGTGTGCGTGTGTGTGTGTATGCAGTGAGTAGCATAATATTTGTGCATTTCACTATTAGGGGCATTTGTTACAGCATTTGCATTGTAATTGCATGCGGGTGGTCGCTTATGCATTTGTACAACATTGCGTATAAGTGATGTGCATATAAATTAGATTTCTATGCTGCAGCCAATGCCCAAAAATAAGTTAAAAACTAACGTAAATTGCATGGAAATTGCAAATTTATTGCATCCACATTCAGAGAGAGAGAGAGAGAGAGAGAGAGAGACACACACACAAGGATCACATTACGCATACGCAACGTTGTTAATTTCATATGCAGCCATTGTGCTGTGAGGCCCAAATTACACATGAGCACTTCCTTTTGACCAGCTCAACCACTTTATTATGCATTTAAGCCACCACTAGAGCTGCCTTTGAGCTTAGCAACTGAACAAATTTGAAAAGACTTTACCCAGCATAAAGCTAAGTAGCTTGCTATGAAAGCAAGCTCAAAGGTCAAGTGCAGTGCTATAATTTTTGCTTTGACTACAGTCTCTCTATAAGCTTAGTCAAACTATTTACATTTATAATAAACGATGTGTCATATGGCCTGACACTTTCACAGGCAATAACGCAGCATTTTATTTACAAAACAAGCTAACTTATGACAACAACAAGAACAACAACAACAATGCACATGCGGTTTGTCATATTATGTGTCGTTTGCGGTTGTAGGGCAAGCGAAAACATCAAAATATTAGTTGCGTCAATAACTGCGCGCAGTTGCGCTATTTTGAAGGATGAACATTGAAAGTCGTAATAGCGACAGCGCGACAGCAACTGCAGCAGCAACAATGCATATTGTATGGCAATAGCATAAAAAATGAGCACAAATATTGTTGCTGTTGATGATGCTGCTGTTGCTGATGCTGCTGCTGATGCTGCTGTTGGCTGCTTAATGTTTGGCATTGCTGTTTACCAATTGACTTTTGTTGTGGTTGCTGTCAATAAACTTTTGCCTGTTGTTAATATGCCGACATATGCATATTGTTATAAGTAGCTTATGTATATACAACTACTTAAACATACTTATATCTTCATACTCATTGCAGAGCTACAACAATATCAACAGCATCAGCAGCAGCAGCAGCAGCAACAACAGCAACAGAATAGCAAACATCAAGCCAATGGCGCTGTTTTGACTGGCATGCAGTCTCATCATATACGCGGACCACGCCCACCGCTGCGCACAGCCTCGTCGACAACATCAGCGACGAACAGCAGCAACAGCTCCATGCCCGGCGGCGGCAACATGCTGCTGGATCAGACACCATCGGGCGGCAGCAGCAGCAGCGGTGTCAGCAGCGCCCCCAGCTCATCCAAGGGCCATACACATGCTGCCCATGCCCATGGCCATATAACGCACGCTCATGGCGAAAGCCTAAGCATGAGCTCAACTGCAGTGCAACATCAACAGCAGCAGCAGCAGCAGCAACAACAGCAAGTGCCACAGGCGGCCATTGATGAGATGCGTGTCTGATAGGTATCGGTCTTTGAGTTGGACTTATAGTCATCAACAGGGTAGGTGCAAGCAAATTGCTTAAATTAATTAAAAAAAACAAAATTGGCAGCCCAACAAAATGAAAGTTTCGACTTTATTGCTTGTCAATCAGTCCCTTTGACATATGCAACTGCTATTTAATGAAAGTTGCTTGCTTTAATAGGAGTTGAGCACACTAGGTTGGTTGAATGCTTGCTGGCATGCTCATAAAGATAAAACAAACCATTTACTTGACGTATTATGCCAAAACGCAGTCCCAGCTCCAAAGCTTTGTACAACTGCTGTGTGCAATATTTTAGTCTCCACTTGCAGTTCATTAGCTGCAATGCCAGCTCAATGATTTCATCACTACAGCTGGGCTCTGCCAGTTTTTCCATAGCAGCAACTAAATATGTGGCATACGTAGCTTGTTGCAACTGCTCTGATTCGCTGCTGCAGCTTGTGAGCTGCGAGTCTGTTGCTGTGTCACTTTCGCTTGCCTCACAGCTCGACGACGACAACGCTTTGAACTCATAGCTCAGCTCGCCTTGCGCATTTAGCTGCGCATATTCGTACAGATAATATTTGTCAGCCTGGTTGCGTATTATGCCAAATCTAAGACCCACTTGCAGCGCTTTCAGCAATTGTTTAGAGCAATACTTATAACGCCAATTGCAGTTAATTTGCTGCAATGCCAACTCCAGTATATCGCACCAGCTGCTTGGTGGCTGCAACTTCTTTAAAGCCGCCACCAAATATGTTGCATAAGTGGCATGCGTCGCCATATTTACAATTTAATAATAATTTAAAAATGTATGCTTGCTTTAAATAACTTAACATGACAAAAATGTCAAGCCTTCGCTTCAGAAAAGAAGGTCATCAAAAAAGGTAAAAAATGAAATATGTCCGCACATTGCTGATCACAAATAATAAACGGCATGTCAAACATGTGGCCATAAAAAATGTGTGCGACAAAATGATATAAAGGACTTGTGTGCGCTGCTGACATGAAAAAATGCACAAAGCCCCAGCGCTTTAGACAAATACACAGCTGCGACTTTAAGCGCAGCTCTTAAACAATGAGTTTGCTAATTTATGTGCGCAAATTTTCAGCTGCAGCGCTGCATAATTTGGTGTAATGTAATTTTGTTTGCAGCACAATACATAGTGTAAAAAGTAATTAAATTTGCTGCTGGACAGTCACGATTTGCCCCAGAGTTAATAACTAAGCCCCCAAGCATATGTTGTCAAAGACGAAAATTTACCTAAGCACACAAACCTCAAACAGCAGCAGCAGCAACAACAACAACAACTGTAACCGCAACAAACTTGTAGCGTTCAAAGTGGCAACAGATTTGAAATGTGAACTCATGCAGCTAGCGATAGCTGCTCTATGGCCAAGACAAACCGCCCGCTGTCCACTTGTAGCCACTTTGAGTTAAGTAAAGTACTACGGCTACGGCTACGGGTTGGAAAAGTTTTTGCGGGTTGCGTCCCATAGTATGTGTGGGCAGCACATTAATTCAGTTGGCATACAATTAAATTTGCATTTCTTTCATTTTTTTTATCATTTTTTTGTTGCTGCTGCCCAACACCTTGCTGACTTTTAGCTGATTAACATTTGTGCGCTCGTGGCGCTGTGTGTACAAAAAAATGCAATTTTCGCCACTAAAAGTAAAAGGCAAAAGCAGCAGCAACAGCAGCAAGTGGCAAGTGGCAACCTTTATGTAAATGTACACCTGCTTCACATACACATACACATATATAACATAAGATACAGGCTATAGTAGTGAGCTGGCTGGCTGCCGAAGTGTATATGTGTTAAAAGCGCAATGAACAATAATTTTGCATATTTTTCAGGGACCGTAAATAATGATTACTGTCGCGAATTTCAAATGAAAAAATCATTCACTTGAAATCGACATAGAAAAAAAAGGATAACGTCATATTAATCCTTTTTGTATAATCTATGCATATTCACCATGATTTGCAACTCTTTCGATTTTATGATTTCCTCACAATAATGATGTAATTTTGATTAATTTACTTGACAATCACAGTTAAATTGCGGCGCAGCTTGTAAATTGCAATTCAATTGAAAAAAATCGAGTTTATTTTCCAAAATAAAACTCACTGTTTGATTACAGCCTAATTATTAAAGCTTTTCCAATCTTTGTCACATGTCCTTTTATAACACATCTAAAGGATCAATTTTTTTATAATTTTGCCACGCCCACCTTCCGCCCCTCTGAAAATTAGAAAAAATCAATTATTAGGCATCTCAGGCTAGCGACTCAAATGCCCACATACAGGATGTATGTCCTTGTTTGCATGTCCTTGCTATCTTATCCCTGGATGCAAACAGAATATTCATAAAATACCATTTATGATAACTAAACTGTAATTCTCGCTTAAAATTGCAACTACTACACTCTGTATTTCATAAAATTATCTGATATATTCCTTTGTTGCATTCCGAAGGGATAAAATTGCAAGAACATGCAAACAAGGACAACATCCTGTATGGCATTTCGAGCGCAAGCTAAATAACGCCTAATAATTGATTTTTTCTAATTTTAAGAGCTAAACAGCTTAGTGGGCAAAAATTAAAAAAAATTATCCTTTAGATGTGTATAAAAGACATGTGACAAAGAATAATAAGTAAACTGGTTGACACATTTATTTTGACGAAAAAAAATAAAAATCATAAATAATCTGTTTGGTCATGCAAGGCCAATAAATAATAATTTTATAAGTTAGTAAAATTAATCAAAATTAATCATTATTGGTGAGAAAAATCTTAAAAATCAACATATAATCAGTATAACGTAATTTTTAAAATAAAACTTATAATGATTACGGTCCCTGATATTTTTTTCTTTTTACACAGTTTAAAATTATGATCAAAAGCTTACTGAATCTCAGCAGCAGCAGCAACAGCAAAGTAATATTTCCTCTTTTTTTATGTTTGGCTACAGCAAAATAGGTCAAAAACATTCATTGTGTTATATAACAAAAGATTTACAAGTGTATAAAACTTGCTGATTGGAATGGCAAGAAACTAATTAAAATTTGTTTGTGCAGCTTAAATGCCTTGACTGCTGCCTTTGCTAAATTGTTATATGATATTGTTTAAAGCGCTTCGGGCCGTAGCTTATAATTTATTAACACATTTTGTTGTAAACTTTAAGTGCCCACTTTAATTATATAACTAAGCCAAAAAGTCCAGTTGTAAAACCCAGCAACAGTTTTCTTAATCTCCTCCACACACTTTAATGCCTCGCGTGTTGGCAAATATGCTGCAGAAACTTTTGCACTAATTACACAACACGTTTATTACACAAGTGTGTGTTTAACTATGTATGCAGTTTGTCTGTATGTGTGTGTGTGTGTGTGTGTTCGTATCTGTGTGTGCATGCTCATGTATTTTTAACTAAATTACATAAAGTTTTCACCGCATTTCCAGCTCAAAACTTGTCAACTTTTGCTTGCCACTCATATTTCAGCTTAAAATACCGTCAAAATGCTGCAAAATTTATTTGAGGATGTTTAGAAAATATGGCGACATATTTTGCATTCAAAGTAATTGATAGCCCACCACACTGTGCGAAAATTTTGTGCAGTTAACGTGGAATTTATATTAGTTAAATTGTAATTTAATCATAGCTCTTAAGCTTAGTTTAATTATCATTTAATTTAATTTTGGCAATAGTAATAGAAATCGTAATGATGCCTAAGGGATAAATTTTCAGTAACTAATTATTATTGACTTTTTGTATTCAAAACATTAAAAGAAATTTTAAGGCAAAGGTTTGAATACAAATTTCAGGCAAGTTGCATTTTAAATAATTAAATAATAATCTTTTATACACTCACTTGGTTAAACTAGTTTAATAAATTGATTGAGTGTAAGTAATTAGATTAGAATTATATTTTGCCAACTGGCTTAGCAACAAATTGTTCAGATTTAATGTTAGTAATTTAGTTTTTTTTATCATTAAACAGATTTAGAGCACTATGTAGAACACTTTCAGCAAAGCTTATTGCCTTTAAATAATCGCACATAAATCCGCATTATTTTTTAATTATTTGTAATCGTATTACTTATTGAGTACAGCCGAAAATAATTGTAATTTAATCAGAAGTGCAGCTCACCCTTAAAATAAAAATAAACAGCCAACACTATATTTAAATGATTTACATGTTTAAGCTTTTAATGCAGCGTGCAATGTTTGTAATTTAAAACTTTAACTGTTATCAATGGCAAACAAACATAGTTAAAGCCAGTTGAGCTTAAAAATTAAAGCAGGCGTTGCACGCTTTGCACTTTAATTGCTTTGAATACATGTGTATTGTTAATTAATAAGTTTTGTATACAATTGTCAAGATTGGCTTGGAAAAAAAAACTTGGATTTGCCAACTTTTCGTCTCAGATATGCAAAGTGGCAGCACAAACATGCGCGTAATACGCTAATGTTGGCCCACACACACACACAAGCACACACACACATACACATGTGCAAGGCTAGATTGGTGAGCGAGGTTTCTAGCAAGTTTGCACACATTGTAGCTGCGATTTGCATTAAAAACATTGCTGAGCCCTTGGCAGGCAGGCAGGCAGTCAAGTCTAAGCGCGACCACATTATGTTGCCTTGCCCTGCCTTGCCTTACGCTCTCCCCTGCTGGCAATCTGCGCCGAAATTGCGCGCTCAACTGTACGCCTGGCGGGGTTAGTGTTGCGTTGCTGCTGCTGCTGCTGCTGCTGTTGGTGGCACCGCCTGCCAAGATGCCAGAGACTCTGACAGCGTGGCAAAACAAAAGGCAGACGCGCATTTTGCAGCTGCACTTTAGTTTGCACTTTTCGCTTTCTTTGCATAAATTTCTCGCGACCAAGCACAAACCGAGTTTACAGTAGAGCAAAAATGAGCACGCACATACAAAAAAAAATGAAGAAAATGCAACACAAAGTTATATATTATATGCATACAGCTGATGGGTGGCAGGTGGCAAGCAGCGCGAAAGCTAAAGCTTTCACATACATATATATCGTATATAGTGTGAGCAGTGCACTGAGTTTTAAAACTAAGCACAATAGCATAATGGAAAATGCCAACAGAGCGCAATGAAGTATGCAATGCAAAACGGCAATGCCAAATGGGCTAGTTGGCAGATACAGATGCACACAGGCGCCTCGTAAGTGGGCGTGGCAGGCAACTTTGCTGCATAAACACGCATCGTAAACTTTGATGGGCAGCAGCTTAAGCTAAAACCGCGCGAAATTAGCTTAGCAGCTGCTCAGTCGATAACTCAAAACTTTACATTTGTCGTATACTTTAAAGTTTGTTATTTATAATTTATTTAAATTTCTTGTTTTACAGCTCCATAGAAACGCTTCGCGCTGAAATGCCCGAGGAATTCTATGCACTGAAGCAATTACAGCAGCAGCAGAGTGTCCACGATGACAGCCAACTCAATGCCATAGATGAAACCAGATGCAGCAGCAGCAGCAACAGCAGCCAGCTTGTTGGTCAAGTTGCTGCCGCGCCCACTGACCACAAGCTGCAGCTAAAGAAACTGAAATTCAGGCGGGAAATGCACGCACTAGCGCTGGAGGGCGGCGATGGGGCGCGCGGCTATTGCTCCTGTGATGAGCAATGGACGAACTCATCGTCGCCCACATCCACGACGACATCGGCAACAATGTCGCCAACGCTGCCAAACGGAAATGCCAATGCCAGCGGAAGTGGCAACAGTGGCAACGGCAACGGAATTGTGAAAATGGCGGCGTTGAAACAACGCAATGCAAATGCAAATGCAAAACCAAATGGTTCTGGTTCTGGTTCTGGTTCTCGCCTTAAACAGCAGCATCATGTGCGCTTCTCGGACGAGAAGAACTTCTCGGATTGAGCCCCCGAAAGTACTCGTACTCGTAAACTACTAGACTGCACCTAATCTCTGTTCTAGACTTAAGCATTAAACATTTAATAATTGAGAAAGAAATATTTCAAATATTTAGCAGCGCATGGTAGTGAACAAATTCTCGGTAGACTCTTAAGCCTCTCTGTACATAAAATGGTTAGTTGAATGTCAGCGTTTAGTTATTAATATCTAGATCTGTTGTGAACTATATAGTAAATATATATACATATATATAAATAGCAAAGCATTTAAGCATATTGTATGTTAAGTGTAGCACACAGATTTTTTCTAAGCATTTAGCAAGCCATAGTTCATAAATGGAATTCTAAAGTTGTACTATAAGTAAGAATATTTAATCCAGTGAAGAAATATCTATAAAAACGAATTGCAAGTGTTAAATCAATTGGCATTTTGTATATACACACACACACGCATTAGTTAAGCATTGAACTATAAAGAAACGAGCACTTAAGCTTAATAAAAAATTAAACAAAAAACTTTAAACAATGTGGTATTATTTACTTCAAGTAAAAACATTTCAATACTCAAAATGTATGCTCAAATAAAAAGGAAAAACTAAAGCATTGTGAATTAATTATAAATCAACACTTAATATATTTATTATTTATATCTATGTTAAATTTACTTTATGTAAATGCCACACAATAATTGTTTGAACAAAGTTATTTAATTGTTTGACAAAAGTTTCAGTCGAGCTTAATTTGTTTTTGATTTCAGCTGAGTTGTTAATGATCAAATTGAAAACATATTGAGAATATTTAAGACAAACAAATTTATAATCGTCTAGTTAAAAAATAAATAAATAAAAATTAATATTAAGCTAAATATAATAATAATAAAAATATATAACAAAGTGAAACAAACCGAATATAAAACAGCAAAACTGACTAAAACGAAAATAAAACAAACAAATTTATTAAATGGAAACTCAAACTCTTTAATTTCAATTTAATTAGCATAAATCATTATATAAATTTTAGGCTGTGATGTCTTTATTTGCATCAATTTATGGCTCAGAGCGATGCAATGAACAGCTAATAAAGACTTTATCCCAAACATAGGCTGATGCTGGAGAGAGAGAGAGAGAGAGAGCTGCCGCTTTATTTCAATCTAAATGTCTGTGATTATAAGCTTAAATACTCTAGCTTAAAGTTCTATGAACATGGCTAAAATAAAAACAAAAAGATTTGCTTTTTAGCTAAAAGTACAACAACAAGCATAAAATTTTGTTTAACAATTTCGATTTAATTGCTAACTGTTGCCATTGAGAGAGTATTTCAGCTTCAGTACAACCGGCGTTCATTTGCAGTTATAATTCTGCCACACTTTTGGGTTTTTGCAATTTTAATGGCTGCTTTTTATGGTCGGACTCGCAGCGGTTCGTACTCAGCATGCAGCGGTTATTAAATAAAATTTTATGCGCCCAATAAAATGCTGTCAGGCTGTATTTGCTCACATGCGTTCCAGCTCAGCGTTCAGCTGAAGCTTGGAGTGATTTTTCGGTGGGGGTGGAGCTCTCTTTCTCTCTCTCTTTCGGATAGTTTAAAAGCTCAACAGCGCGCTATTTCAAGGCTGTTGCGCGTTGGGGCACTAAAATTATTATTGAGCTGCTTGCTGAGCACACAGCCTTGCTCGCGGCTCAGCAACAACAAGGGCAACGAAAACAACAGTGGCATGAAAATGCATTTGCATATATTAACTATCAAGCTGCACACACCACGCCCACACCACACAGCACCACACTACACCACACGTCCTTTGCTCTGGGCAAAAACTATTCCAATTAACTTGCCAACAAATAAAACAAAATAAAAATAAAAAATATGCAATACAACAGCATACAAAAAAAGCCCGCTGGCCAACAGCAGCATCAACTGTTGGTGTTGTTGTTGTTGTTTTCGTTGTTGTTGTTGTTGTTGTTGTTATTGCTCTGGCCGTTGCCTGATGTCTTTGCCACCCCGTTGCACGTTATCCGCTTGCTTGTTTGAGTTGTTGTTGTTGCTGTTACTATTGCTGTTGCTGTTGCTGTTGCATGCAACGCGACTAAAGAGACGACAAACATTTTGTTGTAACATTGTGTTTTTTGCTTCTTGTTGTTGTTGTTTCTCTTTTTTTTTGACAAACTTTGGCTTTTACCAAAGCAAAAGTTTTATGCGCAAATTTCATTATTTAAATTGTGTAACAGTGTGTGTGTTTGTGTGTGTTAGTCTGTGTATGTGTGTGGTTCACACGCACGTAGAACGCTCCTTGCAGGCATAATTAATTTAAAATTAAACACACTTGAAAAATGTTAAACCATTCTCGTACGCACTGGCAACAACTTTCAAGTTGTTTTTGCTATTTTTAATGCTGCTGTTGCCTCTCAGCAACATCATTAAATTATATGTACATTTATTTGGTTTTCTCTCTTATTTTATAGTCATTAATTAGCTTGATTACTTCTGCTTTAAAAACATAAAAATAATTGCAATTTAAAGCAGAAGAACAGCTGGACTAACCAATACCCTTGGATTATCACCAATATATTTTAATTTTACTGTTTTGTGTGCTCGCATCAAATCAAAATACAACTGAATATTTAATGTAGCAGAAATGCTTTTATTTAAATTGTAGAAAAAACGCGTGGCCAGTACAAAAAGATTTATATATTTATTTTTAATATTTTAATAGCTAAAACCTACGCTTACTTGCAAGTGCTTTAAATTTACAGCTTTGTAACAGGTGCATTATTTTTCTCACCGCTCGCATTTGGCTATGATGAAAAATAAATTCCATTTGTACGATACACAGCTAAAACTAATTAAGTTAAATGCTTGCATAGCTCAACTTGGTTTACTCCCCCACCCCACCTGGCGTAACTGTTAGTAATTAGTAAATATATCGCACATTAAATCTATGAAATTAGCACTGGCAACTACGACTAATAAGCACAAGACCCACCCACACACAATGCTCAGTCCCCAAGTACGAATGCAAACCCCTAAGAGTTCAACCCTCCGTCCTCTTCCATTCGCATCCCCTACACACTCCGCTGCGGTTCTGCAGCATATAAGTTTTTAATGTGCGCTTTTTATAGCAAACTAAATGCGAAAAATGTGTTTGGCCAAGGCGTTAGTTACATACATAAGGGTGTAACGCTGGTTTGTCAAATGGGGTGGGGGTGGGGGTGGGGGAGGTGTCGCTGGGTGACACTTGCTGCCTGTTTGTATGCTAAATGTTTTATTGTTGCAAATTTTACAAATTACTTTTTATGCAGCAGAATATTGTCATTGGCTATGTAAACGAGAGCCCATAAAAAGTTGATGACAGGTGTAACAAATTATGATTATTATATTAAATAGCAACAGCTAGTAGCTCAACAATTAAATGACCACATTTGGCTTTAAATATTTTGCTTTGAGTGCTCCAAATGCTGCACAATATTTGTCATATACGCTTCGTCTCATCCAATTTACAGTTACATGCGTTCAATTTACTTTCTCAGACTCATTAAACCTTTCCGCAACCATTCATTTACCTGGCTTTTCCATATAGACTTTGGCTAGCCACTTTTTTGCTGTTTTGACTTTCAGTCTCATAAAAGTCAAAAGTTATTGCACACAGCAGAACAACAAGTGTAACAACAGTCATGTGCTAACATGACGTATGCGTAATTTATGTTATAGGAGTTTCTGTATGTGTGTGTGTGGTGTGAAATATATATGCGTTGGCAGCAGGTGTATGGGTCACATAAGCGGTTTAATATTTCTAAACTCTTGCGCAAATTTGATATATGTACATTGGTTTTTATGAGTTGCATGAATCATGTGTGAAAATTTTATGAAAGTTAAGAGATTGATGCTGTGCTGCAACCGCACGCATACGACAACTTCATATATTGTATATCCTTTTTATAATCAATAGAAAGAAAGTAAATTTTACTTAAAAGTTTGTACAGCATTTGTCATCAGAATGTAGGTAATCCATTTGACTCTGATTTGAAAATTGCCGCACTCTTGCTTCAGTGTTACCTTACCTGCAAATTTAAAAGACAGCTGATTTATACTTGGATTTAGTGGCAACTCCTAAAACTTTCAAAATGTAAGCTTTCCACCTTCGGACTTTTACAATAATGTAAGGACATTGTTGTTTAAAAAAAGGACAAACCACATAGCCAGCAATTCAAACTATTTATTAGTCAAATAAAATATATGTTATGCCCTGTTGTTGGTGAAATATCAATATAACGCCTTGCTAAATTGAGTAGACGTATTCTTCAATTAAGCTCATTTACATTGAACTTATGCATCTACCAAAGTTGAACAACAAATTGTTGTTTATATTCAACAAAAGCTTCCAGTTAAAATCATATCAATATGTTCGCCGAATAACAACATAATCAAGCAGGTTGGTAGCTCTACATTTCGATAACAAATGATTATGTCGGAAAAAAAGCTCATAGCAGTGGCACAAAATCTCACGAAACTCGAGTAAAATCTGGAATCGAACACGGACCTTGCGCTCTAACAGAGTTCGAACATCGCCTCTATTCACTCGCACCTCGTAATAATACATGTGAGGCGAACTCGAACTCGAATCTCTCGCTCTAACACTGTTCGAACTTCTCCTCGCACACTGGCCAGTAAATCTGTATTATTTTTGTTTTTTATCTTTTATTTTTATTTTTTATTGTAAAATTTGTTGTCGAAGCGTGCGGACGTGCATTTTCTTGTCGAGTAGTCAAAGTGGAAAGACGTTCGAGCTGTGAAACAAGAACATGCGTGCGTGTGCTTGTGTGGGAGTGGAGTTGGCGTTAGCAACAATTTAATTTTTCGTGTTGGCCAAGTTGCTTGAGCAATTATTTAATAGCTGGCAGGCGTATTGGCAACAAAAGCCAGCGTGAATAAATGACAATAATAAAGAGAGAAGAAGAGAAAAACAAGTGAAAAATGTAACACGCTTTTGGTTCATGTGTAATTTGCGGTTGTGTATGTGTGAATGTGAATGGGCAAAAACAGCCGACTTGTAAATTTAAATACAGTGGGTAATTTCAGAATATTGAATAAATAAATAGTTTTAATAATAACAAGAAAAACGAATTGAGGCAGAGAAAAAATATTAAATGCGCGTGTGAGAGAGCAAGAGAGCGTGCCAACGACAAGCGCACAAATATACACGCACATACATACACATACACTCATATTAACGTAACTCACATACACGTGCCGTCGTCGCGCCGTCTGTATATGATGATGTGCATAGTCGTTGTATGTGTGTGAATTGTAGGTGGGGCGGGGGAGCAAACAGCAGCGGCGCTGCTCAGCAATCAAACGATCAACATTTAATTTTAAAACAAATTGCATACATTGCCAAGTGAAATGTTTGTCTCATTTCGGGAGTATTTTATTTAGCCGCTGCTGAGTTGGCAACGCTGTTTTGAGACCGCCACACCAACACACACACACACACAATCAGAAACATATACATAGTCACATGGAGTCGTAGCCGTCGCAGTCGTTGTCGCTCGCTTGCTCGTCGTTCGTTCGAATTTTCCTCAATGAATGAAAATTTTCACGGTAAAGTGGTCGCTGCGCCAGTCGCAACCGTGTTGTTTTCCCGTTTACGCGAGCAGCAATAGCACGCAGCGCATTCAGAGACAAGTCAAGAAAATTTCATGGAAATAAAAAAAACTCACGAGCCTGCTGATTTTAAATTACTAAAATGTGTGTACAAACATCACTAATACAACCGAGTCTATTTTATTTATCACATGTTTTGTATGCAGTCTCTGGTGTGTTTAGAGTAGAATAATTTATAACAAATTTTGTACTGCGTGTGTACAAAAACATACATATATATATAATTCTATGCCATTTTGCATAACAAAAATCAAAACGCAAACAGCCCCTGGGCAAAAATAATAACACAAGTGACAAAAAAAAAATAAAATAAAAGAAACAACAACAAAAAATTCTACACACACAAATACGGGACGCCTACGTCAATAAGCAAAACGGTAAGCAGTGCAAATTCTCATTTACATTTTATTCTCTTTTGTATGTTGCGCTCTCTTTTACTCTCGCTGATGGTTCTGTTGCTGCTGCTGCTGTGTCCTGTTCTTGTTGTATGCTTGCCAATTGGAAATTTTCTTGCGCTTTGTTTTTCAAAAAGCAAAAATTCTTACTCACCAACACACAGAGACCGCACTTACTCACACACTCACTCACACTCTCTCACATACTTGTATTCTAACTTCCACTTGCTCTTACGGCAAGAGCCCGCTTCATTCATCTCTATAACGCGACATACTCATGTATCTATGTGTATGTGTGGTGTGCTGGCTGTGCATGTGTGCAAAGCGATGTGCTCTCTTTTGCTCTCAGGCTAAATTAGAGTGACCATATCACCAGCTACTTTGTGTTGTTGCTGCTGGTCAGGCCACTAGAAAGAGCGAGAGAGAGAGAGAGAGAGACACCGCTTGAACTCGACTGTTCTAGCCTTTATTTATTTTTTTTTGCTCAATGGTATTGTTATTGTTGCTGTTGTGAAGACCACTACAGTATTAACACACAAATTATACCGACAATACTAATTTTTGCCTCTTTTGTTACTGCAAACTATAGTATAGAATTTTCACAACATATTGTGCACAAGACAAAAGCCACAGCGGCTTGACTACTTTGCCGTGACAATAAAAAAATAATAAAACCGCATACCACGTATTTGCTGAATTGCAAATGAGGCTTAGGAGCAGCGCCAGCAGCTACCGAAATACTAACTATTAAATTAATATGACAAGTTATTGTTAAAATTATTGAATATGTAATATGTGTTGATCATATCAGCAGTTTCCAGCTACTTTAGGAGTGTCATTTTAAACTTTCAGTAGTTTTCATTGATAAATTATAATAAATATCAAATTAATTAGCTTAACAAAGCCATCAACAAAAACAATAGACAAAATGTAAAAAAAAAATTATCAGAAAATGCATTTCCTGTCACAGTGTGCGATTATCATTGAAACGCACACCCACGCATCACTGTGCGACACGCTCGTTCTATTCTTTATGTGTGTGTGTGTGTGTGTGTGACTGCTTGTGTAATTAGCACGCTCTTACTGCGCTGCAACTGCAGCTCAGCGCAACTTCAGCTTACGTTCGCTCTCTCGCTCTTGCTCTCTTTCACTGGCCTCACAGTTGCCCCTCAGCTAGGCAAAAGCTGCCTAATTTACATTTAAGGGTATGTATGTGTGAGTGATAATTACCAGCAAATTACTAAACGCACTTTACAGACTCGTCACACAGACACATATACACACACAATACTTATGCAAAAACAGCCATAAAATAAAGCGTGCTCAATTGACATTTATTATTTAAGTTTATTTTTGTCTCGTTTACTCGTTTTATATTAATTATGTTGATTGAGTCTCTTGTGTGGCTGTCTATATATGTATGTGTGTGTGTAGGCGTTATTGTTTGACAAACAATAAAGCTTGTCTATGAATTGATCAACTAAAAGTTGCGCTCTCGCTCTCTCTGTAGCCTCAAATGTATGGCTATGAATTTAATTTTTGCCATTGGATTTTTTTATTTTCCATTCTGACTGCATTTGTAATTTTATTGTAATTGGAGAACGTTCAACAATGGTTGAGTTTCTCGGAATTTTTAATGAAGCTCGTCGTCAAACAAAATCTGAACTGTTTGTTTCACATAAACACAATTGGCGCACATGCACTGAAAGATTATACATGGACATACATACATAAGAATATATATGTATGTACATCTATAACATTGCTAGACACGATAGCGACATTCGGCGCAATCGCCGATGTCGTTGGCTGCCTATATAAAACAACAACTAATTGAGATTAAAAATAACAACAATTTGAAAATGAAATTTAATAAATACATTCATAATATTTATTAACAAAAAGTACTGTATGTACATATAGCGTATATAGTTTTCATTAACTTGATGATTATACGAGGCACGTTTCTCTAGCATTTTTTGTAGCTTGTGTAGTAAGCTGAGCCTTTTATGGTAGGACAAGTGCGTTTAGTTTTGGCTTGGTGTAAGTTTCTCAATTGCAAGCACTGTAAGAAAACAAAAATTATAGAAAACAATGTGTGCTTAAAGCTGATTTTAAATACTTGTCTTTACATAAGCATAGCCACATTGTTTATAAGCGGCTAACACATAAACATATGGCTGTATATATGTACATATATATGTTTGTATATGCAGACACACACAACTTCAATAGCAATCCATCAAAAACAAAAACGAAAAAAAAACTTGAAATTGCCTAAATCCGCAGCAAACCAAGATCATGTGGAGCATGCCAGACAGACAGCGTTGCCAAGATCGAAATATAAACACAAAATGAAAAGAAAAGCATTTGTAATGGTCTTAGTTACAAACACAAACACACATATAGATATATACATGTGTCTGTGTTTTGTATAGCAGGAAAAAATAAAAACTTCAATGCGCTTGTTGTCCAAATGCCCAACGGGGCATCATATGGCCAACAGCAGCGAAGATCACTGCAAAGCGTAGACAAGAGACAAGAGCAACAGACGGCAACGCGACAGACAGTAAATCAACTAAATGATGCATTCTTAAAGAATCAGTGAGCTAACTAAATGGGGTACACTTAATATTGAAAGCAATTTGAGCTACAGCCAAGGCCCAAATGAAGCAGTGTTGACGCATAGCTTAAAAAATTTGCAAATAGCTTTCAACTTTAAATCTAGCATATAAATAAAGCTTATTCTAATATATAAAACTATTTGCAATTTTAATAAAATATTTTATAAGCACAAGCATATAAAAGTTTTGTTTTATTTCGATTTCGAACTTTTTTCGTATAAAGTAACGTATAACGTGAAATCAAATAAAACTGCAGTTTCAAAAATATATCAAATATTACATACAATTTAGTATGCTTTCATATGCTTGGCTCTTAATAAAAATTAATTGTTAGCTCTTTATAAATAAACAAAATTCATACGCTTGGGCTAGCAAGTTGCAAGCTGAAGTAGCAGCTAACTTAATTTAGCTTTTTTGCTTATTTGATGGCTCAACACTACAGCACAGCTTTAAAGCCATAAGCTGCATAAAGTGTATCTGATAAGTCGTCACATGTTTGTATGTCTGGCTCTCTTGCCTGTTGTATATCATTGGCAATTTCTTTAGCAAAACGAGCGCTCCAGCTCTTGGGGTGGGGACTCAAGTGCAGCAGCAGCAGCGTAGCTTTGGATCTCTCATCAAATAATCAACACAGGATGGCAAGACTCTGTTATTGAGCATTAGCTGCAGCAGCAGCAGCAGCAATAACAACAACAACAAAAAACTCAACTCGATAAGCAGCAGCGTCGCGTATACGCAGCATTGTATATATACTTGCATGTGTGTGTGTGTTACTACACAGACTATAGTATGTACTACGTTTAACACCAGTAGCTGTCTGACAGCTTGGCTGCCGACAATGTCTCGCCGCTTATACATACATATATACATATTGTTTTTTATTATTTTATGTTGGTTTTTTGTTCAATTTCTTATTTTTGAAGTTCAAGAATATGAACAACAAAAAAAAAGAGGTAGCGCGATTAAATACTATATGTATGTATATATACATATATGCATGTTGCTAAGGTATGCTGGCGCATGTGTGTGTGTGTGACGCTGGCAGCGATTATTTTGTTGTTGTTGTTGTTGCTAGCGGGGGCTGTAGGCTTTTCTTCTACGTTTCGTCTGCCTGTTGTGTTGCCTTTTGGTCATTTTGTTTGTATTTATTTTTGTGCTGCACACATACAAACATACAATACGTACATACACATGCATGTACATTTATTTACACATGCTAGGTTTTAACCGGTTCCACACACATACATAAATACATATAAACGTTGCGTTAGTTGCTGCTGTTGTTCTTATTTTTAAATTGTTGTTGTTGTTGTTGTTGTTGCTGTTGTTGGAGTCCATGTAACTTGCTGCTGTAGACTTGCCACAGCCACAGCATTCTACAAATAACTACAGCCAACGAGTTGTAGTACAACTTCTTATGCGCGCTCTCGCTCACACAAACTGCTGCGCTCTCTTTCGCTCGCTTATGCTCATTCAGTTTGCAAAGTCTGCGGAGTTTGTTTGTTCGCTTTTTACACTGCAACTTAACTAAATTTAAAGCTTTTTTTTTTAAATAACATTGTTATTTATTATTTAATAAATTTAAGCTGTATTTAATTTGAATTTATGTGTAAAAGTGAAACTTAGCCAAGTTATAAACCTTTTTTTTTTTATTGATGAGCAACAATTTTTTAATCTTATGCATTTCGATCAACAATAGTTGCGTCTATTTTGTGTTTCCTTTCGTTTTTAAGCTTATAATTTGTGACTGCTTATACACGCATCTTTCAGTTCCCTACGCTTCATGTTAAGTTGACCCTAATCCCCACCACCACCACCTGTAAAGCATTTAGTATGCCAAGCAAACTTTTAACTTCAGATACATGCGAAGCTCTTGGCTGGCTGCTCTGTCAGCCTTTTTTTGGGATCATTAATTACCACCGTCTGTGCTTGGAGATCTCGCTCTTGCTCTTGCTCTTGCGCTCTCACTTCATCCATAAGGCGGCCAGAACCGGAATATTCAAGAAGGAAACAAAAAGTTGCTACAAACCACAGAGTGTGTCTCTCTCTTTCGCTCTTTGGCTGTCTGTCTGCCTCTAATGCGATCGCCTCATGTTTTGTGTTTGCACAAAGGCTGTTCTTTGTCTAAATAAAAAAAAAAAAGCGACTTCAACTCTCTAACACTTTGAGGCGGCACTGGTCAACATATTTTCAGTATCAGCTCAGCTGTGGCTTTTCGTTTTTGTTTTATCTGCCATCTTTTTCTAGCGTGTACATACATAAATAACGTCGCGCCTATTTTTAATCGCCTTTCCTTATGCCTGCCCCCAACCCTCATAATGATGACTAAGCGCCCTCATTAGCATTTGCTGCATTACATTTGCTCTCCACTCAACTTTCTCTCTCAGCGACTTGAAATCTCAGCTGCATTTGCAATTTTTAGCTAATTTTAAATAAGCTACATATGTGTCTATAAAAAATAAAAACGTGTTTGAAACGCCGGCTCACACGCCAAAAAAAAAATCATTGAATGTTTGTTCAGCAAAATCATAAATTATGAAATTTGGTGTGTTTCCTAGAACTGGTTTGCAACTATAAAATGCTGTAATCACAAAATAAAAAACCGGAAATCTATGAGAATATTAAGTTTTGATAACAAAAGCTGTACTTAAGCTTAAACAGATACAGAGACAAAAATGTTGAACAGTTGGTGCAAATTTACATACATATAAACTAGAACTACAGATGAATGTGTAATATAGCAAAGAACATAAACCATATTTACAAGTTATCTAATTACGAAATACTTGTCCTTGTGACTTAAAACTCAACATTTTAAGCTTATTAAAATAAAAATCAGAATTTGCCTTAAAGCGTATATGTGGCAAGAATTGAGGTAAGACGCTTGTATCAATAGCGACGCCTTCGATATAATATTGTATATGCTGAAAATATATAATATATATAAAGTTATCAATATTAGCTAATGTAATCTTACCTCCTTGATGGGACATTCCCAAGGAATATTTGACTTTCGTCGTATTTGCATGAATACCATTTGTAATATATACTGATCCTGAATGCCATTTAAAGCTTCACACACATCGATGGTCTTTGAGGCATAATTTTGCCATATTCTGTTTTCAAATGTTATATTTACATTTATAGTAAGCTGTAGATTGGTAATGCGCTGCTTAAACATAAAGTCCGTATAGATGCCATTTTCAGCATTTGCTGTGCGATTTATGTGACAAGTGATGTCCACCAAGTCAGGATAGTAGCTAGGACACTCGACACTTTCAAAGAATGCTCGCAGTTTGGGCTATAAGCATGAAAACTATTATAAGTAGCATATTTAAATGTTAGCAGCACTTACTTTTTTAGGCAGCGCGCTTAGTCTGTAAGCAGACAATAATATTATTAAAATAAAAGCGGTTAAGTTCATTTTTTGGTAACGTTTGCTGCGCGGGCTTAAAAATCTTACTGACCTTTTAATGCAATGACAATTATTATAATAGGCAGCTTTAACTAAGAGAAATGCTTAAAGAGTGCAACGAGGCTGAACAAATCACAAATCAAATTTTAATATATTTAATTATATTTTTAGCAACAGTTATAACTGTCATCAGCTAACCAACAATGCTTTTAATGTATTTTAAAATGCTGACATTTGTTAAAAGGGAGTGAAGGGAAGCAATAGATATGCAAAAACAATAAATGACATTACTAGCAGTTTATATTACAAAGTCAATGTAATTTATTATGCAATAATAATGCATTAGACAAATGTTATAGATTAGCAGATTTTTAGTTGGATTAGCAAACATATATACATATATAAGCAAAGTTGTTGTATATATTGATAGTTTTCTTTTTAGCAGACAGGCAATAGTTGAAAAGTAAATGAAGAGGTGAAGCAAAAAAATAAATAAAAGCAACAATCAAACGAAGAACATGAAGAGCAAAACACGCTGATAAGTTCATATGTATGTATGTAATTTAAATTTGTATTTAATATTGATAAGCTACACACACACACACACGCACAGGCATGCAAAGGTGTCTATAGGTAGACATACACACACATACATATATGCATGTGTATGTGACGCGTGTTGTGCTTAATACACAAAAAAAAAAAGCAGAAAAAACGAATTTTATTGATTCGTTTGCTCGTTAGGCATATACAACTGAAAATTCAAGTTAATGCTGTCACATTGTCAGTTAGTCAGTCAGTCAGTCAGTCAGTCATTCCAAACAGTTGAGTTGCGCTATCAGTTTGTTAGTCTTTTAATACTTTTATATTGATGTGCTTGCTGGCTTTGTATTTGTTGCTGCTTTTTTTTTATTTTGTCAAGCTGTGTATTGGCTTGATTTGTTTGTAGGGCTTTTAAGCTGTTGCTGTAGCAGCAGATAGACAACAGATATAGTTGGCCGATAGACAGGCAATAGCGACAAGCTGACAGCTAAAGATATCAACAACAAAAGCAACATTTTCAAGCAATTTTCAATATTATTATATATGATTATTTCAATGCTTATGCGTTATTATAATCGAAACTATTTGCAGCTTTTATTGTTTATTTATTTACTTTTTTATAGCTATACTGACACTAAATGTTTGTGCTATCTGTATATAAACTTATATCTAGGCGCTATATATGTGCGATAAATAGAATGCATATGGCCTGACACACACACACACACATGTGCATGCGCATGTATGTGTGTCAACAAGTGCAAATAAACACACACACAAACAAATTGTACGTTAAATTCATTCTTAATGGAAAGCACAACATTTAGTCACACACACACATACACATACACATACACATACATATGCATTTATTTATATTTGTTACAAAGCTTTATCTGCTTTGTAGCCCGAATGAATGAAAGGTGCCTGCCTCATAAATTTTATTACTTTCGGTAGTTCGTTCGCTTTTTGTTTATTATATCTATTTAAAAGCTGCTATGGAATTTTATAAAATTTCACACAAAATTTATGTTTTAATAAAGCAAAACAGTTTTAAACTATCAATGACTATAATATTACTTAAATTTATATTCTATATTGCCAGCTGAGCATTAACCTTAAATTAAATAACCTCAATTATGGTTTTCACACACCCGCATTTAATTTTTTTTAGCGTAGACTTCTCTGTGCATACAAATAGTAGATTACATATATATATTTATTGTTGTTTGCTTGTGTGTGTGTGTGTGTGTATTTTGTTTAGCAATTTCCTTGACTATTCTGGCGTCTCGGCCGAGTTGTGCGTGCTTTAAAGCCAAAGCGCAGAACAAACCGAAGAGCCAGCAAAGTTTTCTACACGTTTTTATATACCAAACAACATATATATATATATAATTGTATATATGGGCACAACAACGATAACTATAGTTATTACTCACGGCACGTCACAACAAATACTTATAAATAAAATATTAAACAACAAAACGCAAAACGAAAACGCAACGACATCGAAAAAAATAAAACTAAATACAAATGAAACTCGACGATAAACTCGAAATTAAGATATGCTTAAAAAGCAAAAGAAACTCGCACATGCCTATAGAGCTACACACACACACACATAAGCAAGCATGTGTGTGTGTGTGTGTATGTGTGGGAGCGGGGGAGGTGGAACTTAAAGCACAAGCACACACACACATAGAAAAAAAAAGCACTCTTGGGTTCACTCGTAAACTTGTTGACAGCAACTTTGCTCGATTAGCGATACATATATATTGTTAGCTATATAGCAACGACTGTTACTTTATCTATAAAATACAAAAAACAATGTGCGTTGAACTTTGTTTGCTGCAGTTTTAACAACAAATTCTTGCACTTGGACTGCACTGTTATAATTGTTGCCAAGCAAAGAAAATTGCTAACAATTTGTTTGGCGACCCTCGTGTTTTTAGTATATGTATAAATTTGTAATCAGCATTTTACTCTTTTCGCTGATATGGGCATTCAAAATACACACACGCACGCATACAAATTTACATGTGTGTGTGTGTGTGTGCGTATGAAAAGGGGCCTGATTTAAGACTAAATCGTCGTCAGTCAGTCGTTTGCTTACTATGGGTCACTCTGTCAGTTAGTCAGTCAGTCAATTGGTCGCGCACATTTGTACGCAGTGTTGTCATTCATTTGCCATTTGCACATACTGTATGTGTGTATATTTCATATACAAAAAGCTATTATAAAGCCGGCAATAGTATGCACACATACAATATATAACATATATATATTTTGCACGATAATAAGCTTTAAACTGTGACTGCTGCTGCTGCTGCTGCTGCTGGCTGCAGTCAGGTTGTGTATCCAAGCCAGTTATTCATTAATAAGTTGTTTAGATGTCAATTGCAATACACACACATATGAACACACACACATAAAGTCGTTATATATAGTAGTCGTAACTATTTTAATGACTATTGAAATGCTTTTGTAGCTTGCTGACTAAACTACATATTTTGTAGTTTAACTTATGCAAATTATAGTGTTATTACAAATGTATATTTAACTATTTATAATGCAGCAGTCGTTTAAACAACTAGTATGTTGACTTTAACACATTATTAATATTTAAATAATACTTTAAACAATCATTTCAGACATTTTTTCCTTTTAAATATTAAAACTTTGTCTATTTACTTTAATATACTTTTCTGCTTTTCTCATTGAAAAATACCATAAGCTTCATACACATTGCTTTAAAAACTTATCGTGCAATCAACTCCCAAAACGACTTCATCAATCAAATAGCCCCATAAATCATACAATAAATTCCTATATATCAAGCCAAAGTATGTCCCAATGTCCATGGCTAAACACGCATAACAGCCTTATACTGTTGAAATAAGTGTTGTAATTAAGAGAAATGAGCAACTAAAACGCAGCTTTAGTCAATTTCTCTAAGTGCAGGCAGCTTAATCGAATCGTTCTTTAGCATTTTGCTCTCCAATTAGGCAACGAGTTCAGTTCAACGAAAATTTAAGCGCGCCGCATTAAAATTTACTGCTTTGGGCTACCTGTTAAATCGTAAAGTAAACAATGTGAGGCACACTTACAACCAAAAAAAAACCATTTATAAACATACGCGGGTCTAAAAATCAAATAAAGCCAAGTGGCTGCTCTCCCCGCCCACTGCTATTTATACACTTTGACGTTTTTTACAAAAAAGGGTAGCATTAGGTTGTACAAATTTATGTAACAGGCGTTGCAGCAGCCATAAAGAGTTGATATTGCCATGAATTTCTGTACGTCCGTCTGTATGAGCACCGATAACTCAGAGACTATAATATATATACCACTAAATTTGGTATGTAAGCTCTTTTATTACCAAAACAATTGATATTGCCATGAATTTCTGTTCGTCGGTCTGTATGAGCGCCAAGAACTCAGAGACTATAATATATATACCAGCAAATTTGGTATGTAAGCTCTTTTATTACCAAAACAATTTGCTATTATTTCTTAAACAATTTTTTCTCCCCACCAAATCCAAAAAAACAATCTTACTAAAAAAATCGCAAGCAACTTAATAGTCAAAGTGTATATAAAAGTTGGTTGCGCCCACTTGTTTTCTCTTCCATTGCGCGTTTAACTTTCGGTTTTATGTAATGGACATAGACATACAACACACACTGTGTGTGTAACAAGTGCGCTGCATTTTCTTGTGGCTATACTAAACTTTTCTTAAGCGTTCTGCTTTTTATGCTGCTGCTGCTGCTGCTGTTGTTGTTGGTTTTTGCTTCTTCATTATTTATTTTTGGTATTATTTAAGCTTAATGGCTAAGAAACACAAATAAAAATACAAACACACACACACACACATACGTAAGATACAGTAGCACGTAGCTTAACCAAAAAATATATAAAAAACTTTGGCCATTTATGTATATACAACTGGCCATGTGTGCGTGTGTGTGTGTGTGTGTGTGTGTGTGTGTTTTGTATCTTTTCAGTTGCTTGTGTATCTCTAGTAAACAAATGCGCGTAAAAAACACACACAGGCAGCGAAAAATTGGCTGCCTATAAAGAAGGAAAAAAGTAAGAAGGCGCAGAGAGAAAAACAAAGATATTAATGAAATAACAACAAGAAATTCAACGTTAGTGTGTGTGCATGAAGTCGAAACCAAAGCGCAGAGCAGAGTCGAAAGAACTAGCGAACAATCCGTTGGTTTTTTTTTTGTTGCAATACCCTTTAAATTGCAATCTGAATGGGTATTTTGGCAAAGAGAGAGCTTTTAAAAATACTATACTGTTTAAAAAAAATATAAATGTATGCTAACTATTTAAGAAATTCAAACATCAATAATGTATTGGAATAAAAGTTCGCAAGATTAGCAAATTCAATATTGCAGTTTTAGCAAATTGAAATTTTAGCTATAATTTTAGCAAATATATATTGCTTTATTATATATAAAAATCATTAATTTTTATCTATCTATAATACAGAGTCTATATATTCATTCTGTGCTGCTATCGATTCTGCTAATGCGGCAACCAAATATTCTTATAAACATAAAAGTAAAACAACTAAGAAATTCGTAATATCTGCACTAATTAATTGCAGCTCTAAAATTTATTGGAATGGCATTTTAATATATCAAATATAAAGTCAAGTAGATTTGTGCACAAAGCTTTGCCTGCAGTGTATTCAAAAGTCGACTCTTACCATCTCAACTGCGTTAACTTGTCGTTATTTTCGCGCTTGATTTTGTGGCACGCTGCCCCTAGTACCGGAGCCTTATCTAGATACATGCGCGTCGCGACTCGCGACGCATTTCCACAACAACGCCTTGTTGTGACCCAGAGGTAGGCGTGGCTGTAAAATGTGCAGAGCAGAGAGCAGCACAATGAACTGAACTGGCACTGTGAGTTGCTCTGCTCAACTTCATTATTATTGCAGTCATCTTCATCATCGTCTCATCATCATCCTCATCGTTGTCAGCGTCGCCAACGTGGATGCGTAAAAATTCTTTTTAGTAAACTGCGCGTAAGAAAAGCAAAAAAAAAAAAACAAACCTGATAGAAAAGACACAAACGCGTCTGTATGGGAAACAATTTGTTTTTTCACTGCTTATATAAAATTTGTTGTTATTGCCAACAATTGTTGTTGAAGTGCAGACAACGCAGAATAACGTCATCTCAGTTCTTAATTTGTTGCTAAATATATATTGCTTATATAATGAATTTGTTGTAAGCTACGAATTGATTGCGAATTTTCTAAACCGACGCGTTAATTAATTTCAGCATTATGATAGCTATACTAATTTACACTAACTCTATATTAATTAATATAATATACGCATATGCCATAAACTTGTTGCTATGTAAGTAAATAATTAAAAGTATACATAAATAAAAAACCATTTAGCATAAGTCTTCAAGCGACATGTCAAGTCAACAAAAAATAAATACTTTTAGCATGAAACATTGTCAGTTTTAGAGAAAAAAAAAATAAGAAAAATACTTAAAAGATCAGAACGCCAACGTACAACACGTTTCGCTAATTTTTAATTAATGAAAATTATTTTGAACGCAGACAAGACAACAAAAAAATAAAAATAACCAAAGAAGTGCGAAAGCAAAAGAAACCAAAATAAATTTTAGCAAAATGCAAATTTAGCATTAGAGTGGACAGTTAAGTAAATTTCATTTTAATAACAATAAACTAGCTTACAATAAACTTTTGTCACACACTTAAAGAAGTGACCTTAGATTTTCTATAATTTATGTATAGATATTTAAAATGTTGACGGCTACCCCAACACATGATGTCTTGCTATTTGCGTAGAAATACTAGAAATCATATTGAATCAAAATGCATTTCATTTGCTAATAATTTGAAATTTTCCGCCACACCTTAAACATACAGACAGAATATACTGAAAACAGTTTATTTATAGCCTAAACAAAATAATCAGGCAACTTATTAAACGAAAAACTAAGCAAAAAATGCAGACAAAACAAATGTGTGCGCTACTTTGAATTTAACAATTTAAATGCGCAACTATTGATTACGTATACGCATTGTATTGTATTGAAATATTCTACGCTTGTCGCTTTTCTTTTGATTGCAGAGTATTTGTCCAACGATAAGACTATCTGCAAAAAGAAAAAACGATCGTATGATTTTTCATTCATTCGCTAAACGTAGCACACACACCTCAACGCCTTGTATTTTAATATCTTTGGCAAATACATGCAGACTTGAAATTTACTTATAAACACACACGCGCAATCTTTTTGGCTGCTTTTGACGTCTGTGCACGACTTCAACGCGTCCAACCCAACCCCACCCACTCCAGCCCGCTACAAGAGACTCTCGTACACACAGCCCATTCAACTAAGCGTCCAACCAAACGCCCACCTAGCGCATGTGAGCAGAGAGAGCTAGAGCGAGAGGTAGAAATTATTTTGAACATTTTAATACTGCGTAAATAAATGCGGCGAACGCGTGTGCTGTGCTCTTCTGATATCGGTTAGGCGTATGAGTAAAAAGCAGCAAAATACATAAATAAATACATCAATGAGTATAAATATTTATATTATTTTTGGTTTATGCGTT
This sequence comes from Drosophila busckii, assembly GCF_011750605.1. NCBI lineage: Eukaryota > Metazoa > Arthropoda > Insecta > Diptera > Drosophilidae > Drosophila > Drosophila busckii. The sequence goes on from NC_046607.1 coordinate 4,384,856, forward strand.
AAAATGTGTGTGTGTGCTTTCCGCTAAACTAAATGTTAACATATTTATTTGTAACTTGAATGCGCAAAGTGTATTAAGTATACGACTCTTGTTTTTGATGGCTGTCACCCCTTCGTTGGCGCTGCAACTCTCTGCCACTCCCCCTGCTGCCTTCACACTCTTGGCGCCATACAATTATGAGAAGGCGTCGCTATGTCGCCATCAGTCAAAGTTCTTGTTTGATTTACATGTTTATCTGTGCGAATGTGTGTGTGTGTGTGTGTGTGCATAAATTAAACAACAAATACTTAAATTCATACATGCCAAGCCACAAACATTGTTGTTGTTGTTGTTTTTATTATTATTGCCTGCCAATGCTTTTTGACCAAATAACATTAAGCTGTGTTAAGTTTCACACACACACACACACTTAAGTATGCAAAAAAGCAAAAATAATACATTAATACACACACTGTAATTATGAGCTAAAAAAAAATTGAATTTGGTAAATTTCTTGGAAATTCACACACAAAAGGCAACGAAAAATTTAAATAAATACCATAAAAGGCGATTTGCGGTTTGGCCTGTTTAACGACGACAGACTGTCGCCAATTTAAAACAAATTAAAACTCAATTCTATATGTAATTAATAAATGTATTTTCTTTATTTTACAGGTAAGTCTCCCAACTGAGCGAAGAGTTTGGTAAATATAACAAAGAACTGCAGTCAACGTGGGTTTAATCGATTTTTGAAAGGGCTTTGCATATTTTTAGAACTTGGCTATTTAGCTAAACGTGTAAAATGAAACAAATGCTGGCTAATCAATTAATCGGCTGCTATAGCCCGCATATATATTATTTATATGCCAAGTATACATTTAGTTGCAGCTGAAACTTTTTTGCGGCACGTTTCTTAAGTTGCTCAAGTGCAACCTTGATTTTCCAAGCTTATTTAAGTTGACGCTGTCGTTTTTTGTTTTTTTTTTTGCTATGTTTTTTGTCTTCTTCCCATGCATCAGGCGTATGTTGTTTTTTAGCGAGCTAATCAGTTACAAAAGCATTGCCAGCGGCGTGCTTGGCTTTCGTGATTGCACTTTGAATTTACTACTACTATGACTACGACTACTACGCTTTGTACTATGGCAACGAGTTATGTGTGGCATACAGTTGTGTGTGTATCTATGTGTGTGTTATATAGTAAACCGGCCGGCCCACGCATGCACATGAACCGGCTCAGGCCCGTGCCCGTGCCCGTGCCCAGATCAAAGCCAAGCCAAAGTCGAGGCGCGCCAGCAACCTACACAAGCTTTGCGTTCTTTTTTACTTTGACATAGCTTGCAACAAGCTTGAAGGGAATTTTATTCATTGAAATTAATTAAAAGACTTTTCGAGCTGCATATTATTTTGTAAATTGAGCTTATTGTTTAATTTTTGCATAAGGATCAAATTGCGCAGTTGGCAATTAAGTTTTATAAATAGACTGCATAAATTGTGGCCCATCTATGAGACCCACACACATATTACACAGATTGTGAAATCTACAGCGTTAAACGCATGCTGGCCTAGACTAATAGCCTGGCCAAGCTAATGCTTGGCATTATAGACAACAGACAACTGACTCACCCAGTGGTTAAACGAGTTTTCACTTCCAGATGTCTTGGAAAATAATCGTCACGGCTGCTGCATGACTCAAATCAGCTGCAAGATAAAGTAAAAAAAATATAAACTGTAACCCTTTTTTATTTGTTAGCTGCTGTTTGCCTGTTAGCACGCACATTTCCTAGCTTTTAGCCAAGGCTCTGTATTTGCTTAGGCTACATGTTGAAATAAATAATTTTCAAAGCCTAGCTCTAGATTCTATTCTCAACCCTTTTTTTTCTTTCTGCTGTTGTTGTGCTCATCAACACAACAAAGGCAGCAACAAATGCAAACACAAATGTGTTTGTTGTTTTTCTAAGCTTGCCTCGTGCTACGATCTGAAACCTGAGATAACCCACAAACAATTAGTGGCTACATAAACAGACGAGAGCAGCAGCATCGAAGCAACAGAGATTGTCTACTCTACTCTCAAATAAATAGAGTACAGGGCATTTGCCTTGCTTTATTTATTCTCAACTCTCTGCTCTTGGTAGTAACAAAAAATAGGCTTACGCACTTGCTAAGTGCTGTTAAATATTTGCATAATATTATGTTTCGATTTTTTTTTTATGGTTATTAAGCAAATGCAAATAGCTTTTGCACCACTGTTGGCCACCACAGCTTATTATAATTCGTTCTAATTAATTAAACGCTTGAGCAAATTAGCTTGCCACTTGTATTGTTGACCCACTAGCAACAGCCGCAGCCACTTTAGCACGCCCACGTGCCCCAATGCCAATGCACAGCTCTCAGCATAATTGTTTATTATTTATAAACGCAACATTTTAATAAAAACATTGCTGTGACACATTCTGTAGTTAATTGAAATTGAGTAAGCAAAAATTGCTGGCTAAGTCTTTACTTGCTAATATCAGTTAATGCCTTTATGTATAAAATACTTGGCCTACTTCAACTATAGCAAACGGTTTGAGAAAATCAGTTTCAAAGCATTAATGTTAACAAACTTGCAAAGTAGTTCACAGTTCATTCCACCAATATTAAACGGGGACTGCCTTTGACACTTGCTCTGGTCATAATAGTTTACCCAAATGGCTGCCTGCGAACCCCATCGTAATCATCATAGAGCATAAAACACTGCCCCAAGGCCCGCCTTTGCCTTTGCCGTTGCCTCAGCTGCTGTGTAAGCATTTCATGCGGTTTACTTATAAGTAGGAAATTCTAAAGATACCTTTTCTTTCAATCCCCTCCGCATACATTTGGTTTCGTTGTTAGAGCTGGGGTCCCTTTTTTTCTTTTCTTTGCATCGAAGCTACCCCAACAACATGTTCGCTTCATATTTATTCTTTTTCTTTGGTATGTGTCGTCTCATAAAAAAATGTTCCTTTCGCATGAACTTTATATCGGCTTGTGTTATATTTTTTTATGCTTATATACAAATATGTATGTGGCTTTTTTTATTGACGTTGTGGTTTGATTTTTATACTTTCGCCTATTGCGCATTAAAAGTATTTACTATTTTTCTAAAGAAATCTTATGAATGGGTCTGGCACAAGTTTTCCATGAATTTCGAGCAAACATTTTAACAAATCTAAATGCACTAAACTTTTATCATTTTATTACTTTTCGTAGCTTCACGCCCACACACAAAACATCTTTCCACGCCTGCCACATAATGTTAGTATGAAAGTTTTCGATGCCGTAGTAGCCTCATTAGCATTGTTAGTCAAAGTTGATAATAAACTTTAACCGTGATTCAATGTGTGGGGGCGTGTCAGCAGCAGCAGCAGCAACTGTTCCCAATTTTGTGTAGGGTTTTATTGATTTTTTTATTGAGCGTAAATTGAAACATATTGTTTGAATTAATGAAAATACACTGTGGGCGTTTAAGACTTGTTTTCATTTCTTACACACATTTTACAGATGTTGCATAAATCCAATTATGAAAGATTTCCAAATAAAGCGGAATGTTTATAAAATGAAAGTGCCAAGCAGCTGTCAGGACTCGCCAGGATGACACACATTTTTGTTTGCTTAAATTAAAGTAAATTCATTTTATACAAATAAACATATGGCGTTTTTTGTATTAGAGTTTTCTTAAATTGTTTATAGACTGGCGCGCTATTTACATAATCAATATTTTGTATTAGCATTTATAAAGTCTTAAAAAACATTTTGTAAGCTTTTAGCTTTTATATTTGCTAAGATTAAGCTGTTCATACAGACAGACAGGCATTAATAGCGCTTGTCAACCGAAAATTTCTGCGCTGCATCCTCATCAATCAAGTCAGCTGTAAATTTACTTGCTTATACTATGAAATATTATAATTCCTCTGAACTTTAATTAACATTAGCACTTTTAGTCATGCCCATGGCATTATAGCGGTGCTTATCACAGCTGACACATACAGCAAATATAAATATAACTATATATGCATATATATGTACATATGTTACTACGATAAAGCAAGAAAAATAATTCAAAGCTGCTGCTGCTGCTGCTGTGGCACATTCATTTAAAATCGCACACGCGCTTATAACAATGAAAATCGAAAACAGCGCTTGGCACATGAAATTTACATTTAGAGCTCAATCAAATACAATATGCATTGCGAAAAAAAAATAAAACTAGCATAAAAAGTAGGGAATGCTTTGCTAACTCAATAGTTCAATAAAAAAAATAGAATGCTGTGCTTATGTAATACTTTATTGTTATATTCAATTGACTTACTAGTTTTAGCGTTATATTTAAAAATGTTTTCAATGTAGAGTATATGGGCAACGCATTTCTATTTTTATATATATTTTGTATGTGTGTATTTTTGATTTGAGCGTATAATATAAATATTTAATGGCAGGGGGCATTGCACAAGTGCTGTGAAAACTGCAACAATGCATATGGACTGACTTTAGGGTTGCCATCAGCATTTGCAATTAGCTGACAACAACTATCGCATGGTTAATAATTCCAATTAGATTGTCACCTATTGCCGCGTCGGAATTGTGCATTGATTATAAATGCAGCCAATTATAAACTAATTGCACAAATTGTGATAAGTTGAAACACAGAAATAATTCTCAGCCTATAAAATTTAAAACACAACTGTTAGCGCGGCTGTTTCAAATAATTTACAAAATTAATAACACATTGCTTTTATTTTACGAGCAGCAGCAACGCTCTACTCGAATTTTGTAATTAGAGCGCCTAATAAATTGTTTGATTGTTGACTTTTATGTTGTTGCTAATGCATTATTACCATAAAAGAATGGCATCGTAAAATTACAAACTAAGTTAAGAGATTAAGACATAACTTACGTAGCTTACCTTAAGCAATTAAATCTCAAAATTTTTGATTGCACAGCCAGCCAATTGATTATGCCTGAGCGCAAATATTGGTTTATTCCACTTACTTTGTTACGTTTTTTTGTTTGTTGTCGCTTCGGGCAGTACACAGAGAATTAATCTGCGTCTCTCTCTGTGGTTTACTATTTCAAATCAATTTCATCAGCACAAAAAATATGCACACACATACATACATAGGAAGCCACTCGCACGCACGCTATCTTGTGCTCTCTTTCTCTGTCTCTCTTTTGCTTCACATTAAGCTCAGCTCCAGCATTCAAGTACGGTAGCAGTTCCAACTTTGTTTGTTCTTTGCGTAGCGCAGAGCTTGCTTTGTTTATTTTTATATTTTCTTTTTTTTGCTACTTTTATCCCAACTCTTTCGCTTTCAGCTCCAACTGCGGGCATATTGCATTGAAATTTGCAACGCATTCCATTTTGTTGAGTTCTTTAGCTACCGTTTGACGTTTAAGCTGGGGCAACTTATGTTTGTGTGTGTGTGTGTGTAAAAAAAATGAAACAAAATGATTCGATGCAAATTTTATGCGCCATACTTTTGCCCAGTGCGCTTGTCTTTCCATCACTCCCGCTCTTTCAGTCTCTCTCTCTTTCTCTCTCGCTTATCTTCATCATCAACGCTTGTTGTGCTTGCTGCTGTATTTTTTTTTTCACTTTGTCGCTGACTTTGGCATCATTTTAATAAATTTGCAACGGTTTCAAATTATTTTGATGGATCGGCTACTGTATGTGTAATTCAATAAATTTGGATGCCAAAATCATAAGAAATGCGTATAAAATTAATTGTTAAGTCAAACACTTAATGAAATTACTTTATCAAAGCTCTTAATTTATACTAAAAGTATAGTTAATGAACTGCTACACAAAGCTATGAAAAAAGTTCAGTGTGCCATGCTCGAGTGCGATAATTTAAGAGTCTTTGTGGATTTTAAAGCATAAAATGCCACTAACTGCAATTAGGTGGAATTCGTTAGAGTGACGACGACGACGACGTTTGTGTGGCTGGAGAATGAGAATGAGGGATGGTGTGTGCTTGCAGCTTTTGTCTTTCCAGCGAGCGACGAGTATGAAAAAATGTTTTTAATTAGTGTGTGCGCTTCAAAGTTAAGCAACATCAGCGCAAATTAATCGAAATGCATTAAAGCCAATTAGACCAACGACCGAGCAGCACTAACTGCAACAATAAAAAGAATACGCTAGTGAATGCGATGATGCGCGCATCTTCTACGAACTGATGGCGCCTTAACAACCGACACCAAACATGCTGTAGTTGTTGTTGTTGTTACTGCTGCTGCTGTTGTAATTGTAATCAAGCAGCGGCGTTAATGTGAGGGAGCCATGCTCTGGGTTGGCTACCGTTACAGCAAAAAAAAAAATCATTGTTTGCAACAACTGTGCTGTGTCTGCCGGTCAAGGAAGCCTAGTCTCAGGGCAGAGCTCTGCCGCTGCGCTCTCCAAACTTTTAAGCTCTCAGCCCTGCAGTCTGTCTTTTATTTCAACTCGCTGCTGTTGCTGTTGTTTCATTGTTTTCTGTCATTCCTTTTTAATTTTTTGCTTCGTCATCTCATCTTTGGCCAGTGCAATCAGCAATACAGCATACACACCCATACACACACACAGACACACGCACGCACAGTCATGATTACTCACACACTTGCAATTACACACTCGCACTCACTCGTCTTTACAACTCAACAGCATCGCCGCTGCCGCTGCCGCCGCCGCAGCCAGCAGCAAGACAAACGTGCACTGCGACCCCCAATCTGTTCTTCTTCTCCCTCAGCTTTGCCTGCCCCTCACTCTACGCCCCCGCCCGCAGCCATGAGGCTTTTCATTCTTCCACATTGCATTGCACTGCTGCTGCCTGCACGGCAACAAAGGCAAAAAGCTAAAAATGAGTGTAGGCAACTGCAGCCGCAACAACAACAACTGCAGCATATGAGTTGAATTACAGTGATGGCTACAAAAATATGTACAGTGGGGCTTCAAGTGATAAATAAAACACAGAAATATATATTACTGTATGCTCTAGAATAGAATAATTAAATTTAAAAGTGCTGCTATATCAAAGCTTTAAGCTATGTCTGTTACACTTCCATACCCAACATACATTTGTATGTAACTTTCAACTTTACGCTTTTGGCGCGAATTGCATTCATGCGTATGTATGTATGTACGCTTGTGTATGTGTGTGTGTGTGTAAAAGCGTCTGCAGCTTTGCATTCTCGTACGGTACGAACAACGCACGATTTGTTTGCATTTACTCTACGCAAATGGGCGGCATCGTTGTTGTCGTTTTTGGTTTTCAAAACGTAGTGGGGGGAGAGGCAAACGGCGTGGAGCGAGTTGGCCTTCTCTCAAATCCTTGCCAGCGCCCCAGCCTCAGCCCATTGCACACAAATCTTTGCGCACAACTCACTCTCACTTGATGATGATGCTGCTGCTGCTGCTGCGATGCAATTTTATACAAACGTTTTTTTCGCTATGACTTGAATGACTAAGCGACTGGCTGTGGTTGTTGTTGCTGCCGCTGCAGTTGTAGTGTGTGTGGAGAATGGGAGGACTTTGGACGAGTTGGCAACAACATAAAAATCACAGCGCACAAATTTGCATGCGAACTGAGCGCAAATGTGCGCGCTCTCTCTCTTTTTCTCGCTCTTTTTCTATACATTGCTCACTCTCGCGCTCTCAGTGCTGCTGCACTTCTTGTTGTTTTTGCTGCTGTCAACGAGTGGGGGTTACTGACTTTACAGCAGCCAGGCTGAGGGCAGTTTGCTACCGTCCTGTTATGTTCGTGTGTGTGTGTGTGTCAATGCAAATGCGTGCAGGTGACGATGAATGTGAGTGTGAATGCAAGGCAAGAAATGAAGGCGGCGCAAAATCTATGTTTAAGCTTCTGCTTTGCTTTTTTACTTCGCTTATTTTACTCGCGAGCAGCTTCTGCATTGATTTGGCGCCAAAAAAAAAACACACACACAGCAGCATAGAAAAACTCAACTACCGTTAGAGTTCAAAGAACTCTTTAGTCTAATTACGCTGCAAACGAAGAGCGTATAATATCAGATTAATACAAACAGCACACACGCACATACATACAGACAATGTGTATGGATGTAAAATATTTAGCACAACTGCATTGAGATCGATCGCAGGCAGCACAAGGAGCGTGAGAGAGTTTAAGCATCAAGCAAAACACTGCCAATAAACAGAAACAACAACAAAAGCAACTATTATTGAAAGCCATACCAAGCCACAGCCATAAAGACAGACAATAGCAATGCAGATGCCAGCAACACACATTCAATGATGTACTATAATTAAGGCTAATATCAAACTGTTAAGCTTGTGTGTGTCTATTGGCAAAGCAAGGTGACTACATTATACAGTTAACAGTTAAATAAAGCTCACAAACATTACTATTTGGTGCATTGCCAAAGCACGAGCTTATAGCGCTGCCCATTCCATTTAATGTGTGCTACACTAGCGTCCCAGCAAACAGGCATAGCTTACTCTGACTCCAATATTTGTTGATTTAGTGAAATGTAAAAGATTTTCATAGCGCTGCTGACTAGCCGTGTTACAAATTTAGAAGCTGTGAAATGCACACGGCCTAATCAGAGTGGGCAGAGAGCGGGGGTCACACCAAAAAATCAACCGGGCGTATGGCAGATTGACTTAGGCACGCATCGCTGACAATGCACAGCAGAGTAAACACACTGCCATGTCCTATGCTTCGCATTAGTATTTAGATATAGCTAAAAATATGCTGTTAATAAAAAATATTTATTTATATAAAATAGTAGTGCAAAAACTGTATAAAATGTGCTTTATTACGCGTTCTCTCTTCGCAATAGTAAAACTGTCTGAAAAGAATTAAGAACGCAGAGAGCGAGAGCGAGAGAGAGCGTGAAAGAAAATGAGAGATAAGCTTTCGATTCGCATGTAACTATGAGCCTAGCAACCAAGTCAAATGCCACAGTAATGAAGAGCAGAGTTGTGAAAAGCAAAACGGCAAACAAGTCAAAATAAAAATAAAGCAATCATTGCACTTGTCCCGAACAGCAGCAGCAGCAGCAACAGCAGCAGTGCAACAAAAATACAACAGCAGCAATTGTATGAGTGAGTTGAGTGCAGCGCAGTCGAGGATTTTATTCCTGTTGCTATGTTGCTGCAATTTGCCTTTTCTATATATACGTTTTGCTGAAAAATGTATATTTTTTTCTCAGCATATTGTTGTTGCTATTTCACTAGTATGACTGTGTGGCCCACAATGGGCGTGGCAGTCATTTCCCGCAATTACGCCTACACACAACGACGAACCAACAACAACAACACACGGGACCCATTGAATGGGCGCAGAGAGTTTGTGTTGTGTTGTGATGTGATGTGAGTAAGTGAATGAGTTGATGATGATGATAACCGTGATTATGATGCTGGCTGAAAAGTGTAAAAATATCTGCTTGGCAGCACTAAACTGACTGCAAGAAATATTACAGCACTAACATGCGCATTGACTATAAAATTGAGCAAGTGATTAAACAGTTTGAATAAATAATCCGCTGTTCATTCAGTTGCACTAGTTACTCAACTAAGTATGCTATGATTAATGCACGGCTAGAACATGTTGGCTTGTTATTAAAGCTGTTGCCTACTTTTAGGTCACAAGAAATTTTCATTTAAGTCGCCGACACAGCTCAATATCTCACATTGCATTGCATTTCTGAAAGCTTAAAGCCGATCACAATCCGACTGTGCAACTTAACAGACTCAGAGCTGCGCAACAATCTACTTATAAAGACTTTTCCCATTGGGCGCCATGGCACTCTCAATGTACGTCAAAGTAGAGGCTAAAATTGGCCGCGTTGCACTGCACAGTGGTATGCAGCTGACACTTTTCATTTGACACGTAACTGTGTAAAGTAAGCGCAAAAGTTTGCTCCACTGTGAGACGTCTGTGTGTCTGGCATGCTGCTGGCAAATTGTTTGGAGTATTTACTGTGTGTGGTTGCCAGATGAATTTTGACTTTGCATGCAACTGTACGTATATATAGTAAATGGTACCTACCTATGTACAGCAGCTCTGTGTGCAGCAGCTTTGGCATAAAATATTTCAAGTATCACAGAAAGAAGTATTTTTCATTTATTCTACTTTAAAAGAGTGCGCCCAGGAGCAGTAAGCTGAGAGCTGAGAGGCCGAAGCCCATTCGAGAGGCCCTGAGCTCAGACCACTCCTGGGCGCTTGTGTAAATTAAAATGCTTCCGTTGGCGTCGCAGCGCTTAAACAGATAGACAGGCAGGCAGGCAGGCAGACAGCCGAACAGACATAACTTTGCTATAGAGTGCAATGAATTTTTGGTCTGAGATTGAAATTCATTGGGCGCCGCCACAATGTCCACCAATGGCGGCAGCCAGGATGTCAAGAGTTGTCAGGATGCGGATTATACTAATTATGAAACGACATTTGGGCGCCGAATTGAAACGATTTTCTGTTGTCAACTTGATTAATGTAAATCTCTGTGTTTTTAATTTCAGGCGGCAATGCCAATAATGTTGTCGATGCTGCGGGCATTAGCGTTGCACAATATCAACAACAACAACAGCAGCAACTACTGTAATATTAGCAGTAAAGAGACCAATATTAGCCATTAGCACTAGCAACAAGCAATTTAATATAAGCTACACACATGTTGCTGCTACACAAACAACGACCACAACGAGGAGAGCAACAGCAACTAAAATGCTCAGCGCTGCAAACGCAACTCAAGCCGCAGCAACAGCAACACACACTGCAGCAGTTGCCGCTGGCGAAACTTATGTCATAACAAACAAACATCATCAGCAACATCAACAACAACAACAGCAGCAACAGCAACATTTTGTTGTTGCCGCAAACAATATGGTTATACCAGCAACAGCAGCAGCAGTCGCCGGTATAACAACAGCAACAACCACCACAACAACAGCAACAAGTACAGCAAATTCAATCGAGACGACACAGTCTCCCCAGCAGCAGCAGCAACAACAGCAACATGTGTTGTTTCAGCCACAATTACAATTACAAACAGCAGCAACACAACAACAACAACAATCTGCTCAACCTCGGCAGCATCCCAAGAAGCGTAAATTTGATCCAGCTGAGCTGGATAAAGCTGAGCAGCAGCAGCAGCAGCAACAACATCAAGCAACACAACATCAGCAACACTCGCTGCACAAACAACAGAAACCCGCCGATACAAATGGCAACAGCGATACACTGTCGAATGGCAATTCTGCTAATGCTGCTGCTGCTGGTGCTGCTGCTGCAGTTGCAAGTATACAGTCATGCAGCATGATTGTGAATACGCCCGCAACAATTAATTGTGCCGGTGCAGGCGCCAGCAACAACAACGATATCAGGCCACAACAGCAGCAGCAACAACAACGTATTATAATCGCATCGCCGCTGCAACAAGCGGCCAGTACTTATAAGCAACAACAACATGTTGCAATTAACAGCAATCATTATACGCGCACACCAACACAAACGTCTGTAGCGTCTGTCTACCAACAGCAACAGCAACAATCACAACGTTTTAGCTTTAACTCACACAACAGCAACAATCAGCAGCAGCAGCAGCATGTGCTGGAGCAGCAACAGCAACAGTCTGTTGCGCAACTAGATCTCAGCGAATGGACTGATACGCGCGTCCTGGCGAAAGTTGACAAGTTCTATGCACCAGGCATAATACGACAAGTGAATCAGGCCACGACCACGCCCACGGCGACGACACACTCAATAGTCGTTGAATTCGATGCACCCGAATTTGGTCCAAAATCCTATTCGGATCTGTTTCAGCCTGGACGCTGCAATGTGATACTGGACGTAAGGCCACCCATAACCGAAGTAAGTAACACTAACAAGCAAGCCAATTAATTAAAATATGTATGCTTATTAACAATTACGTCTTACCCGTTGCCTAGATAACGCTGGAGACGCGTGTGTGTGTGCGCCAACATCTGGAGGGTTGCAATCTCGACTGTGTTTACGCCGAAGGAATAATTGTGGACATTAACCAGGTCACCAAGCAATATACTGTGCAACTGGTTAATGATGAAGCTGTAAGTGCAGCAAGCGCTTTATTTTATTAATTGCATTTTGAGCTAATTAAGCAACATTTGTTCACTCGCCTTTTTATCTTAATTGCAGTCCAACAAACAAAGAGTTGTGCGTCGTGCAGACTTGCGTCTGCTATTGCCACCCTGGTGGGATGAGCTCAACGAGCTATCGCCAACGCCCACGCCCACGAGCGTTAAGCGTCAGCCGCCAGATGCAGTCGTTAGTGTGTACCCCAAGGCGTTTGTCGCCACACGCTATGATGGCAAACTGCCTACGGCCACGCCTCCCCAAAAACATGAGTATTATCGCGCGACTGCAACATCGCCGTTCCAGGGCGTTGTGGTGCCACCGCCGCCACCATTGGGCCATGTGGAGCATCAGCAACAGCAGCAGCAGCAGTCGCAGCATCAGCAGGCCAATGGTCTGCCGGATATTGTGATCTCTCCGGGCACTAATGGCCTGCAGCAGCAGCAACATCATCATCATCAGCAGCATATGAAAATTCATGCACATCAACAGCAGCAGCAGCAGCAGCAGCAACAACAACGTGGCTACGACGATTATGACTCCGATGATGAGCTGAAGCACGTTGGCATTGGCTACTCCCCAGCTGCTGGCGATGTCGATGCCGAGAAGATGAGCGCCTGTAGTAAGCGCAGCAGCATGCAAAGCCGCGGCAGTACCTCCAGCTTAATCGATCAGAGGCTCACACCACGATCTCATCCAGCAACTCCCAGGTAAAACTCGCGATTCTGGGCAAATCACTCACTCTGCAGCTCAAGTGATCTATACAGATATTCACGCAATTATTTTTGTATTTTTGTTTTTGCTTGACAGATCTCAGGCAACGACGCCGCATCGTTTTAAGAAGGGCGATATTGTAGAATCGGAATCCGGCGTGCGTAAGAAGTACAATGGAAAGCAATGGCGACGTCTCTGCATGCTGTGCTCGAAAGAATCTCAGCGGCGCGGCTATTGTTCCAGGCATTTGAATCAGAAGAGCAACAATAATGCTCTGCCCTCATCAACGGGGCCGAGTCGTTTTCTCAGGTGAATACACACACACATACATACATACATATAAATGAAAGAAGAAATTCAATGCTCTCATTGTTGAACACGCACTTATGTTATGTATTCCTCAATCTCTGTTATCGTATTTATCTCTCGTTCTCTCTTTGCAGTGATAGCCGCTCGAGCAGCAAGACGCAGAATGATGAGGATACCTCACGCGATTCAGAAACATCGCCCAACTATCGTGTCACGGGCCGCTACGATCAGGAAGAGACCGATGTGGCCGCCATGTTAGGTATGTGCTCTTCGCTCTCAACTCTTACAGCTCACACCTCTTGACTGCTTATGGACGACAGACACCCCGTTGCTATGCTGTCCCTGTCATAAAAGCAACAAATTTGATTTGAAATTTATTCATACTTTGGCTGCAATTCATATTCCTGGTCGCTTAAGCTCTTCCAGCCCGATATGAACTCAACTGACCTGGACGGACGGACTCTCGGCTTGGGTTGGTCTGCTCTTTCTCAATGCCTCGAATGAGCGCCAGCCTTAGCTGTTAATCTAGCTTTGTTCACGCAATTACCCACACAGTTACACTGACGGCGGCTAAAAGCGCCTGAACCAACCTTCGATTCTCAGCTCTGGCTCTGATTCTAGAAAACTCAATTCAGACCAAGCCTACAAGGCTGCATAAATACCCTACAGGCTCAAAATGAATGAAATTTAAAAGCTATGCTTAAATAATTATAGCTTATAGCATTTGCATTTGTTAATTGACACTTTTGAATGAAATTGGGTATTGAAATTCATTCGAATTAGTCTAGCGTAGGGTATATTAACGATCGATATGACTTGGACTTTCACATTTGCTGCGGCTGCATTTTCAATTCACTATAAAAATGCATATCATAAAATTTTATTGTGGCAGCGCCGCTGCTGACCATTTCACACAGACACACACACACATACATATTTACTCTCGATCACCTTTGGACAAAGGTCGTTGGTTTTGTTAAGGTGTTGTCGGGGCCATGGCCGCTGAGGGGTGCTATTCTTTGAAGTGTGCGTGCAGCAATAGCTGTAACAGCAACAACAATAATGCATTTAACAACAACAGCGACAAGCATAAAGAGCAACGTTAGCTAGCCACTTGAAAGTGTGACCGCAGCAGCAGAACAAGCAGCGGCAGCAGCAGCAGCAGAAACAACGAGATTTACAAGCAATAACAGAATGAAGCAGCGACGTCGCTGCTGACTGCGGCGCAGACGCATACGCATTCCAATGCACCTGCAAATGATGCGTTGATCGCCGCCTGCGCCACTTGAAACGAACAATGGGCAGGCAGAGCAGCCGCAGCAGCAGCAGCGCAGCCAAAACAAAAGCGTGCTGCCTATGTATTTGTGGATTTGTGTGTGTGTGTGAAGCGCAACAGATTCTTCTTTTCTTGTTATTTTGCCCTCTGCTTCTTGAATCGTTTCTACCTAAACAAAAATGCACTTGAGAGAGCGTGTTCTCACTAACACACACACGCATATGCTCCGACACACACACACGCTGTATAGGCACCCACACAGCTAAGCCACCAACAACAGGTAAACAAATTTCGGAGAGGTGAGAGCGCTTTGTAGTTCGATGAGAGCGCCAGAGCGCTTGGCGTGCTCAGCTTATGCTGTCTTTGGCTCTGCGCTCTCCGTTGAGTTGTTTGGTCGTTCTTTTGACGTCGTCGTCGTCGTGTCGTCGCATTTTATGTTGAAAACTGTCAAAGGCAGCGCAAGAACACAGAACGCGCGGCGTAAAAGCAAAAAAATAAAATATAAATAAAAAGAGTAAAAAAAAAGTGAATACCGATGCGAATGCAGCAGACAAAACGAATGTGACAACGACGACAAAAAGAGTTTTTCTTTTTTTGTTGTTGCTGCAGCCAAATTAAATACGAAAATAATGTGCAGACAGTGATGCCAATCAAAGTGCTCTACCCATTTAGAAAGAGACCTTGCAGACACAAGCAGCAGCATGAACGCGTTCCAGGATTTTGAGCTGGGCGCTAAGTTATATTTACAGTGCTTATGTAATTAATAAATAATATAAAATATAAACGTAAATTGTTTGTTAAATTCTATGCTAAATCTTTCTTGTTCTCCTCTTCTCTCTCTCTCTGTCTCTCTTCTGTTTCTGCAGTGTCACTGAGCAGCTCGCGCTCTGCTACGCCATCGTATACATCACCCGTGAATCATGCCGGCGCCTCGCCGCTTAACGCCATTGCCCACTCGCCGGTCACTGTGTCGAATCATAGGCAGAATTTCTTTACGCCCATTGCAAACCAAACACAGCAACAACAACAACAACAACAGCAACAACATCATCATCATCAGCAGCAGCTACATCAGCTGCACCACCATGTGACCGCTTCAGTGCCGCTGGACAGCAAATGGAAGACAACACCCAGTCCGGTCTTGTACAACACCAACAACAATAACACTACCAACAACAACAATAACAATAACAACAATGGCTGGGACAGCAGTCAACCTCAACCACCGCCACCATTGCCGCCCCAAACGGCAGCAGTTTCGTTGGTAATGCATGCACCGCCGCCACAGCAGCAGCAGCAGCAGCAACAACAACATCATCATCATCATCAGCAACAACACCAGCAACATCCACCTGCCGCTCATCTAAATACGCTGCCCGCGCCACCAGCGCCGCCCAGCAGCAATGTTGGCCATGCGACCAGCGTTATACGCATCTCAAGCAGCCAACAACAGTTGCAGCAGCAGCAGCAGCCAACGCCAAATCAGCAGCAGCAGCAGCAGCACCAACATGTTGTGGTGTCGACTCCTGGCCATCAGACATTTCATCCCGTTATTGTGAATGCGACTCAAATTCAAAACTCATTGCCTGTTTCCGTTGCCCAACAGCAGCAACAGCAGCCAATAGCGCCGCCCACTTCGGTTTCATTTCATGCGCATCCGTCAGCTACGACGCCCACATCCGCCGCAATGACAGTGGCAACAGCACAGGACAAGGCGCTGCCAAAAAACGGTGAGTGGCAAAATCAAATCTTTGCGGGATGTGTCTAAGCATCGCTTTCATCGATTAGCGATAATTTTGTATCGATTGAAGGGAAACCATCAATTAGCTATGGAGAATTTTACACAAGAGAAGCAAATTGATTGCTTGTGTTTAGATATGAAAAAGTAGTAATAAAATTTATGCAAATTTACCACAGCATGTTCAATTGACAGGATGAGGTTTTGTTTGCAATAATAATTTGCCGCTTTTGTTGTTATTAAAACTTTCATTCGTTTTCCAGGTTATATTGCGGCTAGCTCACTATGGCATAAGCTATTGCCGCAATTGCCGCCCATGACTGATGCATCGACAGCAGTTGCAGCAGTCACAACGACAACCACTAACAGCAATTATAGTGTGACCATAATGCAGCAGCAGCAGCAACACTTGTCGCCACAGCAGACACCAACAATGACAGCAGCAGCAGCACAACAGCAGCAGCAACAGCAACAGTTGCCGCGCACGCACAACAACAATCATTTGCATGTGCCCATGCCGCTGGCGTCGCCGGGCAAGCCGCTCAACTGTTCAATGAACGATGCAAAGGCAGCTGCTGCTGCTGCAGCTGCGGCGGCTGCAGCCAGCGCCAGCATAGAGGAGTCGGATGAGCCTGACGAGCAGCTGGACGACGATGTGTTTGAGCCAACTGTAGTGACTGCCACAACATCGAATGGTGGTGGTGGTGGTGGTGGCAAGAAAGCTCACGGCGGCACGGCAGCAATGCGTTTGCCCACCTACAGCAGCAACATACGCAAACTGGACGACTGTGTGGATGGCAGCGATGGAGCTGGCGCTGCGCCTACAACTTCGGCGGCCAAGCGGCGCAGTCAGTCGCTGAGCGCGCTGCAGCAGCAACAGCAGAAGCAGCAGCTGCAACAGCAACAGCAGCAGCAGCAGCAGCAGCAACAACAGGAGCAATCCCAGCTGCCGGCGGGCAAAAAGATACGTCGACCAATGAATGCGTTTATGATATTCTCCAAAAAGCATCGCAAGATGGTGCACAAGAAGCATCCGAATCAGGACAATCGTACGGTCAGCAAGATCCTGGGTGAGCTCTGGTATGCGCTGGATATTGAGCAGAAGGCGCAATACCATGAGCTGGCCAAGTCGGTAAAGGATGCACACTTCCAGCTGAATCCTGGCTGGAAATGGTGCTCCAAAGACCGACGCAAGTCCTCCACCTCAGGCAAGGGCGCACCAGGCAGTGCAGCAAATGCTGCCAATGCCGCCGGTGACGGCAAACAGCGTCTGGTTTCAGTTGATGGCTCCGATTCGCTGGAGGATGACATGTGTCCCTCGACGCCTGGTGGCAGCGGCAGCAGCGGCGCTCAAGCTGCCGAGCTGCAAGGTGATATAATTCCGTTGACAATCGATAAGTACAACATTGCCTGCGATGATACGCCCACGATTATTGCTGGCCAGGCACACAAAGGCGGCAAATTGCTCAAGAACGAGCTGCAGTCGGACGAGGATGAGCAAATGCTGGTGGTCGAGGATGAGCAGCCAGCTAAGAAGATGGACTTGCAATGCCGCGAACGCGTCAATGATTCGGATATAGATGAGTCACCCTATGATTATCGCAAGCAGCAGCAGCAGCAGCAACATGCTCAGGCAGAAGCCGAACAGGTGAGCTTACATTTTGATTAAAAAGAGTTTCTTTTGATCATAATTTTTATTTATTTGTAGCGTTCCCAGGAGGAGCATGCAACTGCCTGCAATGGTCAGGCCATGGCGGCGCCAAGCGCCAGCTCCAGCGTGGGTGAGCGCGAGATAACGCTGAAGCCCAAGGCCATTAAGGCTCATCCCGGTCCGGAGAGCACCATGTTGCCCTATACAACGAATTCCATGTACCAGCTCTTCACTAGTCCCAAAAATCCAACCGGTGTAACACCATTCCAACCAACAGGCGAGCTACTAGCATAACAGACACAAATTTAACAGCAGTTGCTCATTGATTGCTTTGCTTAAATTCTCTTTTGTTTATACAGGCGGCGCCTTTAAGTCTATGCCCATTAGTCCCAAGGCAAACAGCAGCGGCAGCAGCAGCTCCACTGGTTGCAAACCGGATGAGCAACAGCTGCAGCAGCAGATAAAGCAGGAGGAGATTAAACAGGAGCCACCATCGCCATATAAGCTCAACGGTGGCGGCGGCGGTGGCGGCGTCATTAGCGCACCGCCATCCAACAGCGCTGTGGGTGCCATTTTCAACTTCAATGTGCCAACTGCGACGGCTCTGAGCCAAAAGCAATATACCTATGCCATGCCCAATCCGCTCTGCAGTCCGACGGATCTGCGAGGTATGTGCGATTCCCAAGATCTAATCGATATACTTTTGTAAATAATTATTATTGCTATTGTTTTATAATATTTGCGCCTTTTTATTAGCTACTATATATATATATATATATATATATATTTATAAATATGTATATACTACTGTTTTTTATGTTAATAATTTTACATACTTGAACAATTGGCATTATTTTTACTATGATTTGGATTTGTTGTGTTCGAAATGTTTTTGTTTTATTCTTATGCGATTCGCAATTATTAATTTTATATGTTGCACCACAGACAAAATTATAAAAACTACCTGTCACCCCCCCGCCCCTCACCACGCATTTCCATTTCTTTAGCAAACGTTCATCAAGAAAACAAGTTTTTTATTTAATTAAAGCTTTATGCATAACATCTTTCTCTCTATTTCTCAACAAACAACAAAAAAAAATAACAATGCTCGCATTTCATCTCAATAACAAACACATACACACATACACTACTTGCGCTCATCTCACACATACAAACGACAATACACGTACAACAAAATCTAAAGAAGAGCAACATAAACGAAACGAGCAACTGGACGAAGACGCTGATTACGACGATGATGACGACGACGACGACGACGATGACGAAGAGGACGACGAACTGTTTATGCAGGAGTTGGCTAGTGTAGCTCATGACTTTGATGACATTGCTCAGTATACAGTTGTCCAGCCAGCAGCAGCAGTAACAGCGATTCTCACGCCCACAACCACGCCCACGCCCATGGCCACGCTCACGCCCGTGCGCACAGTGACGCCCTCGAGGCCGCCCAGCAGTTGCAGCCTGCAGACGCTGCCGGCGCCAAAGCGCAAACAGTTCACCATAGTGCGCTCGCTGACACCGCTGCAACCGGCAATTTCACCACACCAACAGTTGAAGCATCTGCATCAGCGACGTGTCGAGACGCCGCCAACGGTTATCACACGCGTACCCACACCAACGCCAACGCCAACGACAATCATAGCGACGGCAACGTCATCGCTGCCACGTAATCATTTCACCATCATACGCACACAACAGCAACAGCCACACCAACAACAATCACAAACAACAACAACAACAACAGTTACACCAACAATTACACACAATACACCGCCGCCATTGTTTTTTAAAAGCGCCAAAGCTCAAGCATCAACAACATTAACATCAACAACAACAACAAGCAGAATCAGTCACAGTAACAGTAACAAGCAACAACTTATTAAATTTTCCAATAATTTCAATAATGCCGCTGCAACAACCACAACAACAACAACTACATCAACAACAACAACTACAAACAATACTAACACCATAATACGTAAATTGTTGACACTACAAGATGGCAGCAAGGCCACTGGACGTGCCGCCATTTTATACGATGCTCTTGTGCTGGACACGCTGCATGGCAACGATGAAGATGATGACAACAACAACAACAACAACAACAGCAGCAGCGGCGGCGGCAGCAACAACATACAGCAGCAGCATCAATCGAATGTTGAGCAGCCAGCAACAATGTTGCTTATTACCGATGTCAACAGCTACAATCAGCAACAAGTTGCTGTCTCAGCAGCAGCAGCAGCAACATCGTCGGCGGCAACATTGCGTCCCGTTAGCTTCATAAGCATAAATGCATGCAACAAAATAACGCTGCCTGCCAATGCACGTATATTGACCACAACAACGGCAGCCAATACGCCCACGCTGACCGTGCTCACAAAGGGCGTGGCAGCAGCAACATCAACAACATCAGCCTCAAATCATAGTAAAAATAATAAAGCCAATGAACTAACCATAACAACAACAACAGCCACTGTTGATGCCAATTTCAACAATAACAACAACAACAGCAATAAAAATAACAACAATAATAATAATAATAATAATAATAATAATAATAATAATAATAATAGTAATAGCAATAGCAACAGTAAAAGCGATGCCACCACTATACTCATGATCAACTCCAACTCTTCCTCCTCCTCCTCCTCTTCATCCAATGCAGCTCATCAGGCTTGTGTGCCCAGCTCCCCGGCCACCGTAAGCTTGAGCCATGCGGCCAGCATTGCCACACCGCCAGCCTCGGCGCCGGCACAGATACTGGGTCCCGGCGGTCCAGCCTCCGCACAAAATGTCTTCTTCATGGGACCCCATCCAGTAAGTAGCTCTAGCATTAGCATCTTCTAATTAGAATTGCATTTACTTATGGCTTGTAGAATTTCCTGCAGTATCCGTTGATGCCGCGGCCACATCCGCAGAACAACTCCAGCCTGGAGCATTTACAGCGCGAGGCCTTCGGCCAGGGCTACTTCTTCAAGAAGCACAATGGCGTCGGCATCGGTGTACAGGGTGCACCACCGACGCCACAGCAGCAGCAGCAGCCGCAGCTGCCTCAAGTGAGCGCACAGACCGCCATGCTGCTGCATGGCTATGCGCCCAGCTGCTTGGCCACGCAGGAGCAGCAAGCCGTCAGCTCGCCCTCATACAAATCGATGCCATCCACACCCAAGTCGGTCTCATATCAACTGAGCGTGGCAAACGAAGCGGCGGCGGCAGCGGCAGCAGCCAAGCGCAACAGCGAGGTGGCAGCTGCATATGCTGAGCAGGCCGATTCGGATGTGGATGTCAGTGGCGATGCCAACGATAGTCAGCAATTTGTGCTGGCGCCCACACCCGCACAATTGGGACGCGCACCGCTGCAGCGGCGCAAGAATTTATGTGAGTAGCAGTCTTAACTTAACTCTGAACTTAAGTCCATTTATTAAACTTTAAATGCTTTGCAGCTCAGAGCAAATCGGACAGCGGCATGAGTGTGACGAGTGCTGGCTACGGCGCTAGTAATGGTCAGCAAATGGGACATAAATTGCATTCACCCACGCTGATGGGCGATGGAGCCAACGCTTCGCCCATTATTGGACATGTGAATAGCAGCAGTCTTAGCTCGGCATTGCCAACGCCGACTTCATCGACAACCACGCCCAACAGCGATGAGCAGCAGCCGTTAACGCCCACTGCCGACAACAGCAATCAGATCCTAGCCAAATCTCCCAGATGCGTGCCAGCCTCAGCGCCCGCTGTGGTGGCGCACAACAAGAAGAAGAGCGATGATATTGACAAGTAATTAAGCGACTCCTAACAAATAATCAAATGTTATTTATATTATTTGTGTTTGTAGTGTGCTCAAGAAAGTGGATTTCGAGAAAAAGTACAAGGCACTGCCTCAGTATAAACCAGAGGATTG
Source organism: Drosophila busckii (assembly GCF_011750605.1). NCBI lineage: Eukaryota > Metazoa > Arthropoda > Insecta > Diptera > Drosophilidae > Drosophila > Drosophila busckii. Next base: position 4,406,522 of record NC_046607.1, read on the forward strand.
GCAATCGCCCAGCGCCATAACTGTGAACTCCTCGCCGCGCTTCTATGGCACCAACTATCGCAAGAAGAACACTGTGCCACCGCCAGTGCAAAAGCAAAGTATGTTATAGACTAAAGCTAAGTAACTGCTACCGTTACTAATTGTAAATTGCACTTTATTTGCAGCTGGCGATGATGATTTCATTGATGAAGCATCTTCGGCGCCACCAAGCACCACACAGCGTTTTTTTGGCGCCGATTTCAACAAGGACTTGCGTGGTATGCACTTGAGAATTCAATTTGTTTACAACTTTCAATTTATGTGCATAGTTTGTATTGCAGAATTGGAGAGCGCAGATCAAACGGGTCGCTCGCCACCGACACCGAAGACGCCGCTACAAAGCGCCAGGTCGGATGCCAGCGAGAAGGGACATCGCAAGGTGCTGGAAACGCGTCGCAACTTGGTGATGCAGCTGCTCACCGAATATGGCAATTTCCCAACAACAGAGGCTACTATTGCCTTTCAGGTGCGTTGCGCTCTTATGCAGTGCTAAGCATTTAACCAATGTTCTGCTAATTGTTTAACAGACAAAGCACATTGATGTGTTTCCACGCAAACAAGATCTGCAGCTGAAGATACGCGAAGTGCGACAAAAGAAGTTGGGCTCGAATTCGAAGCCCGCGCTTACTCCACGATCGGCAGAGCCCAATACACCTTCTGATGTAAACACTCAAAACGCCACTGCAGCTGCCTCAGGTAAATGCCTCAATCTCATTATGTTCTCTGACTCAAGTTTAAGTTCTTTGTTTTGTAACATCATTGAGTGTATTTTTCTACTTTGTCAACTTTTAACTTTATTTTAATTTCGTTGTTAAAACATTGTTCAGATGTTTTTTCATATTACTATACGACAGGTATGCATCATCAGCAACAACAACAGCAGCAGCAGCAACACTCAGAGCAACAACAACAATTAAATAAACCAAATGATAATGATAACAAGTACAAGTAATGGAATGGATAGCAACGGCGCTTCAGCAACAGGACGTGACAAATTACTTAAAGCATAGAAAATGCAGCAAAACGCACATTTACAATTAAAATTAATGCAGTTACCAATCACACACACACACACACACATACAAATTTAGCACATGCATGAGATGCATGTTGATATAACAAAACAAATAGTTTTTATTGATGAAAAAGAAAAACGAGAAACAGTAATAATAATTTAAATTTTTAATTACAATAGAAAGCGTGAGAAGCGTGAAGAAAGCGCAACAGAGTAGGCCATTGAATTTATTAAGCTGCTTAATAAGTCTAATAGTTGATAAAGTTAGCAATTGGAAGTTAGAAGATTTTTGAAGTACATACATAATGGAAACATTGTAATAACGGCTTAGTTATTAATTTACAGGCAAAACAAAAACAAACAATCTACAATATGAAAGAAAACGAAACAAAAAACAAAAATTTATTGAAATTAGCGTTTAAGCTTTAAACTTATCCTAAATTGCACATTAATTTTTGAAGTGTATTTAGCACAGGTGAAGAAACAAAAAACAACAATGTAAAATACAAATCAAGAAAAAATTACAAACATAACGAAGCTTGTCAGTTGTATGAAAAAACAAAAAACAAAAACGAAAAGAAGAAAAATAACAAAAATGGTAGTTGTACTTGTACATTTAATTATAGAGAAGTTTTTGAGAGAAAATTAGAATAACCGCACATGAAATTGATTTTAAATTGTCTGCTTTATTTATAAATTTTCCTTTTGTTTTGAAAATGATTCGAAATTTTTAGTGAAAGCAAGCATATTTTAATCTGTATGTACATTAGTTAATTATTTTGGCTTTTTATACTGTTGTCTATTTAATTTTGAATAAACAAATTTAATTTATATAATTATTAAGTTAAGTCTAGACTGTTGTTGTAATTTCATTTGTTTTTGTGTGTATATTTTTTTTTTTATAAATTTTTATGTCATTATAAACAGCAAAATGAACTACAACAACAAGAACTCCAGTAAATATGCAAAACTGTCTATTGATGAGCAACAAAAACACAACAACAACAACTAAAAAGAATGAAACACAGTTGCAATTTGAACAGCAAGAAATTTGAAATTTTTTAACACAAAACTCTGTCTTCCACTGCTGCTGCAATATATACGAATTATTAATGTTTAAAATTGTTTTCATCTTTTTATTATTATAATTAAAAATAAAATTTAACTTTTAATTAGTTTTCTATGTAGGGATGTTTAAATTGATTGCTTTGAACAATAAAAATGCATACATTATGAACTTAGCGCTTAAACAATCAATTCTCGTGCATTGAAATTCTGTAAAAACAATTCAAGAAATTGTTTGTATTATTTTATGTATCCTGCCTATCACACTATTCTATTTAATTTGCTCAGTGAATAGCAAAGAAAGCTTCGAGTATAGACGTATGCGTAATATTATGAAAAGAATACCATTAAATGATGGTATTTTAAAAATTGCAATAATTTCAAATGAATCAATGCCTCTTCCATTTTTTGCTTTCCATTAGTTGATCATTGCAATTATTATAAAAATGACAAATCAACTCAAAAACATACAAACATAATTTCTTTTAATTTGTGTAATGTCTAGTTATTAGTTGAATCGATTATAACGTTTTTAAATCCGCACTTACTTATAATTTCTTAGTATAGTTTCATTTAGCTTTTATGTTTACAATACATAGTTGAAAATAAAATTTTATATAATAAACGTACATTTTAGCGTGTTAATGTTTAAATAAAAAAAATATAAAAATGAATAAAACAAAGTTTATAAGTGAAAAACAAATACAACGTGAAATTATTGCATTGGAATATACCACAACAAACCGAAAACAAAAACTAAATTATATAAATTAGACACAAATTAATTTATGTTTCAACTTTTGGGCAGAGTCATGTAGCACTTGACTGCAACGAATTTGAAAGCGAATTTGTGCCAATGTTTAAATCAATAAGCGAAAACTTACAAATAAACATACGTAAATATACAATTTAGCAAGAATTCTATCTCCAGCAAACCTAATCAATATCCTTCCATAACTCTGTCGGCATTGAATCAAGTCAATTAAGTTAAGTGTAACAATGTTTTACTTTTGACTTGCGCAAACGAACTTGAAAACAACTTTTAAAATACAGTTGATATATACAAAGTACTGGAGAAGACACAAAACAAAAACCTTTTGGCTGCAACAAATTTCGACAAAACAAAATTTTATATAAAACAAAACGAGAACAAAAAAGAAACTCGGCACTCAGACAAAATCCAACCAAAAATGGCGTTTCGGATACAAAATTCTAAAATTCAGGTATTACAAAAAACAGTTAGTGTTGTATAATGTTAAAGTTTTTGAATTAAAATTAAAAACTGCAGACGTAATAAGGTATTTATACAAAAAAGAACGAAAATACAAAAAAAAAGAATCCGTAAAAATAAAAGTAAAGTAAGTAAAATATGTGAGTAAAATTTCGCATAAGCTTGTGTAAAATTTACAAGGTGCTTTTACAAAACTATTGTAGAAACCACATTTTGAATGGTATTAACCCTATACACAAATATGTAATATATTTTTTCAAAAAACAAAACGAATATTAACACAATTTAAAGAATTTTAAACAAAAAGCTTTTAATGTCGCATGTAACTAACGAACAAGAACAACAGCAACAAAGTGAAGAATTCAGTTGTGCAAAGTGAAAGCAAAATACGTTAGAAGAACAATAAACACTGTCGCGTATAACAAGTTATCGCAGTTTTATAGTTTTTAAAATTCGGATTTGTGTATGTACTTAAGTAGTTTTGAGATTAAACTGTTTTAAAATGAACATAGCGTATAACATTTGAATACAAATTTCTAGTGGCAATCTCTTATTGCAAAGAATATGATTAGTCCCCAACAAGTCGTTACATGATGTTGTTTACGATTTTTAATTTTTGGTTAATTGTTAATTGTGCTTGCATGATTTATTGCACAATCATTTGAAGTTTGAGTTCTGCGCTAGTAGTGTAGTTAATCGAATAAAGGATATCGATTTTAAGCTATAGTTTGCCAACGACCTGAACGCTTTGTATGAAATAATGACGAAAACAAACTTATTTGTGAACCTAAATACTAAGCAGTTAATGTGAACGTAATTTTTAAGCAACAAGAAACAAATTACAAATATTAAATACAAAACAAATATATATATATACTTATACATACATATATATATATTGAGAAACAAATGTGTGCTGCGTTACATACATCTAAGTATTTTTCAGAAAAGGCTTTCAAATTTCACTCAAAAATCATTGCATATTCATACATATAGTATATATACATATAGTATACTACAAAGAATGACGCAGGATACTCGCATTTGTACGAATCCATTTGAAATAATTAGATGCACAGGGTAGCCAACATTTGAACAGCCATATGCCCATACAAATCTCATACACAAAACACACACATATACATATACTTACTGACCACAAGAACACACAAAGTTTATATATATACATACATAACATATAATAAATTGATTGAATAAAAAAACTAAATGAATTTTATTTATAAAGGCGTTAAGAATGGGTCAGCGCTTTGCTAAATTTCCCCTAAATATCCCTTGTCACATAAACTTTTCTTGTATTGCTGCTGGTTTCGGTATTTGCTAGGTTGGAAACAAAATTCTAAGTGGAACAGTTGAAACAGCATCTACTCAGATGAATACAACATCTATTCAGATGAAGAGACAATAAACAAATCTGTTTAATATATTGAAACAGTTATCAAATTAAATTAACTACCATAGAAAGTTGTTATGAAATCTATTTTATTGGAAAATTTTGTATGTAAAGAAAAAATATGATTGCTTAATAACAAGCATCGATCATGTGCCCTACTTAGTTTTCTTACTGATAAGCATAATAGTACAGCTAAAATATATTTTTTATAATGTATTCGTACTTATATTAGTACCAAAAGCTTTATCCTTAAAATTGTTTCTCGTGCTAGCTTATACTTATTTTATTATTTATTCATAAAAATGCTCTACTACTTTTTGTTCAGGTTTTTTTCCAGGTTATCAACGCTGCTTGAATTCCCTGGCTCTTCTTAGACTTCGCAGAAAAAAGAAAAAATATTGTAGTCCAATAAAAAAATATTGTGACAATTTTTAAATTTCTAGGTCTAGCCTTGACTACCATAAAGTCACATTTTCTACAAAAATCGTTGTAAAATTCTTTTTTGAAGAGAAAACAAAAAAAGCAGACAAAAAATGTTTCAGTTCTAGTTTAGTTTTGACAAAACCTGTGTGAACCAAAGCAGCAAACGCACAAGAAGGAAAAAATGGTAACAGTAATATGCAGACAATAAACAAAAAAATATATGTTATAAAAATGTTTTAGAACGAATTTGCATTGTGCCGCGCATTTTTGCCATTGTTAAAAAATTGAGCATTTTTTTTCAACGGCGACTTAATTTTTTTCTCCGCATCTTCCATTTAAAATGACAAATCGTACAAAAGTTTTTATGAGTTTATCGCTTTACGACCAGCAGTCCCAATAAAATTTTATTGAGTTGCCTGACGGTCGCGTCGGTGCTCGAGTTTCCGACCGTAGACCTTATTTGGTAGCCGTGAAAACTGTAGCAGGGGCAGCGCTCTAGATCACATCCGGATCGGCTACTACAACTACAATGCTGGCCTGTGCACTGGACGCTCTCTGCCATTATTTGCAAATCCGTCAGCTCAAGGACGTGCCCGGTTATGCAAGTCTATGCAACGGATGGGCTTGCATAATAAATGGCAATACTTGTAATTTGCTTTAAGCCGCCCGCCGAACCCAAATTGCTCTAGTTTGCATTATGCCCATTGTTGGTGGCAGTGACCATTGTTTGTGCGTAGTTCGTGCTACATCTTACACAATATTCGACAACGTGCGCCTAAATCCGGGAGGATTAGCTGCCACGTCCGTCCAACAATTATGCTCAGCACTGTCGCCTTTTGCTCTAATTTAAATTAGCCCAGCAGACGGAGCGCGCTCTTTGAATGGTTTCTAAAAACTTACCCAGTTTTTGCTACACTTTTGTTTCAAAGACTTTCGCCTTTTATGGTTGCAAGCAAAAAGTTCTGCGAATTTTTTTCATCTTTTATTTACAGACAGTACCTTAAATTGGTTCAACTCGCAAGAATATTTACATAACAGACGTACCTCCTATGGAATACCAACTTAAGCGGTTCTGAAAATCTTCAAAAAGCGTGGCTTAACTCGCACTAGAAGAATCACATTCTTGGAACGAAGTTTGCCTTGTTTACAATTCATCGAAGCTGCATTTAAGTAAATCTATTTAGCTGGCACAACATTGGAATTTTTTTATATAACTATAAATATTGTAAAAAAGCCAATTTTAAAAAATTAAAAGTTTTTCAGTTTCAAAACCAAGTTTTACAGATTGTAACGTATGGAATCCTATAAATATTAAAAACAGCTTTTAAAACAATAATCTGCTAGCCTTTTAAAAAAGTTGTTTAACAATTTTTTTTTAGATTTACTGTTTTCAAAGCTACAAATCGAAATTTAATGGGCACAACTGGACTTTTGAAGGTGTTGAATGTGCCTCCATGGCTTGGCACTTGGCAGAGGCGGGAGCGGGCATAAACTTTGTTTAGAGTAAACAGAGCCCAAAGACTGTGTGAGTTTGTTGAGTGTTGAGTCTTGAATCAAGGACTACCTGATTGGTGGGAGTGGCAAGGCGACGCGTGTGTCTCGCATTAAAATGATGTCTTCTTGATGGATTCCCAAGGACGTAACTCGCGCGACTCGACTCGTCTGTTTATTTGTTTATGGAAAGTAAATGCACCGTGTCATGGGTCCTTAAACGTCTTAATTGCGCACATATCCTTCGTCAGCGACGCGCAATTGGTTTCCAAGGCGGAAATATTATTGCCACGTCATAAAACTATAAAACTGTCCGCAGGGGTCGCAGCACAGCCCAAGCATACCAAAGAGTCCAGTAGAGGACCCGAGTTCGAGTCCTCCAGTACACGAACAGCGATCGTCCGTTCGGCAAATTCGCTGAATTCAGTTGAGCGCGCGACATCGATTCCCGGGCGTACGACTCGTCAACGAAATTGCATTGAGCATTTATAAAGAACTCCTAGGGGTCCCAACATTGTTTAAACTTGCATTCCCTATTAGCTGTTAATGTACTGCATCAAGTCAGAACTGCTTAGTAGGCCTTTGATTATCAAATGTTGCTGCTCCAAATCTTTATTGGCAAACCTATAATAAGTTGTAGCCCAACGTTTGTAATTTTGTTTCTAACTTTCTAAATACTTTGAATAAACATAATCGCTTTAAAACAATGTAGTGCATGTTAATTTTATTAAGTTCTAGCTAGAATGTCATTAAAGTTTAAGTATTAAGTATTTTCATGTTTAGAAGCTACCATTATATCCATTTAACCTTTTATACGCACAGCTACATGAGTTATATTTAGTTTACAAATTACAATTACATATGCACATATATCCTTAAACCAGTCTTCATGGACTTTAAGCAAAAAAAAATGTTAAGCCAACTTAAACAACTTCTTTGAAAATCAATAGGCAACACAAGTTTCAATATACATTAAATATATTTTAATATTTGCAATCATACTTTATTTATTAGTGAAACTAAACTGGCAGTTCAATAAACTTTAAATTCATTGAATTTATGTAATTTAATGAATGAATATTCAAATTAATAATAAATCAAATAAAATATTTAATACTCTATCAACTACTGGCCAAGGTGGTGTTGACATTGGCGATTGCAGTTCGCAACAATTCAATATTGATGGCCATAAATAAAGATAATGGGAGTGCTAACTGTAAATGCATAATCGTCATAGAAAAGTTTACAAGTCGCAAACAATGCGAATAAGTGTGACAGAAGCAATTAATGCGCTAAGGAATTGTCAACTATTGTCAACATCGAGGCAGTCGCAGGCAAATGACATTGAGAAGATCCTTGGGCTAACGATAGTCAAAGAAAGAGAACAGAAGCCAGTGACGACATGCACATTGAGCATTTAGTTATTTTGTTGACAAGGTCACCAACAGGACTACGCGTGACGTATTGAGCATGTTTGCACACATTGAGAGTGTCCAGGGAGCCGTGCTTAGGACTTGCCTTGACTTTGATTGCTGCCGTCGAGGAGTTAGGCTCAAGGACAGCAGCTCACCCACGCTGCAAGCAATGAAGTGACCTCGAAGCACAGCTCGCAGCCAAAATATTTGTGCAAGGACAGTGAAATTTCACAGACAGTCGAATGAGCCATGCAAAATGAGCTGAGAAAGTTAGTAGCCGTAGCTGTAAATTGCTTCATTGCTTCAAGTTGGAGCTGTATGTCCTTTGCAGCAATGACACCTGCACTACTCGTAGATGCATCATGATGTGCGACTGTTGATATTTAGGCATCAGCTTTGGGAATTAACACATTGATCTACATTAGGCGCGTGCCTGTTTCTCCTAGCAAGGATAATATCCAGCCTGCTGGCTGCTGCCTGCCTCCTGCTCCCCTGGCAGACTTAACCCTCATGCATTTGTGCAAAAACTCGGCAAAAGGGATGTCCTGTCTACCGTCTGCGCAGCTGAATGGGAGGGGAAGACGTACAACGCACAACACAACGACAATGGGATGCGTCTGGGTTGGACCCGTTGCACTGTCAAGGTAATTTATTAATTCGGCAATAAAATCGCACGAATCCTGCGTCCCTTTTTGCTGTCCATAGGGTGCGTGTTGTGGTCGGGCAATCGCATGTGGGCCTTACATCTCAATTAAATTTTTGCCAAAAAGTCCAAATTATCTCACAATAGAAATATCACTGCAATTCAAAGAACTTTTAGCCCAAGGCATTTGATAATCAGTTGAGTGCGAAACTCAGTCGCATGGAAACTAAAAGTTAAGTGTCTGTGGTTAGTTTCATTTGAAAATGCCAAGTGTTGGCAAATTTTGGAAAATTAAATTGTTAAATCTATACATATGTCAGCAAAATTTGGCTGAATTTTATAATTTGTGTGTATTGTTAAATAAATAAAAATAGTATTGTAACTATAATATACTAAAAAATGTATTATTTATATTCAACACTTACAGATAATTGATAATACACAAAAAATTGAAGATAATTATTTAAAAATGATTTATTGCGCTACGAGTAAAAAATTTAAATTTATGAAAGCAATCTGCCAAAGGGATAATATAAATATTGAAGCTTTAACAATTGCAATTGCTGAATTATTTATTTATATATGATGAGGCTTTAAATATTTATTTGCATTGAATAAGACCGTTATTAGAGTCGAATGAGTCGAATAAATCAATTAATCATTATAAATGCAATCAAAATTTTATAATGTTCTTTTGTTTAGTCAAATCTGATCAGATTACTTTCTAAAAGTGTTGATAGTAGACAGTTTTAAGCAGTAACAACTCCAATAAAAAAAGAGGCGATGTTTCATAGCGAAAAAGGCAAACTGTAGGAAATATGTATGGTCTAACGAACTGCTTTATGTTTTGCCATAGTAGATCGCAATATATATAAATTTGTGCGCATCGGCTAATCAATATAAATAAAAGTCACAGTCTGTATAGTGGATGCAACGCTTAGACTCTGTAAAGTGGGTTGAGCCGGGTCGTGGGTCCGGGCTGTCAAGCTGAAAAACGCCATAAATTTTGTTGCTCAGTTGACAGTCGAACGTGCGCCATACAAAAAGGCAACAATAACAATGGCACGCACATATGCCAGAGAATGCGAAATGGCTAAGGGTGGGCATATCGATATCGGTAGGGGTGGGTGGGGGTGGCTGAGCGGCGGCTAAGCGGCTGAGAAAGTTGTGTAAATAGCAAGGAGGCCTGTTTTAGCTGGACACACAGTCAATATAACTTGAGCGGCTTAAGGATTGCGCTATGCAAATAGAGCGAGAGGCACTTGCTCTGGATTTCGGCCGCAGTTAGCAAACAAAAAGCGCAACACGCGACGCAAACAGAGGGAACAGTAGAGCGCTAACAATGGGCCGTTGAATAGCTGAATACTGTTGAGCTGGTTACGTATAGCAGCAGCCGTGTGAGCACGCGTAATGTTATCCTTTCGCAGCCTTCCTTTAGGCCAGGCCCAAGCTCAAGCCTTGCTGCCTGTACTCACTATACGAGCCATAGCCCGTACCGTCGAGTCCAGTCCTTTGGCAATTTGTTTTCCCGGAACGCCTGGCAGCAGCTTCAGTGCAGTTTGCAAGCGAACGGAGAATTTCTTTACTTTTCCGAATTTACTGCTAGGAAAAGCCTTTTGTGCCGCAGCGCAGTTTACAGTTCTGTTTATGTCTTTATGATTATTGCAATTAGAGGAGTGCAGCGACTGGCATCTCGCTCGCACAGCCGACTTAATTACACACCGGTGGGAGGTAGAGCTCGGTAGAGGCGAGCATCTCAAGCAAACGTCGTCTCAAGGTCGGCAGCAGGCAGCAGGGGAAATGCTCGCGGATAACTTGCTGCAACTCGCGATGATGATGGGCGCGATGCTAGGTAATAAGCAGCACAGCAGGTAGGCAGCACGTCCTTGCCGGATAAACAGTCAGAGCCGGATAAACTTTTGCCACTACCCCTCACAAGGACGTGAGGGGTAAATGCGCTCGCAGCATGTGTCAAAGTGTCCTGCGCAGCGGATATTTATGCGCTATGACGAGCGTGTGCCGCGCATCAGCACCCTCAGCTCGTAGCTCGCTCAGTCTGCGCCTATATATTTGCCAGGATCATAGACGAAAGCAGCTCATTCGCAAACGCAACAGCGTCGCGCACACATCGCACTCAGCAGCCCAGCAGCACATCGATAGAGAGAAGACGAGATGGCCACCACCAATAGCCAGAGCCACTACTATGCCGACAGCATGTACAACATGTACCATCAACATCATCCACACCACGCTCTGCCCACACCCACATACTACGACAGCAGCAGCGCCAGCAGCTACTACCAGACGGCCAACATGGCTAGCTGGCAACCCACCAACTACAGCACACAGTACAGCCAGGAGAGCTACAGCGAGAGCTGTTACTACTCCGCCGCCGCCGCCAGCTATCAGCAGCAAGTTATGGCAGCGCCTTTGCCTGTGCCTCAATACCAACAGCCCACACCAGCACCAGCAGCCGCACCCACTCCTGTCAAGACGTTGAAACGCAAGGCGGAGGACAGCAGCGCTGCTGACATCATTGCCGCCGTGGAAGAGCGCCCCAGTACACTGCGCGCACTGCTTACCAATCCTGTCAAGAAATTAAAGTACACACCCGACTATTTCTACACCACCTTCGAGCACGTGAAGAAGCCCAGCAAGAGCAGCTCCGCCGGTGAGCTGTCGCCCTGTTATGAACAGGACTATCTGGCTGTGCCCACACCCTCCACACAGCAGACGCACATGTCACCCCAGCGCAGCCACAGCGATGATGTCGACTACTTGGATGCCTACACGCCGCGTAAGCATGCCAAGCAAATGATTCCCACACCGCCGCCAGCCAGCAGCACGCCCAGCTCTGCAACGCCCACACCCGGCAGCTTGGTGGACAACATTGGCATTAGCACGCCACCCCAATCGCCCGGCGAGCAGCCAACCAATCAGCAGCCAGAGATCAATCAACGCCTGTTGACAGCTGCCAGCAGCAACAACGAATTCAATTGGTCGCACATTGAAGAAACACTCGCATCAGGTAGGCATCCCTCTCACGCTCTCTCTCTCTGTCTCTTAGACTCTGCACCCCAACTACAATTTAATAGCTTGTACTAATTATTTGCTTTATTCATTTCCAGATTGCAAAGACTCCAAGCGCACACGCCAAACCTACTCACGCTACCAGACGCTCGAGCTGGAGAAGGAGTTCCATTTCAATCGCTACATTACACGCCGTCGTCGCATTGACATTGCCCATGCCTTGAGCCTCAGCGAGCGTCAAATCAAAATCTGGTTCCAGAACCGCCGCATGAAGTCCAAGAAGGATCGCACCCTGGAAGCCTCGCCGGAGCACTGCAGCAATGCCTATGGCTCACCGCAGCCTGCCCTGCCTTATTCCGCCTATCCCGCTTACTTGCCCGCCGCCGCCATCAGCAGCAGCAGCAACACCAGTGTCCCGACGAGCTATGATTATCCACAGCAGTCGCCGCCACTGCCAGCGCTGTCGGCCTCGTCACACTTTGGCCAACAGTATGAGGCGCAGTACAACCCGCAATATCATCAACAGACACAGCAGCAGTGCAGTTACCAGCAACAGTCGCTGCCACTTCCACTGCTACAACAACAACAACAACAGCAGGAGCTCAGCAGCAACTCCAACCAAGCGCTCTACCAACTGCCGCTGCCTTAAACAGACTCACTCAGGCAGAGAACCGTAGCAAACGCGCCACAGCACTCTCGACCATTTGACGGCAACACGCAAATGTTTAACGAGAGGCAACAACCAAAAACCCACGCTAAGCGTAACTCTCACTCTCACTCTCTCTCTCTCTCTCTCTGTCTGTCTCTCCTTTGCTTGCTTAAGGCGAGTGCACGCTGTGCATTAGACAGAGACAACTCCTGCAGTGAGGACGTTAACTAACCCAGTGGCTGGCCATGGGTATGCCCTACGCCCGTAGCGCTCGATTATCGCAAAACTGTTGGCTGATGATCTTTACTAGACTGAAATCAAATATGCAAATATCTATTCTACGTTTTTGTTAAGCAAACTAAATTCTAAGTGTATACATACTAGTAAAATATTTATTTCAAATATACATATATATTAAATATTAATCTAAGCCAAGTCTTTTACGCTTTATATAATCTCTTTGGTGACAGTTGTCTTTGATTCATTAATTACACTCGGGCAACCACCATAAATTCTTCTTTGGCTAATGCAAGCAGCTGCATTTTGGGTTTCTCCCCTCCCCACTCTCTGAAAGATTTTTCTATAAAATTGCACTATTTTCGCAGTGGAAAAACGTCACATTTTTGGTTGACTTTTGGCTGCTTTTAACCACCACCAGGACACCACCCCAACACCAGTTCGAACCTTTACGCCTTGCGCTGTTTGCTCAGCCATTCAAGTGAGACATTGACTGGTCATTTTTCATTGCCACCCATTGACAGTTATCGGTAACGCAATCCAAGAGCCATGTGCCCAACGCACATTCCATCCAGCTGGCATTTATACGACCCATTAGATAAAGCTGGACACTGCGCATTTTAAAATCGACTTTTCAATTCAAACAATAAAAACATTCGATATAAAATATTCGCATTTAAGTAGATTCAATAAAATGTCTGGTATAGTATTTATGACTTTTGTTGCTTATTTAATAAATTGATGATTAAATTAGTAAAAAATTACAAAAAAAAGCTCTATGAGCAACAGAAAAGTTTAAATACTAAACATACTGAGCTATGCTTTTTTTTAAGCCTGTCGACTTACAAAAAAAATTCTTTTGTAAATTAATTGTAAACAACACATTTTCTAGTCCTGGCGTACTTCACAGATACCAAAAATGATGATTTAATTAGAATTTTCCAAGCCAGTGTTTGAATATCAAAGGACGACGCAAAACACACATTTATCTACTAAGTCTAAGCATATATTAAGAAATTTTTGTAGCTTGACTCTTTACTTCAAACTAAACAAAAACTATGACAACAAAATTTCTACAAGTTCGTTATGTTTCATATAGTATACAAAAAACAAAAGAATCCTTTGACCATGAAGGATAGTTTGCTGCTCATGAAAATATTCTAAGCTTCTCTGTATTTTCTTAAAACTCCTGTCAATATTTCGCAACACAAATATAAATTCATTTCTCACTAAAATGTACCGCATTTACCCGTTTACTACCTAGAGTTATGCCTAAAATCAAAACCAAGAATTTTTTGTAAAGTCAGTTTTTGTTTTTTATCTGCTTTCGTCATTTTTTACAACTTCTGCGCGAGTGGTAAAAGGTTTACGTGCAAGTTGCGAAAGAGTTACGTTAACTCTTCAATATCCTTCGCAGAAGTGTAGCCTTTATTTTTTAACGAACGTTGCGTTTCGCTTTATTGAAATCCCAAAGGTCGCTTTTAACTCATTCGCGAATCATAAAACCCGCAGTTGAGCGGATTGGCAAGAAGAGACGCATTTTGATGATTCGCAGAAAACTTCATTGTGGGCGTTAGCTGTCTGGAATTGCTACAGTCAAGGTTGCAAAGTCAATCCTTTAGCGTAATCCTTTAAATAGTCAAAATAAAGCCCGCCTTTGTAAACACAATTGTGCAGAATTGCTCACTCCTTTGGGTCGTAGCTAAATTCGCACTGCGAATAGGCGTTCTATTGTGTTCTATTAGCCGGACACGGTACCTGCCTCGCTCATAAAATTATCCTTTCGCCCACAACCGACCGAACCGAGCAAGCACTGGGATCGTCTACCGGGCGAAGGAGTTACAAAGTCATAAAAACAAAACACCTTTGTCTGGCATTGTCGGTTGGCGAATTATCCTTTCTGCACCGCTGCCGTATTCTTAATCCGCATGTTTACAGTCGAGCCCGCCCACAAGTATTCGCAAATGACTGCAGGCATGGCACTCTTAACTGGAAAGGGATTAAATTGCATTATCCTTATGTTAAAGATAAACACAAGAAGCGCTTATACAAAATTTTTCATTTGCTCTAGCTATTAAAGTGAAGTTTCGTATTTAAATACGAATGACACGGCTTCGACACGGCTTATCTGCACTAATTTTTATGCATTTTTTTATAAGTATGTATTAGCAAAAGCGACTGTGACTAAAAATGTTACGCATGCCAATCATTCCATTAAGCAAAGATTGAATATAAGACCAACTAGCCCTGTTGTTTATTCGAGACACAAACCTAATCGTCTTAAAAATATCCCTTGGTTTTTGCGCTAGCTTCAAGCTGAAACTATGCAAGCAAAGAATAACACGTAGATTTTTTGTTTGATATATTTTTTGTTATTGAGATTAATATTTTCTTATATTATTTAAGACTATAGGATTAAACAACCTTTTCTGGAACTTCCACTGGCAGCTCGACAGCCATTTGCTTTGCTGGCTCCAACATACCACGCAGTGAATGCACAATGCTAATGTCAGCGCAGCTTCTGAAAGTCTCCTGAGCACCGCAGCCGAGAGCCCCGTTGCCATTCTCACAAATGCCCCAGTTATTGCCAGCCGTGTATGTCCAACGTAGCACACAATGCTTGCAACTGACTCCCTTGGGAAACTGCACAATAGCCTCAATGTTTCCAGTTGTGCTGCCAATATAAAGCCTTTTGTTGCCATCAATGAACTCCAGCTGATACTTAGCAAAGCAGTCATCTGACTCGCCGTTAAACTCGTCCAAGTTGCACAGATCCATGCTAAAGTAGCCCAAATGATTGGCCGTAATTCGCACATTTAAGGCTGTTAAAGTAGAGCTATAGTAGCTCTTGACAATAACTCCCTGTCCATATTTGCCACCCAGCTCATTGGCTCTGGGCAAGGCATCGCTGTAGTCATCACCACACAAGCCACACTTGTTGCCGTTCTGAGTTTGTTTCTGCAAAAGAATTGCATAAAAATCGGGCATAATATTAAAAGTTATTGCCACTTACCCAGAATCCACCACAGTACAAGGCATTGTCATCATAGTTCTTGGGCGCTGAATCGTCGTAACGCCAGCGTGAAGAGCGACCCGGCGGATCCAACATCATGCCATGGCCATGTGTCTGCTGCAACAGGCAGCTTATTAACAATACCACTAAGATAATACTGCTCTGCTTAAAGTAATTCATATTGTTTGGCACTTTCTTTTTAACTGTGCTAACTCAACGCAGTTTCAAGTCTTATATAGTGCCACATTGTGGCTCTTATCTTTAACATCTAATAAGAATTACTGATTTTATTCGGCGTTATGATTATTACGCTATTTGTCTATATAAAATTATAGAGTGCTTATCGGACTAGTCTACAACATTTTTTATAGAACACAAAATTTTGAAGAATCGTATTATCTGGGCAAAGAACCCACACTTTGTTTTTTTATTGCGCATAACAACCATGACAAATACATAACTTATTTAGTTCAAACGTTTCAAAATTTGTGCGACGTATTTGGCAATATTGACTCATTCAAAATATGGTTTTCAATAGGCTGATAGTATGATTAGATATGCAGTATAAACCAACCTTGGATACACACATTATGGTTTGTTTACTGAACTTTCGATGTCAATTGATTTAAACCACGTAATTGGTTCAAGGCTTAAACTTTCATTTTCATTACTGATAATATGTAAGAACTTATATGAGGATATTTGAAACTATTAAGTGCTGCGATAAATGTTATTAAATCTAGAGCTATAAACATAAGGGCGGGATTTTATAAAGCATAATAATTATTATGGCTCTAGCCAGCTTCTGTAATAAATACGCTAGTGCAGAAAATAATAATTATGGTAATTTAAGTTTTATTTTTATTGCAAAGGTACTAAGCATATAAATTGTGTTTTAATTATTTATTTGTTTAAGCTTCAGCAGCTTCTTGGACTTCCACAGGCAACTCAGCTTGAACAGAGTTATCAATAACACTTCGAGCAGATCCCAATATGCTAATATCCGCACAGTTCTTAAAGGTCTCCTGATCAGCGCCCCAGTTGTTACCTGAAGTTTACAGCAATAGTAAAAGTTAAATTTCAAAGACATAGACTAAAAGTATTTTACACTCACCCGCCGTATAGGTCCAACGTAATACACAATGCTTGCAGACTAATCCCTCAGTCAACTTTATAGCTACGGGTATTTCGCCTCTTCTCTCTCCAATTTCATATTTGTTGCTGCCATTGAGAAACTCTAAGGGATTCTTTTGGAAGCATTCTTCAGACTCGCTGCCAAATTCATCCAAGTTGCAGAGCTCAAATTTAAAGTATCCCAGATGATTTACGGTAATGAGCACATTAACGTAGACAAAGCCGGAGGCATAGTAGCTTCGCACAATCTTACCCTGACCATACGTGCCACCAAGTTCATTGGGTCTGGGCACGCTCATGCTGTAGTCATCGCCGCACAAGCCGCAAGCTTTATTCTCCACAAGTTTCTGCAAGCCGCCACAGCTTGATAAGCAAATGAATATAATAGAGCGCAAATAATATTACCCAAAGTCCACCACAATAAAGTGCATTGTCGTCATAGTTCGTAGGTGCGGAAGAATCGTCACGCCAGCGCGATGAACGACCCGCTGGATTCAGCATCATGCCATGGCCATTTGTCTGCTGCAGCACGCCAAACGCAATTAGCAACAATATTGGGCAGTAGTATTTCATGTTCTTTGCTGGCTTTTGAATTAATGGACTATGCATTGCATTGTTTTTGCCTTATATACCCCCAAATATTGGGTTGGCAACTGCAATTTAGTCTTCCCCATAAAATCATTCAAAGCTTATCAAGGCTTTTGTCTCTGTGCTAACAACAACATTTTTTGGGTGTAAACAGAGATTAGATTTATGGATATTATATAGGCTGTAGACACACAGATATATAACATATGTACGTAAATGGCAGCACAACATCTAATATATAAAAGTTCTTAGCTAAACATACATTCTGTTTATATAATTTAAATCTTTGGATTTTTATCTTGGCTGCATTAGGCTGATCTTCCAGGCTCTCTCCATATATTGTCTGCATTGTAAATGCTAACATCAGCGCAGTTTTTAAAAGTCTCTTGAGGACCACAGCCCAAGGCGCCGATGCCATTGTCGCATATGCCCCAGTTGTTCGCTTTTGTTAAAAACAATTTCAATTCAATTCTGTACGTATAGTATGTGAAATTCAACTTACCTCCAACATATGTCCAACGCAGTACACAATGCTTGCAGATAAGCCCCTTGGGCAGCAATACCAACACATCAAATTCTCCAGTTAAAGTGCCAATTTCCAATTTGTTGTTGCCGTCGGCAAAGAGCAAACGATTCTGACTGAAGCATGCCTCGGTCTCAGCGCCAAAGGCATCCAAGTTGCATAGCTGAAACTCAAAGTGCCCTAAATGGTTTGTGGTAATCTTAATTCTTACACTTATAGTATTAGCAGTGGCATAAAACTGGCTGATAATACCAACACCACCGAATTGACCACCAATCTCATTAGGACGTGGTGGTGTCAGCGCAAAATTGTCACCACACAAGCCACAGCGGCCACCTTGCCTGATCTGCGTCTATTTAATTTCAACGTTTTAGAAGTATTTTATATTTTTCATATACAACTTACATATAAACCACCACAGAAGAGTTCATTATCGTTCCAATTGTGCGGCGCAGTCGCATCAAAGCGCCAGCGCGAGGAACGACTAGGAGGATCCAACATCATGCCATGACCCCAAATTTCTGCCATTAACAGTAAAAGGCATGTTAGAGCAAGCGGATATCTCATGCTGTCACCAGTTTCACTTTCACTGGGGTCAATGCTCAGCCTGAACAGGCTTTATATGCCGAAATGCAAGTCAATGGACAGCATTATCTCTACTACGATATCGACTGGAGAGCTTTATAAAGGCTCTTCAACTGTCATGTTATCAATGCATGTTATCAATTCTCAAAGGCAATATATGCAACCAACATGATGTTATTACAAATATTATACATACAGTGGACGCTCACAAATTATTGTTTATTCGTACGTCTATTTTCTTAACTCTATTTGTTCCTCCAGTTCGCTGCTGTCTGCAAATGAGAAAATACTTACCTTACTTTCCTGTCTGTCCACCATACTTACCTATGCCAGATGATCCATTGTTAATTTTTACCCAATTCAATTTGAACTGATATATTAAACTTGAACTTTGTTCTTTGCTGAATTCAATTTTTATTGAGTTTATTTATATTTTAATTAATAATTAATAAAATACCAAAAGAATAAACAGGCAGGATTTGTTTTCGTGCCTCATGCCCATGTTTTTTAGCCATAACTTGAACATTACTCATCCGATATTTTAATTTTCCTGCGCTATGGCCAACAAAGTTGGTACATCACATTTTTATTAGCAGTTTAAGCAATGCGTATTCTTTGGCATTTTTGCGAAAATATCGTAAATTTTAAACCTTTTAAATTTGAATGCATTTCGCTGAGATACACATCAAAATGTAATATTTCACAAAAATTTGTCGTGTTTATTTACTCTTTTGTTCATAACTTCGTTCAAAAACATTTTAAAACAGGCATGCTTACACTCATTTGAATTGTGTTTGCCACGCCCATATTAAATGGTACAGTTAAATCGGGTGTTTTCGCTGACTTCTAGCCCTTTTTAAATTAATAAAAATGCATTCAAAGGCAAAAGCAATAATCTTTAATTTAAATTTGAAAAATAACTAAAAATTCAATTTTAATTAGGAAAAACTAATCCCCCAAATGAAATAGAAACATGACAATGAGGTAAAGTAAACCACTACACATTGATATTCTTTTAAATGATTTTTATTTAGAATTTCAACATCTTCATCTGTATTTTGCAAAAGGAACATCATATAAAATAATTCAAATCCGTGCTTATAAAATTTAAACTGATAACTTGATGCGTGTGTTTAATTTGTGTAATGATGGTAAGCGAAGGCGCCAAGTCTTAAAAATTGGAAATAGTTGGCTGGCTTTACTTCTTCAGAGCCTGCACAAAGTTGCCGAGATCGTATTCCTCCTCGTACTGATGCTCAGACCAAAGTTCCGGCAAGTTTTCAATAATCGCATTCATGGACATTCCACTACTCCCGGCCGCTGTAGCAGCAGCTGCACCGCTATTCCCAGCCTGTGATTTGCCATTGAACAGATCAAAGATTTGCGATGTGCCCATGGTCTGTAGCGAAGCGTTCTCAGCGCTCACAACCGTATTGGCAGTATTTATTTTGAACTTTTGCAGTCCCATTATCTTCTCCTCAAGCGAGTTGCGTGTAATCAGGCGATAAACATTCACAACCTTCTTTTGCCCAATGCGATGCGCACGATCCATGGCCTGCAGATCCTTCATTGGATTCCAGTCGTGCTCCACAAAAATAACCGTATCGGCGCCAGTTAAATTTAGACCCAGGCCACCAACCTATGTAAAAGAGTAAAGAGTTAAAAAAACAGAAATTGGTTGCAAGTTCAAAGCTTTACACTCACCAGTGTGGTTAACAGCAACACATCAATACTGGGATCACTGTTGAAGTTGTTGACAATATCCTGACGCATAGAGGCGGGCACGCTGCCATCCAAGCGTAGATATGTCACACTGGGCAAATGCTTGCGCAGCAGATCATGCTCCACAATGTCCAACATGGCCTTCAGCTGGCAAAAGATGAGCGCGCGATGCTGACTAACCGACTCCGTCTGCATGCCAATGCCGCAATCCAGCAACAGTTGTCTGCAAGCAAGAATTAAATCATTTATAGTTTATGTTTAAAAGAAATGAGCTTTGCAACTTACTTTAATGCAGGCAGCTTGGCAGAGTGCTCAATGTCATCTAAGCTGGTGTTGTTAATCGCCAGCTGCGCGGCCACATTGCTGAGATCATCGCCAGCTTGACGCAGCACCAGCTTTGGATGATTGCAAACATTTTGCAGATAGCGCAGTGCTTGAAAGATGTGCGTCTTGCCACTGAGATTCTCCCCGTCATCCAACTTATCCAAACAGTCTTTCAGATGTTTATTGCTAAAGTCTTCATAAAGTCGCTGCTGCAGCGGACTAAGCTCGCAGAGCAGATCCTGCGTAATCTTTGGCGGCAGATCAGTGAGAACATCCTCCTTAACGCGTCGCAGCAGGAAGGGCAGCACCTGGCGATGCAGCGCTTCCATGGCGAGCACGCCAGCCTCCTGCTCCTTGGGTGAGCTCTTGGCATCCCGCGAAGCCAAAATGGGACGCGAATAGCGTTGTATGAACTGCTTCTCAGTGCCCAGAAATCCGGGCATTAGAAAATCAAACAGCGACCACAGCTCCAGCACATTGTTCTGTATGGGTGTGCCGGATAGAATCAGACGATGATTGGCCTTAAGCTGTTTGATGGCCTTGGAGCTTTTGGTTTTGCCATTCTTAATAATGTGTCCCTCGTCCAGCACACAGTAGTTGAAGTGTATGCCGCTAAAGAAATCAATATCCTTGCGTATGGTGTCGTAGGAGGCGACGACCAAATTGCAGCTGGTGCCAATTTGACTGCGCAACTTCTCGCGTCCCACGGGGAAGCCAAAGTAGTGCAACGGACGCAGCACTGGCGACTGCGCCAGAAACTTCTCCACCTCATAGACCCAGTGGCCCGTGAGCGTAGGCGGACAGATGACCAGACTGGGCAGTGGTGCTAGCTGCGCCTCGCGACGCTGCACGTGATCGCCTGCTAGTATGCAAATGGTCTGCAGCGTCTTGCCCAGACCCATGTCATCGCAGAGTATGCCGTGCAGATTGTATTTGTTGAGAAACCAAAGCCAATTGATTCCCGCCTGCTGATAGCCACGCAGCTCGACGCTGAGCTCAACAGGCACGCGATAATCCGGTATGGTCTTGGGCTTGAACAAATAATCCAGAAACTCGCGATCCTTCGTCTTGCGCTGCTGCAGCGCATCATCCTTCACTTGTGCACTACTATCCAGCGGCATCAGCTGTATGAGCGTGGCAAACGAGTGCGTGGCCAGCAAGCGCACAGACTCATCCGTATCGCTCATAGCGCCCAGCAGCGGCACCACCAGCAGCACTATATATGGCACAATGCGTATTTGCAAGCGATTCACCACACGCTCTATTGTTTCCACAGCGCCTTGGCGTTCAATGGGTCGCTCCACCTTCAGCAGCAGTCCTAGCAGCTGCTGCACCACAAACTCCATGGTGCGGCAGGCATCCAGCTCGGCAAGCGCAGCAATGCAGCGCGCTGCCATATGCCGCAACGCTTTCAACGGGTGCCGCACTATAAAGCCCAACTGTGGCAGCAAGCTGAACAGCTGTGCATGCAACTCGGCATGCAAATGTGGCGCCGCCGTCTCAATTAGCTGCAGCGAGCCAATCAATTCGTTGCAGGCATTTAGCTCTGGCAGCGTGCTGGCCAGTGTCTGCTCATCTGTGTTGGCCACAAACTGCTGCAGCTTGCCGAAGAGCAGCTGCTCAAAGATTGGCACCTTCTCCACAATGCGCGCGCCAAAGCTGCTGCAGAGCTTGGCTATGGCACAGGCGGAGCCCAGACGTTGCGTGCGACAATGACGCGCCTCCGTTTCCTTGGCCTGCTGCACGCTCAGCTCGAGGCTGGCAGCAACGGCTGTGGCTGCAGCCAATACTTCGCTAGCTGGCGGTCGACCTGGACCACGAGTAGGTGTGGGGTGTGCTAAAGCTGATGCGCTGGCCTTGGCATTGACGCTGCTGCTGTTGCTGTGGTTGCTGCTGACGGCCTGTTGCTGCTGCGATAGCGTCAGGATACCAAAGTAGACGCAGCTTTCGTTGGCACTGGGCCGCGTCTGCTGCAGCGTCTGGAGCGGCATTAGCTGCAAGCAAAGCAATGAGTGTTAATAATACATAATTTATTTTAATTTCATTTAACACTCACCAGTTTGGGCGTATATTCGGCATCGCTGCGCAGCAGCGTGCACAGATTGTTGAGAATTTTGCTATTGGGACTAGGATTTCTATCACAAACTTGATCCATAAGATGCACCAGAAAGTCAGCAGACAGCTGTTGCAGCAGCAGGCACTGCTCACGCTTAATGGACTCCATGAGCGGCTTCACCACTGGATTCAGCTTCTCCGGCAGGCAGTGCAGCGCACAGATGGCGCCTGCCAAGGCTGCCTGGGCGCTCACATGGTAGGCGCTTTGTTCACTGGTTGTCTGTTGGTGTGCAGCCTGCAGACTGCGACGACGCTCGAGCAGCATTTCTAGTAGCTTGGGCTTCAGACCGTATTGACATAGATTCTCGCTGAGCGTGGTAGCCACAGCTTCGATTTGGTCAAGCGTTAAAATCTTGGCATTGTTGAAGTCACTAATCGGTATACGATTCTGCTTGAGCGTGGCCATGAAATCCTGTGCCTCCTGCAGCAGGCGCGTCATGGAGATGACCACCTCGTCGTAGTACAAATACTCGGCAACGCACAAATGCAGCTTCTCCTGCAAATTGGGCGGCCCTGGACGCACTGGCTCATTGTCCAGCGCCCAACAGGCAATTATCAAGCCACAGACAATGCGCTGCACGGCAGAACGCGAGTTCAGATGACCCAACAGCACCTTGGTATAGCAATCGGTGGGACTTTCCATTTGTGCGGTGTAGGTGACACCCGGCGCCGGCTGCACCAGATAGTGGGACAGTGCGCCCAAAGCACGCGACGCTGTTATGCGTGCGCGTATAAAATTCAACTCACGCAACTCCTGCGGCGTCGCCTCGCTGCCGCCCAGATACAACTTTTGTGTGGCATTGCTATGCGCCAAAGCCACTCCGCCCAGATCGTCTCCGACGCGTGGCAAGCGACGACGCGGCGTTGTTGCCGCTGCTGCTGCATCGCCAGCAACACCGGCCCGTATGAGCACGCTCGGATCAAAGGCCAGACGTGGTGGCTGCATGGCCAGACATATCCAGGATGAAACATACGGGCAGGCAGCATGCAGCAGCGCACCCAGATCTGCGTGCTGTATAAGATTGGACCAGACCTGTTGGCCCAATGCCTGTATATCTGCTTGTGGCTCGACCAGCAGACGCTGATAGATGTGACGCAGGGCCTGCTGTAGCAGCTGCCAGCTCCATTCTACGACGCCGAAGTTTAGCTTCAGCTCTCGCTGCTGCTCCGCCTCCTCCTCTTCTTTGTTAGGCTCGCGTTTAATCTCAACATTGCTGGTTAGCGTTAGCAGCGTCTTCAGCGTCGAACGTCGCACTGAGCTGGTGCTGTGCGAGAGAAATGGAAAGAGACGTGGCACCAGCGTGCCCATAGGCTCCATTTGTATCCAAGACGCAGCTTGAGGCAGACTGAGTATAGCCGCCAGCAAGCCCATAAAACTATTGCAAGCCGATGTAAGCTCATCCTGATCCAGCAGCAAATCCCACAGCATTTTAACAATTGCCGACACTTGCGTGGGATTCAACAGCTTGGGCAGCCACATGGCAACGGGTATTAAGGTAGCAGCTGCCACTGCGCCCACATCGTCCACTGCATCCAGCAGGCCCGACAGTATATCCGTTATGGCATTGGGCAAGTAAATGGGCAGCAGCTCCACGCGCACCACAAACACATACTTCAAGCCCAGTAGACCGCCATGACGCACCTCCCACTCATTCTTATGGCGTATCAGCTGCAGCAATATGTCCACAATACGCTGAACTTTGCCCTCATCAATGGACTTGACCAGTGTGCCCAAGACCTGCGCACATGTTTCACGCACTGGCGCCACCACTTGGTCGGAAATGAAGTCCCCGAAGCGATCCAGACAAAGCACGCAAAGCAAACGTATCGCCGCATCCTCCAGCCAGCGACTGTGCGCCTCATGCATTTGCTCCGGCGTCTGCTGTGCACACTTGCCCGCACTCTGGCCATGCTGATTGATGAGCTCACGCAATGCTGTTGCTGCCCCATGACGCACCTCCCACTTGGCATGGAAGAGATCAATGAACAAGCGTGCGCAGAAATTCTCCAGCGGCCAAGAGACAGCA
Organism: Drosophila busckii; assembly: GCF_011750605.1. Taxonomy (NCBI): domain Eukaryota; kingdom Metazoa; phylum Arthropoda; class Insecta; order Diptera; family Drosophilidae; genus Drosophila; species Drosophila busckii. The sequence goes on from NC_046607.1 coordinate 4,431,202, forward strand.
TCAATCCAAGTGCCGGTGGCATCTGGCACAGCGGCTACAAAAAAGCAAACATAATAAAATGTTGATTATTTAATTAAATTGGCAACAGGCAATTGGGGCACAAATTTAATTAACTTTAAGTTGACGCACAATGTACAAAGGAATTTAAAAAAAGAAACTGAGTTCAGATAGACTATTTGCAAGCTAAGCAAGAGGTCGGCATTCATAGGCCAAGCTATATATACATATATAAATACAATGTGCGTCATTGAATCATTTGTATCTTACGCCTACGCACCGTTTAAGCTGTAGAAAATCTCATGTCTGTCAATGGCTTTGAGCTTCTTTTTCTCTGGCTCATCACTGGCGTTGACAACACTGCCAGCGCCAGTGCCAGCGCCAGCGCCATTGCCGTTGTTGTTGGTGTTGCTGCTGCTGCTGCAGCTGCTGTTACTGCCACTGCCGCTGCCTGCTGTTGAGTTGCGTCGACTGCAGGTGGGTGTAACTGAGACAGCCGCAACTGAGACTGTGGCGCTGCTGCCTTGACGTGCCTTACGCTTAGCTCGATTCATTTCGCGGCAGCTTAAGCGCTGACCAGCTGCTGTTGAGCCGCTACCATTAAGCGACTTTAAATTCAAAATATGCTCCACCGGCAGTTTCTCAGCATTGACGTTATAGCTGCTGCCGCTGCGCGCCAAGGCGACATCATCATCGGTAATCATGTCAGTTAGATTGACGCCCAGCTTGGCGGCTGCCGTCAGTCCCAGCTTATCATTGAGCATGGCGCGCTGACGACTTAGGCGCGTCGCAACGCTTTGATCCTCAGCGCCGCCAGCGCTAGCTGGCTGCTCCTCCTGCACATCGAACTCATTGCCCTCGGAGCCAATGAGACGTGCGCCCTTTTGCAGTATTTGTTGCAAATCGAACTCATCAAAGCTAAGCAAACGTTCGCTAGTTGTGGCTGTGGTTGTGTTAGAGGAAGCATTGGACTGGCAGCTGTCCTCCTCATTGGCATCGCTGGCATTGCGCTCTGTTTTGATCAGCTTTGACTGCAGCTGTAGCTCTGGCTGCCAGCTGGGCACCTGCTTAAGTATGGCCTCGACGGTTTGTGCTGCCGCAATGCGTGTCTCCCAGTTGTTGCTATGCAAATAGCCAACCAGGCGATTGAGCAGCGCGTGCAACTCATGTGGATAAAGTTTTTGCACTTCGCCAATTTGCTTGGCTGCCGCTTGACGCGTGGCGGCCGTTGAGCCCGACTCGAGCAATATGAAAAGGCGATCAAGTCTGCGCGACGAGAAAGCATAGAATTAATATTAATAAATCAAATAGAATTTTATATATAAACTGCTTACCGGGAAGTCATTCTGGTGTATAGTATTTGACTCTACGTTCCTTGACTCTGTTTATTGTTTACTAATTACTAAGCGTAAATAATCTGCAAAAAGAAATGAATTTATGTTTTATCATTAAACGAAAATATATGTATGTATTTCTAACTTTGAAATATCTTTTGCGTTGCTCAAATTCTTTGTTAACTCGTCGCATTAATGACCGCGATAAGAAAGTCTTATTTTTAGCTTGATAACTGACTGAACGACATTTGCTTTTTGAATTTTCATTTAAGGAAGTTTAGTATACAAACAGCAAATTTTAATTGATGACCTACATCCGAGCTGAGCTGTCCGAACTGCAGATTAACCCTTCAATAAATCAAAAGTGCGCAGATGTATCTCTATCCCTCTCCTCTCTATCTATGTGTCTCTTTCGCATGCTCATTGCTTTTTCGATTAATTCATTTTCCATGAGGAAGCTTAAAAGCTACTATAATATATCAACCTTGAATTTAAATCAAATAGTATGTGTTGTGTGTCTTGTTTGAAACGTTTTTTTTTTTGTAGCAAGCCGTATTTATTTATTTATTTATGAAGTAAATCGTTCTTTTTTATATTGATTTGAATTTTGGCAAAACGTTTGTCACAGTTGTTTTTGTTTTTGCGCTCGCAAGTGAAACTAAAGCACAAAACAAAAGTTCAAAAATGCTAAACAAACTGTCTATAAATAGTTTACAGCAATTTTATTTTAGGGGCGTGTTAGCTAAACTGCATTGATAATTATTGTGTTATTAATGTGCTATAGATAGTACGATAAGCTTATAAACTTTATTAAAACTAAAACTAGCTGACTCATGTATTGCGCATTCATGGTTTTTAAAATGTTAATCTAAATAAAAACGTGTCAATTTACTGATTAATAAATTGCATTCTTTAAGCAGACTTAACGTCAAAGCTATGACGTCATAAAATGGAATTGTCATAGCGAAGATTAAAGAATATCTTTGTACATAGTCACAATATAAACATATTTTTGTTGAATAAAACAATAAGCAGTGGATAAGTCAAGTTAGTTCTAAATGAAAACCGTTTCGAGTTCATTGAACCTAAGAATTTAATTAAAAAATACATATTTAACATGCCAATTGACCATGACAAATGCCAATAATATTATAGCAATAATAAAAACCAATAAATGAACAAAAGTTATTGTTAACCAACATAGTAATAATGAGGCACATTTATATGACAATCATAGCTAACAATCATGTATTGGCTTAGGCCATTTATGTACATCATATAACAAACGATTAAACGTTTACTAAGTATATATAAACAACTGCACTTCGCTGTGCTGGAGACCTTTTATTTGCGTGTGGGCGTATTTTACAAATTAAAAGACCATTAAATGTTTAAATGAGGACTGAAATCAACTTTAGTTTTTGCATATTTATCAGAACATAACATTGTTTCACAACAATCACGCAACTCTATTGATTTTGTTTATATAGTCGTTAGCTTCACATATTGAGAGCATTAACGCGTTATCAGTAAAAACAAACACACACACATCACAAAAGCAAAGTTTATATATAGTATACATGTGTATAATATACACATATGCGTATACACTGTTATATGTACATCGGTTTGTTTAATGAACTGTTTCAAATATAGTTCCAAGTGACCAATTGGCATGGCCCACGTTTACATATTGTAAACTTTAATTGAAAGCCTTGCTCTTTCTTAATTTATGAATCATTTTGTATGCCATATCAAAACGTAATAGATTTAGAACGTTATCTAAATCCTATAAAACGTATCAATACTTTTAAATGATTCCTATTTTCTAGCTAAACGTAAAATATTCTTACAAATTTAATACTAGGTGAGCACAAACGTATCTGTTTGAAATTTAAAATGAATATTTATGTATGCCAACAAAATTTGTTAAATATTTAAACAGCTGCTATGGCATACCTCATTGCATATTTACAAATACAAATGTACGTGCATACCCATAAATAATATCCCTTTTGATCTGATCTTTATGCACTGCCAAAAAAAAAAAGAAGATGATGTGCAAAACGTGTTTTTGATATTTAAAAGTTGGCCAACAACTGCAAACAGGTTTGTTTCAAGATCATTGCCAAATGCTAAGTAAAATTATGCTCTAACTAAAAATGTTTTAGCAAACATATATACATGTATTTTTTATTATCAAATGTATATAAAGTTTAAACGAGTAGAAACAACTTGCTAAAGGCTTGCTCGTTAACAAGAGATTATATTGCCACTTTATTGCTATAAAAGAAAAATTGCCATAAATCAATTAGAAATACAAGCCAAGTTGTATTTAAACGTACATGTGTATTTACTAAATGTGTGTGAGTTATGTACAGTAAATCGTGGAGAGAGAGAGAGAGATAGAGATAAAGCGCTCGCGAGAAACACCTAACAGTCCATGATGTCGATTACGGTAACAAGTCATAAGTGCCGTTTGCTTTTGCTGCGTTGCCGCAAATGTGGACAACGTATTCAAACTAGGCAAGAGAATAAGAGAGGTAGAGAGAAGAGAGCAAGAGAGACTTTTGACTACGACAGCGACTAGCACCTGAGCCTACAAAATACAAATTTTTGCTCACAATCAACAATACAGCTATAAGCTGTAATTTCGTCAATTGGAGCTCATTGGGCCACCCAAAAAGTAAATGAATTTGTGAATGAACGAATAGGCGGGCGGCAACAAATCCGACATAAAAAGCGCTATGCGAAAACAAAATGAAACTGTATCGAGCAATCGTTGATACTAAAAATACAATGACGGGGGCATTTCGTATTAGTTTAAGAGCTACTAGGAATTAAAAACAAAAACTTCACAAGCAGCAATTGCTGCTCTTGGGTAATGATAGGGGGGAAAACGCAAAGCTAAATTTGTATATGTATGCATGTGTGTACGTCTTATCACTGCAGAGCGTAGCCTCTGCTAACCTCAAATCACGCAGCGCGCGCATACATTGAAAGTTGCAACGGAAATAAGACGCGTCGACAACGCGCTAAGGAAAGCAGCGACTGTTCAGTCGACAAAGATAAGCTAATCCATACTAATGTAATTAGTTAAAACATACATATGTTTATACAGTATATACACAGTCACACAAACACATGTGTAAACACCAAACGTGGAACTTACCTTTGGCAAACGTTGCGTTTCGGTCGGTGTGCTGTCGCTTCATAGCTATGGCGGCGTTGACTCTGACGTTGACGTCAACTGCGACTGCGGCTGCAGCTGAGCTGCGCTACGAGTGCGCTTTTGTCACTTTAATTTATGCCCGTTTTATTAAACTAATGCATTTTGCTCACTTTTCACGTACACTATATGACGTATTTCAAACAAATTTATATTCTATTTGTTTTTATAAACTGTACACTGTTCACTTTTGCTTGTATGTATGTGTTGATCTCTGCCGCAGCGCTGCTCTGCTACGCGTTCACTTTTTTTATTTTATTTTATTTTATTCACTCGCTCGCGTAACCAATTCGTTTCATTGATTATTTACACCTATACACCGGTTTTGAAGAAGGTGCAACCAATTTGGTTTGGAGTCGCAAGTGTCGGTTGGTCACAATAGTCAATGTTTTAATTTAACATTAGGCTTCACACAGACACAAATGCACTCTGTACGCTCAATATTCTCAAATTTTTGGATATTTATATTACCAGGGAAAGCCATGTTCGCACTGTTCAAGTCACATTTATACTGTACGGTGCTCACTTCGAACACGAAATAAAATACAAATAGAGTTGCCATCGATCTGAAGCTGATATTTTCAGACCAAAAGTATAATTCAATTAATTGTGAATTGTAGCTTGTAATGTAGTCATTTAGTTTCCTATTAATATGCATTGTGCAAAAATCTTCAAGGCAATATGATTAGTTTAGTTTTTAATCAGAATATTCGTTTAGATAACATTTAGAATGAATGGCAACTCAGTTTTGTTATTGGGATGGGGCGACTTTTTGCGAACTAGTTTGCGTATATCAAACCAAACTACTCAATATTCGTTACACAATTTAATCGAATAAATAAATGGGAAACTATTACAATTAATCAGCAAGCATTTTAAGCGGATATTCTCAATACTCTAGTTCTATAAGCATTAAGAGCTAGTTCCATTATTGTTAGCATTCTTACTATCGATGATAGGTTTTCCCTTCGAGCGCAGCTCAATACATATCTGCTGGACACACACTGTCATCCACAAGTTTTGATTGTGTGCGTCTTTTGCGGCTACGTCGTTTTCAATATTCATTTTAGAAGTGAAACTGTGGATAAAATCAAATAAAAGCATTTAAAAAGTGTTACACAATGAATACACTGGGTCCTAAAAAGGATGGTAGTCCCAATATTGACTTCTTCCAATCGCCAGAGACTCTGCAAGGCTTTGAGTCTATACGACTGTGGCTACAAAAAAATTGTAAAAAAGTAAGTACAACGCCGTCGCGAGCGAAAACAAAAATGGCGCTGCTCATAAATTGCAAGCATACAACAATTATAATGCATTTCTGTGTTTCAGTACTTGGCGCACAGCTCGGAGCCAATAACCAAGGAATCACTTGCACAATTGCTAGTACTATTTCTGCAATATGTGGAGGCTAAGTTGGGCAAAAACTCTACTGAGCCGCCGGCAACCAGAATCCCGGTAAGTACTCATGTATTAGTGTGCGTGTGTTGGGTAGGAGGAACACAGGGTGTTTCGTGTATGAAAAATGTTTTGTATCTACACGCGCGCTACAAATTGAACTCGAAGCAAATATTGTAGAAGGGGGCGCGCACGCGATTAGACTTTTGAATTACGAATACAGCTTTTTAATTTTAATTATGAGACAACTAAGAGATATTGTGGACTAAAAACTCATTTATAAATTTTTACAGATGCGCTGCTTCCTGGATTTTAAAAACGGCGGCGGTCTTTGCATTATTTTTTCAACCATGTTTCGTTTTCGCGCCGAGCAACGCGGAAAGAAATTTGATTTTTCAATTGGCAAGAATCCGACACGTAAGGACCCTAACATACAACTGCTAATTGAAATCGAGCAAGCACTCGTGGAGGCGGATCTATATCGCATACCATACATTTACATAAGACCAGAGATTGAGAAGAGCTTTGAGTCACGCTTGCGTGAAATTCTTGACAATCGTCGTGTGGAAATAGTCACAGAGGAAGAAGAAGCTACGCATATTGTTTACCCTGTCGTAGATCCGCATCCGGATGAATATGCACGGCCCATATTCAAACGTGGCAACCATGTGATGTTGCATTGGTATTACTTTCCAGAGTCCTATGACTCGTGGACTGTAAATAATTTCGATTTGCCCGATAATATACCTGACAATCCGGAGTCGCCAGCGGAACGTTGGCGCGTAGCAGCTTCCTGGATTTTAGATCTAGAGCAATACAATGAATGGATGGCCGAGGAGGATTATGAAGTAGATGAACTAGGTAAAAAGAAAACGCACAAGCAGCGCATGTCCATTGATGACATTATGTCCTTTGGTGATGACAAAAAGAAGCCCAGTACCAGCAGTTCAACTGGAAAGCAAAAGCGGCGCCGTTCACCATCACCCACAACTAGCACTTCGACTTCAAAGCCTGGCAAACGAAAGCGCTCGCCGGCTGTTATACACAAGAAATCACGTAACGATGATGACGAAGAAGATCTAACACGCGATCTTGACGATCCGCCAGCGGAGCCCAATATACAAGAGGTCCACAAGTCTGCGCATTCGTCACTTCAATCGACAGCAAGTCCTGCTCCGGGAAACAAATCGCGTGCTGACAATGATATGATGCCCATTAAGGGTGAGTTTACGCAATTTCCCCTCGTTGACAATTGTTTATAATTCTTTGTTGAACAGGTGGCACCATGACTGATTTGGATGATGAAATGACAGGTGGCAGCGGTGCACAAGCCATGTCCACAGGAGATGGCGATAATTCGCAGACGGGGAAAACAAGCGATAATAGCAATACACAGGAGTTTTCCTCATCTGCTAAAGAAGACATGGAGGATAATGTGACAGAGCAGACGCATCACATTATTGTGCCTTCATATTCTGCCTGGTTTGATTACAACTCTATACATGTCATTGAGAAGCGCGCCATGCCCGAGTTCTTCAACAGCAAGAACAAATCCAAAACGCCTGAGATTTACATGGCCTATCGTAACTTTATGATTGATACCTATAGGTAAATTATTTCATTTACGCTTGTGCAACTTTTTTTAAAAATTAACTTATTGTTTATGCTAGGCTTAATCCAACGGAGTACTTGACCAGCACTGCCTGTCGTCGCAATTTGGCGGGCGACGTGTGCGCCATAATGCGCGTACATGCCTTCTTGGAACAGTGGGGACTCATCAATTATCAGATCGATGCTGATTTGCGACCCACCCCAATGGGACCACCGCCCACTTCTCACTTTCATATCTTGTCGGATACGCCGTCAGGCTTGCAAGCAATTAATCCGCAAAAGACGCAGCAGCCATCAGCAGCCAAAACGCTACTTGATCTCGATAAAAAGCCATTGGGCAAAGACATGCCCATGGAGTGCGATAAGAGCGGTGGCGCATTAGGCATTAAAACAGAAACTCTTGAAAATGGGGCTGCCGGCGGCTTGAGCTCAGGCGTCAATCAATTCGGTCTCAAGCTGGATCAATATGCCAAAAAGCCGTCGGCCATGAAAAATCGCACAGCTGCAAGTATGTCACGCGAATGGACCGATCAGGAGACATTGCTGTTGCTTGAAGGACTCGAGATGCATAAGGATGACTGGAACAAGGTGTGCGAACATGTGGGCACACGCACACAGGATGAGTGCATTTTGCACTTTCTGCGACTGCCCATTGAAGACCCCTACCTAGAAGATGATGGTGGCTTTCTGGGTCCACTTGGCTGCCAGCCTATACCATTTAGCAAGTCGGGTAACCCAATTATGTCTACTGTGGCATTTTTGGCATCTGTCGTGGATCCTCGCGTAGCGGCGGCTGCTGCAAAGGCGGCCATGGAAGAATTTGCAGCTATTAAGGTATATAACTTATGCTACACCAGTGTAAGGTTACATACATCATATTAATAGGCTTTTAATTTAGAAATGAATTCAAAAATATAATTCTATATTTAAACACAATATAATTTTAGGACGAGGTGCCAGCCACGATTATGGACAACCATATGAAGAACGTGGAAAAGGCCTCCGCTGGCGGCAAGTTCAATCCAAATTTTGGTTTGGCTAACAGCGGCATTGCTGGCACGGGTAACGACAAGGAGGAGGATGAAACCAAGGAGGGTGCCACAAGCAACGATGAGGATGCCAAGGATGGTATTACCAAGAAAGACGGTAAAGGCACAGTCTCATTTACTTAAATTAATTTAATCGATGTTCTGCATGCCTCAAAAATATTTTTAATAATTTCTGTTTGTGATTCCTTTTATCTTTAAAAATTTGCATACATGATGTTCAATTGGCCAACTTTTTGTGTTACGTTTTTGTGTTTTGCACACACATTCATATACTTACACACACACACATACACGCCACAGATGATGCCAAGTCCAAAGACAAAACGAAATCGGATAAGTCCAACACAAACACTGACTCGACAAGCTCCACATCTTCCACCACAACAACAGCCAACACGACCAGCACGAACAATAACACTGATAAATCTAAATCTAAAGAATCGTCGCCCGGCGACAAAGCCAACAAAACCGACAAAACGAGCAATGCCTCAAACAAAACGGCTTCCAACTCCTCACCCACAGAGACGGGCACAGGCACCAGCAGCGATGTCGAAATTAAAATGGAAACCGAAACGAGTGGAGATGGCGAGATAAAGGAAGCCACAAGTGATTCCAACAGCGGCTCCAGCGGTAATGCTTTATCCAAGGAAGGCGCATTTAGTGAAAATAATATGCAAACAGCAGCAGCCGCTGCATTGGCCTCTGCGGCAGTCAAGGCGAAACATTTGGCAGCGCTGGAGGAGCGTAAGATTAAATCACTTGTGGCATTGCTGGTAGAGACACAAATGAAGAAGCTTGAGATCAAATTGCGACACTTTGAAGAGCTGGAGGCCACCATGGAGCGTGAACGCGAGGGTTTGGAATATCAGCGACAACAGCTCATCACCGAGCGTCAGCAATTCCATCTGGAGCAGCTCAAGGCTGCTGAGTTTAGAGCGCGTCAACAGGCACATCATCGTCTGCAGCAGGAGTTGCATCAGCAAGGTCAGGCTGCCGCTGTTGCCGGTGGCATGATACCACCACCACAACTACAGCAACAACAACAACCGCTACCACAGCCAGGTCCGCCACCACATCATCATCAGCCACCGCCGCTGCAGCAGCCGCATCCACATCCCCATGCGCATCAGCCTTTGCCGCCGCACATAGCACCAGGGGCCCCGCCTAATGGTGCAGCTTTTTCAGCGCCACCAGTGCTACCCCCTGCTGTTGCAGCACCGCCACCCGCACCAATAGCTGATCATGCAGCTCCTGCGGCGGCGCCTCCATCAGCGTCCATTCCCATGGGTATTTATTAAAAACTATTATTGTGAATAATATGAACAAGATTAAATATATTATTTTTGTAGACACAACGCCCCCAGCTAGTGCAGCGCCAACTGCTGAAGTCGGGACAGTTGCAGCGCCTCCAAGCATTCCAGCCCCTAGCGTTGTTGCTGCTGTCGCTGCCACGGCAGCACCCCCTTCTTCATCCTAAACGTATATGTAGGAAAACAAAACATAAATCTTAGCTTTAAGTTGCACTCTCTCAGTATGTATTGTATACTATTTTTCGCCCCTTTGTCAGCTCCCGTTTCACCTGCTCTTTTTAGTGTACTTATATATTTTGTTGTAGTCCCTTCCTTGGTAGCATCAAGTCATGTCTTACGTCTAGATGCGCATTCAATATCTATGTATACAGTTTTGAACCTAGTTTCAAACCCTGCAAAAACGTCTTAAGAAAATAAAGTCTATTCATGCATATGAACCTTGAATGTAATTTTTAATTATTGGAGTGGGCAATTTAATAATATTCCAGGCTTATTACCTAGATTCTAGAAGTTAAAGTCCGTGCAGTATTGAGCTAATCGATTACAAGTATCGAAATTCAAATGTTAATATTATCAGTGTTGATAAATATCATGTTGATTGCTTATATGTTTTTAAACAAATAAACGTAGCTAAGCACTTTTCTTGGTGATGAATCTCAGATATTGGCATTAATTTAACTAACATTTATGGTATGCATCTATATATGTAAAAAAAAATAATAAAATGCAGATGCATCAGGTGTCACGTGATGTTTAAAGAGAGGAACAGAGTGCGATCTCGGCTGTCGCGTTTTATTTATAGATATACATACGGCTCTTAGGCCATGCACTTGCATTTGTTTACGATTGTATGTGTGGAAATTAGCTTCCGTCAACATGCAGTGGGAACGGAAATTGGCACAGAGTCATGCGTTGAATTTTATGGTCAAGGTCAAGGACGTTCCGTATGTGCGTATGTATCATTAAAGGAAAAAAATGCTTTACTTAAATCAGATTAATTTTAACAAACTAGTTTTGTTCCTAATGCAATTTTAGAAAGTTACAGTATTGGATATGTAATAACATTCTCTCAGCAGTTGCTACGCCGTGTATGTGTATGTATGTATATACATATGCATAAATGTATCTTTCGCTCTCTCTCTCACTCAAACATGCAAACTATACAAGAAAGAGCGCAGACGCTGAGGGGCAGTGTTAATCTGCTCAACGCTTTGTTATTACACTATACTCCAACGATTCGTTTGTTCACTGCCACGCTAAACAACAGTACGAGTAAAACCGTCTGTCCGCTACGTTCGTCGTGAGCAGCTGTGCTGGTTGGAATTTTATTAGTTGTTGTTGTTTACGCGCACAAAAAAAATGTCTTCAGCAGCCGTTCAACCACCACCACCTGCTCCAGCACCGCGGCCACCACCCTCAACAGCAACAGCAGCCGCATCCGCTGGCAAGGGAATCCATTCAAAATTATACAATGGCTTAATTGGAGCTTGTGACAAATTTGTGCCAGCGAAAATGCGCCCACTTTGGCTACATCCTGCGGGTAAGTTAATACCAAACAGAGTGTAGAGCCTAAGCTAATTAACTTAATAATATTCGTTTGCTATAGGACCCAAAACGATATTCTTCTGGGCACCTGTGTTCAAATGGGTAAGTGACATTAGATTACATAATTCCGACTGAATGACCTTCGCCAATTTTCATTATCTTTGTCTGCTGCTGATATAAAAATCTACGCTACAATAATAAACAAATCTGCTTTATATTATTTTATGACGAGACGCCAACACTAATACATGCCTTTAATTGTTGTTGTTGCTGATTTAGCCAACCAGCTGCCTGTTCAGAACGCGTTATAATTGCGCATTTGTGTTTGTGAGATAACGTTGTGTATGTGCGTGTGTAAATGTGTGTTTACGTGCTGAGCACGCGCCAAAATTATGATAATTCAAAAAGATTATTTTGCAAATTGAGTTAATGATCGCAAAAATATTTGATTAGACTTACACAGATCTTTCTATTGACTTTCAGGGCCTGGTTGCTGCTGGACTCGGAGATTTGGCACGGCCGGCGGATACAATCTCCATACCGGCTTGCGGTGCACTGGCTGCCACGGGCATTATCTGGTCTCGTTACTCCCTTGTCATAATACCCAAAAACTACAGTTTATTTGCGGTGAATCTCTTTGTTGGCTTGACGCAAGTAGTGCAACTTGGCCGTGCCTTTAATTATCAGCAGGGTCAGGAAAAACTGAAGAAGGAGCAAGAAGAAAAACCAGCGGTAGCGTAAGGATAGCGGAGAATTCACTGGGTAGTTCAAATGTTTTCGAGCAGGGACATACGCACATTAACCAATTGACGCATATCAAGGCCAGTGCGTAACCAATTAAATGGTGTTTAGTTTAGTTTAAGAAAACTGACCATTATTTTTACTTATGGTTTGTTGAGGCCTTACTGAACGTGATTCATATTGCATAAGTTGTAAATGTTTGAGGCTTCGTATATATTACACGTAGTCTAATTGCACATATTTGTGATTATTTTTTTCAACAAAATATATATGTACATTCTCGAGACTGTAGAAAATAACAGCAAATTGTTTCTTATTTTAAAATTACGATAAGTTAAGTACGCAACTCTCAAATTTATCGATAACGAATATTGTGTGGGAGGTGGCGGTGGGCTGATTTATACATACATATATCTCATCTGGCAACAGCTGTTTACTTTTGTAGACACAATTTGTGAACATTAATAAAAGTGTTTTTTAAACATGAATTTAATCAGCGGTATTAAATTGTATATTGAGAAAATGTGCTCAGAGTCTGGGCCGGGCATGAAAATTCTGCTGCTCGACAAGGAGACGGTAAACATAAAATAAATATCCAATTAGTATGATTTTCAAAGTGCTACTCATTGCAGACAAGCATTATATCCATGGCTTTCAGTCAGTCCGACATGTTACAGCGCGAAGTGTATCTATTCGAACGCTTGGACTCTGGACGATCGAATGAGCGTTTAAAGTACCTAAAGTGTATTGTTTTCATACGCCCCACAAAGCAAAACATTCAGCTGCTCGCCACCGAGCTCCGAAATCCTAAATATAGCGCCTATTTTATATGTAAGTACATAATTCAATAATACATAATTACAGCTAATAGCGTTGTACAGATTTTAGTAACATTATACCACGGACGGATATCAAATACTTGGCTGAATGCGATGAATCGGAGTCTGTGCGTGAGGTCAAGGAATTGTATGCGGACTATCTGTGCGTGAATCCCAATTTGTTTTCACTAAGCCTGCCTAACTGCATGACGAACCTCAATTGGCTGCCCGATGCATTAACCCGCAGTGTGCAAGGCATAACGGCCGTGTTGCTCTCGCTTAAGCTTAATCCAGTTATACGCTATCGCGCTGGCTCGCAAGTAGCTCAGCTGCTGGCCAAGTTGATTTATGATCAAACTACGAAGGAGTCGGCATTGTTTGACTTCCGCAGCAATGTAGACGGCGCTGCACCGCCCCTGCTGTTGTTGCTGGATCGCAGAGATGATCCGGTGACGCCATTGCTGCATCAGTGGTCATATCAAGCAATGGTGCATGAGCTGCTACAAATACGCAATAATCGTGTAGATCTATCAGAGCGTCCCAATGTGCCTAAGGAGTTTAAGGAAGTGGTGCTATCCGGCGATCAAGACGAGTTCTATGGCAGCAACATGTATGCAAATTATGGTGAAATTGGGTCCACCATCAAGCAGTTAATGGACGAGTTTCAGCGCAAGGCCAACGATCATAAAAAAGTGGAGAGCATAGCTGACATGAAAAACTTTATAGAGTCCTATCCGCAGTTTAAGAAAATGTCTGGCACTGTGCAAAAGCATCTGTGCGTCATTGGTGAATTATCTGGCTTGACAACTAAGCGTAATTTGTTTGAGGTTTCCGAACTGGAGCAGGAGATTGCGTGCAAGGCCGAGCACTCTGCGCAGCTGCAACGCATCAAGAAGCTCATTGCCGATGAACGTGTCAGCATTGATGACGCTGTCAAGCTAGTTACACTCTATGCTTTGCGTTATGAGCGCCATGCAAACTGCGATACTTCTGGATTGCTTCAGATCATCAAGATGCGTGGGGGCAACACACAGATTGTGCCTGCGCTAATCGAATACGCGGGCACGCATGTGCGTCAGGGTGATCTGTTCAATATGGTGCGCATCACAGATGCCGTTAAGTTGACACGTCATCTTATCAAAGGCCTTAAGGGTGTGGAAAATGTGTTTACACAACACACGCCGCTACTTAAAGAAACGCTCGATGATATCTTCAAGGGACGTGACCTCGAACCGCAGTATCCAGCAATTAACTCGGAGCTGGTACCATTCCGTCGCCCACCACAAGAACTAGTGGTCTTTATAATTGGTGGCGCTACCTATGAAGAAGCGCTCACAGTGCATCAGCTCAACAATGCGGGACATAAAGTCATACTCGGTGGCACCACTATACACAACTCGCAGAGCTTTATCAGCGAGGCGCTAATGGCTACAACCGGCACACAATTTAAACATACGAAATCCATGCTTAAGTATTGTAATCCAGATAATCTTTAAGAACAAACAGCATTCCTTATAAACCACAACTAAACTATTGTTAACTATTTATGTATGCATGTATTTTATTATTATGCATGTATGTAATATAAAACATTTAAGCTATTTACTGACTACTTCTCTTATCATTGTTATATGTACCCAAAGACTATATAATAAAAATATAAACTTCTTACCACAGAAGCAATGTGTTTAATTTTTAAATGGAAGGGCATATACACCAATCAGGGAAATTGACCAATAAAGCAGTGAACACAGGGTAGTTCCCTTAACCAAGAAAATGGACACTGGCAACGAATTCCAAAGCCATGGCAACATGCTTAGTTGTTTATTTAACAATCAATGAGTTAAAACTGTACTTAGTCATGTCCAGCAGTTATTTTAACGAGATCTGGCATCAGTCCCAGCATGAATGCGAGCAGCTGGCCATCATTGACTATGAGCGACAGCATCAGAATGTGGATACCACTGTGGCAACACTTGGTGGCAGCTCTGTCGCAGCTGCAGCTGAAGCCAAGGCTTTGCTGCAGGCGAGCCTCTATGAGTTTTATTTGCGTTACATTTGTCTTAGCAATCGCTTAGAGGATGTTTATGATAATGCAAGTATCTTAGAAAGTTGAAACCTTTATTAGCTTCTATTTATTCTATTAACAAGCCCAAAATCTGCAGATGATTCAACCTCAGAAACGCGAACTGGTGCGCAAGCTATTGGACGGTTGCTTGGGACGTGTAGTTGAGCTGAAGCACGATTTGGTCACCTGTGATCTCATGGAGTTTAGCTACAACGACGATGTCGTAGATCGATTGCGCCTGACGCCTATGGAAACGGAATTGCGTATACCACGTTACTTTCTGCGCGAGCGAGAAAAGGAACTGGAATTGCGCAAGCAGACAATGCATGAAATACTAATTAAGCTGGGCTGGCTCGAGGAGCATCCACTGGAGGAGCCCTTAACTGAGATCGAGGCTATACGGCTGCTGCAGATGCATGAACGTGCGCGTCAAGGTCGTCTGCGTGCCCACTTTATGAAGGAGATACGCAAGGAGAAGGGCAAGGCAGAGGAGCGTGGTGATCGCACCGATTCGGGCCTTATGGCGGCTATGAAAATACAAAAGATGTGGCGCGGTCACACAGCACGTCGCATAACCAGGCGCCGCAAAATGGATGAGATGATACTAATAGGCATGTTGCCACCACCCGCTGCGGTCATAAAGGAACGAGCCGAGCGTCTTGAGCGGCACAATCAGACAGAGGTGAAGCGGCGACACGAGGCTCAGGAGAAGTATGCGGTGGAATTTGAAGCACGACAGCGAGCTATTCTAGAGGAGATTAAGCAGAAGCATGGGCCAACTATCAAAGAGGATATAGCAGATGAGATACGCGCCTGGGTGAAGGACTGCTATGACAAGACGGGCAAGCTGCCCGATTTTCCCTCAGAAGATCAGGGTGGTTCGTTGCATATTTTCAGCCGCCCAGGCACTGAGAGTGAGCACAGCCGCTCCTCGGCACGTTCTTCGAAGGAGTCACGCAAGACCAAGGACAAATCCAAATCACCAGCACGCAGCGGGGACTTAAATGTTAATGAAAACCAAGAGGAGGACATTAATTTTCAGCCCGCGACTTCTGTTTGCCTGCCAGATATACGCGCCGAAATTGAACAGTGAGTACGCCAAGTTATTTATCCATAGACATGGATGCTTTATCTCAAGTTTCAGCTTCAATGACACTTGGCGCGACAAGGACGAAGCCGGCGTGCTGAGCCAGGCAGCCTACGAGGACATGATCTATGCCGAGAAGTATCAAGAAGTGGAGCTGGAGTTTCGGCGTGCCGTGGATGATGTAATGCGTCAGGAAATTGAGCTGCTGCAAACTATGGTTGTGGGCAAGAAGATTAAAAAGAGCAGCAAGAAGACACGACGTTCCGGCAAGAAAGGCAAAAAGAAGAAGGAGAAGGATCTGACGCCAGACCGCACTACAGAGTCGCTGTACGAAGAGCTGGTAACCAATGGCATCATACGCAAATATCCGGAAATCAAATTGAAGCAATTCCTAGGCGACAAGGCGTTAACAGCACGCAATGGCACAAATCCCTCGCCGGGTGATATACGCCAGCTACTCATAGAGTATTGCATACTACCACTTGGCTCGCCGGCGATACACAACTGTACGCCGCTGATACGCTCCGTGCTGCTGGCCGGACCGCGTGGCTCCGGCAAGAAAGCACTGCTCCATGCAATTTGCACAGAGGTTGGCGCTGTTCTATTCGATCTGACTCCAGCAAACATAGTGGGAAAATATCCGGGCAAGTCAGGCTTGATAATGCTTATACACTTGGTGCTGAAGGTTTCTCGGCTGCTGCAGCCGGCGGTTATATATATGGGTGATGCAGAGCGTCCGTTTATGAAGAAAATTCCCAAAACTGATCGCACAGATCCCAAGCGCTTGAAGAAGGATTTGCCCAAGCTAATCAAAAATATTGCACCCGAGGATCGTGTCATCTTTGTAGGCACCTCTAATCTGCCTTGGGAGGCGGATCAGAAGATGCTGCAGTCTGTATACAATCGATTTATATATATTCCACGTCCCGATTATGGCGCCATGTCACATGCCTGGAAGACATTATTGCAGTGCGTATACCAGGTCATACTGTAGCCTCCAGCATGTAAACAATTTTCTGCTTTAACAGTGAGTACTCAGGGGGCATTTCCAATCTGGACACCAGTGCCATGGCTAAAATATCAGATGGCTATACCATAGGCGCCATTGATGCTTGCTTGCGTGAAGTCATGACCTGCAAGCGCAAGCTACAGCTGCGCTCGCAACCCTTAACCAATGCAGAGCTTATTAATGTGCTTTGGTAGGTAATGAAGAATTTGTCATAACGTTCAATTACTTATGTAATTACTGCTTACAGTACACGAGATCCTGTCTATCGCGAGGAAGAGGAAGCATTCGAATCATGGTGGTCCAAAACACCGTTGGGGCGCCGCCGTCAACGCTTTTTGGAGCTGGAGGAAGAGCACTTGCTTGAGGAACAAGCTCAACAGGCCAAGCAAGGCAATGGAAACAAAAAGAAAGGCTTTAATTAGGCTTCTTTTTAATACTTACATACTGAAATAAATGTGCATTGCTATCTTAATTTATAACGAAATTGCTTATTGCCACATTTACAGCGCACTTCATTTACATCCAACTTCAGAGTATCATGTGCATCCAATATTTGCTGCAGCTCATCAAGCTTGTCTAACAACAATTGCTCTTGATCACCAACACACCAGAGCAGGCTTATATGAAATGAAGGCGGCGCATAAAACTGCGCCAAGCGATATTCCCGCATGACCAAGTCAATGGGCTGTAATAGTTCAGTCATTTTGCCTCTGTATGCTGCATCCAATTCCACGGCGAGAAAGGTACGCGTGCGCTCTTCATTCGTGTAGACCTGCAGCTATATAATGAACTTTATATAGCAACAATTATTTTATGTTGTAGCTTTACATACCCAACGTAATGTACTGCTAAAGCTGTAAATAATAGGCATTTATAACAACTATTTATGTTTTTAGCGTGGACAACTAACTTACCCCACTTTACTATGCAGCGCTTGCTGTAACGATCGGGAGTATTCATCAATCTGATGATGTTGTAGCACCACAGTCTTGCTTAAACTTAAGTGCAGCCCTTCATTGGCCTGCAGTTTTATTAATTGCGACATTTTCTCTATAGCTTCTGATTGAAATTCTTCAAGCTGATCCATACAAGCTGTAGTTGGAACATAAACATACGTTGCCCAGTTGCCGCGCTCATGCTTAAAGCTGCGTATGCGGCCACCATGTAGCTCTGGATTTTCCTTACAATCTTCAGCATCATCCACGCTTGATTTTGGGGCTTTGGCACCTAGCAGTGAAACAGCTGTTGGCAATAATGCCGGTCTGACATTAGGTTGATTAGTTGAACTTAATGTTTGATTTCTATGCTTACCTCTTAAGTGCCGCGGGTCTTGTGCATTCCTCACCTTCAGAGCTTGAGCTACTGGCGTAATCAACAAGTGCTAACATACTATAAATTACATATATAACTTTAAATGTAAACACAACTGTGTTCAACTTTGCCAATCAACTCAAGCGTCAATAGCAGTTCGCCAATTTTAGTATATTTATACTAATTTTGTATTTGGCAAGAATCAATCCCACCATAGTATTGTGGATGATACTTGCTAATTTCGCGTCTTGCTCTCACCCATTTGACTGTCTTATGACTGTACTGCTCATATAATATTATTGTAGATAACACTTGCTTTTTAGCTCTCTCTCTCAGAAATGTCAATCTCAATATTCTCCGGCACATTTTGGTTCAACAAATAGCAGGCATTTATTTTTGATCAACCAAGTAAAATGCAACTTCGAGTACCTTACTAAATAAATTCAAATAAGTAAAACCCGCGACCAAGTCAGTAGAAAACAATAATAATGCAGTTGGGCTCAAAGCTGCACGTGTACAAGGGCGAGTGGGGGCTGCCCTCCATTGATTTCGAGTGCGTGAGAGCCTTGGTAAGTTTTTTAGTTGCATCATAATTAGCAACTCCTGATATCAGCCTCGTGTCTTTCTGCGCTTGTGGTATTAACCAATTTATATTTTATGTGGTGTAATTCAATTGACTCATTCAGTGCTTGCTGCGCTTCACTCGCTGCCCCATGGAGATAGAGACAAATGCCAATCCACTGCGTTCTGGCGCCGGAAAGCTGCCCTACTTGCATATAGGCACTGAGAAATTTACGGGCTACAGAGAGATCAAACGTGTATTGGATGCTGAGGTGAGTGGCACGGTGGTACGCACGTGCAACCAAAACAAAGTCGGGTGAATGAACTTGACGGAGCGGAGTATTTATAGAATTTGCAATTGGTTTGGTTGAAAGTGAAATTCATTTATTCATCTGTTTACTCTCTTGCTTGCAGGGCTATCCAATAGACGCGCATTTAAATACCAAACAAAAGATTCTCTCCAGCACATATAGTAATTGGGTATTCACGCATCTGCATGCTTACTATCACTACTTCCTGTACGGTGATCCCAACAACTATGATACGACCACGCGCGGCTTGTATGCCAAACGTACGCCGTTTCCATTTAATTTCTACTATCCGTCAACGTATCAGCGGGAAGCCTGTGATGTGGTGCAGGTGCTGGGTGGCTTCGATATAAATGACAAACTCGAAAAGCATGATACTGATTATGTGAGTATGCGAATTTATAGTAGTAAGCATTTACTAATAAGACTTCTACTGTTAGCTGGTGATGAATGCCAAACAGTGCGTCAACTTGCTGTCTCGTAAACTGGGTCGCAAGGTTTGGTTCTTCGGGGATACGTACAGCGAATTGGATGCCATTGTCTATAGCTATTTGGCCATAATCTACAAAATAACACTGCCACACAATCCTCTGCAGAATCACATAAAAGGCTGTCAAAATCTAGTGAATTTCATCAATCGCATCACTAAGGACATATTTCGCAATGAGTGCTATAGCTCTATAAAACTAACGAAAGGTTCAAGTGGCACCGACAGTACACTAACGCCCTCAGAGCGTAAATTTCTAGAAACTGAGCTAAATACCAAAATTGTAGCAGGCGTGGGCGCTCTGATGGCAATGGGCGCATTTGCTGCATGGCGCGGCGTTTATAATCAGGTGAGGATGACGATATTAGGTTAAGATTAAAGTATTTTGTTAATTTAAGTTTTGTTATTAGCTTTGGTATAAATTATTTATTTGGCTGCAAGTTATATACGACTAAATTCGAAATCGAAATTAAATCAACCTAAAATAATAAGAGCGACAAATTCTTTTTATTTCTTCACAGCTTACAATACGCTCGTCTGCAGATTTTGATGGCATTGAAGATGATGAGCTTGAAGAGGTCATGGATTAGTTTATGCTCCGTCTATGTGTAGTTGTAATAATCGTTGTATATTTTTAATATGTAATGAGAGCATAACTGTCGCCTATTTTTAAAAAATGCACAGCAACAAATGTTATGTCCCAAGGCAAAATGTTTAAATGAAAGGATACATACACATGTGTATTTAATGTTATGTATATGAAGCTATAACTTTTTGAAAACTGTATTTTAGTAACAAACTGCATCGCCATGGATTATAAAATTTAAAAGAAATTGTTACACCCATTTACTATTTGCTGTAATACATTACATTTTATTAAATGTCTAAGCTTAGCATTATACATATAAACTAATATTATGGTTGTAAAAAAGTGGTTAGTTGATGTATTCTTCTGCTGTACGGAAGCACGATTGCTATGCGATTTATATTTTAAGCGCCTCTTGCAGCTTTCGTCTTGCCACGCCTACACGATCTTCCTGCTTGCGTATATCGTCCTCGGAGATGATAACAGCATGCATTAGGGGCTGTTCGGGATTCATAAACGCTATGGCATTCTTGCTAAGTTCAGTTTTTGTGCAGCTTTGTCCATGTACGCCAGCATTGAGCATATGGAGCGCAGTGGCTACGGATTGCAAGACCGTCTGTTCATTAACATTTGGACCAACAGTGCGTATGGTCTTGGGCAGTGAAATATCGTCCAACTCTTCTCCGTTATCATGACAGGCACGCAAACGCTCCAACCGTTTCTCCCAGAACATCTGTTTGGGCTTCTCCTGGGCACCATGCTTAGCATCGTGTTTCACCTTGCTGGGCTCATGGTTGCGCACAACTGTCACCGGCTGTTTGAAAATGGACGCAGTCTGACGTATAGGTGGCACCAAGGATACATCTGTACGCAAAGCCCGGCTGCAAAGGTAGTCAACAAAAACTATTAGTTGTTTGCTTCAAATGTAATAAGAAGCGCAAGAAAAAGTTTAATCAGTGTAAATCTAATGTATATAGAGAACAAGCAACACTTAAGTTATATATGAGAAGAGTCCATGCAATTATTTGTTGAATTGTTTTTTAGCCAATTTTTGTTTATAGAATTTCGAATTTTGTTGAAAGGCACAATATTTGATAAGGCATGCATAGAGAAGCTCGGGGAGCCGTAGCCAAGGCTCTACCTGAATTCAACTTGTTGTTGCTGCTGCTGCTGCTGATGTTGCTGGCGCAGATTAGTTCCCGTTGAGGTTGCTGTTGTTGATGTTGCTGCTGCCAATGCTGCTGCTGCGGCGGCGATTGTTGCAGCATTTCCACCATTACTATTATTGCTATTGATTAAGTTCTCGGCTTGATTTCGGCTATATCTACGCTTTAAAGCATTTGCAGCGTTTCTTCCAGAGCCAACGTTACCAATAATAGCGCCAGCTGCATTGCATCTATACAGAGATATAGAGGGCGACGGCATTTGGCGATGTTGTTGCTGCTGCATTTTGCCGGTTTGAAAATCAAAGTTGCTTATATCAAACATCTCGGCGCCCAATTGACGTGCT
The DNA here is from genome assembly GCF_011750605.1 of Drosophila busckii. NCBI lineage: Eukaryota > Metazoa > Arthropoda > Insecta > Diptera > Drosophilidae > Drosophila > Drosophila busckii. The sequence goes on from NC_046607.1 coordinate 4,453,158, forward strand.
AACTGCGGTTTGCTTTCAATTCTTTTGCCTGTTGGACTGTACACACATCCAATTTCATTGCAATTAGGTGAATTGTCAGGGGGCATTGGAGGTTGTGTAGTGTATGTATGCGTGTGTGAGTGTGTGTGTATGTGTGCGTGTTTGGTTGTGTATATGTGAAAATGTAATAACAAAAAAGTGGTGAGAAGTAATTAAAAAGTGTTTATATATACACGTGCAGTGGCAAAGTGTAAGTGTATGCAAGTTATTTATTATATTAAACGATTCGCCATCACCATTTACATACAAAAACGTAACTGTATGTGTATCTCGTTTGCTCAAACATCAGTAACGTTGTGGTTACCTTACCTATAGTAGAAAACGTCAATTCCGGCTTCTTCACGCTGCCAGCCTTTTGGCAATGCGCTGCAGTCAACGCGCTTTCGTTCGATTGTTATGTTTGGATTCATTTGCATACCAACAAATGTCTATATATTTTACACCTTTTGTTTATTTTTCTTGCTAGGGCTGTCACTGTCCCATCGAGTTGCACATTCTCAGAAATGTAATTTTTTATCGCTTATCGATATTAAGCCGCAACAGTGTTGCAAGTCGTCTGCAATTAAGGCTTAAGTAACACTGGCACTAAGTAAGAAAAAAATTTCGTGTGACTAAACTATAAATCTTACAGTTCTACTTGCGTGGAAAAGACAAAAACTCTACGCTTTATAATAATAATGTAAATATTATGACTGCGCACAATATTGGCATGACTTAATGTGTGTCATTTACTTTGTAGGCCCAAGCGGAGGACAGCAAAAACAGTTTGACATTCACATACTCGTTTTGAACAAGTGGCAGCTGCGAGCTTTTGTGGAAAGAAAAGAGCCATAGAAAAATTAAGCAATCATGTCTTCATCAGCCATTTTTGTGCTGGACGTAAAGGGCAAGGTGTTGATATCCCGAAATTATCGCGGAGACAACATTGACATGGCTGTAATTGACAAATTCATGCCGCTGCTCATGGAACGCGAAGAGGAGGGCCTTGTCACACCCATATTACAGACGTCAGAGACAACATTTGCCTACATCAAGACAAACAATCTGTATATTGTGTCCACAACGCCGCGCAACAAGAATGTAAATATTGCGTTAGTTTTTGTATTTTTACACAAAATCGCACAGGTGTTTGTTGAGTACTTCAAAGAGCTGGAGGAAGAGTCAATACGTGACAATTTTGTCATCATATACGAGCTGCTCGATGAGCTGATTGACTTTGGCTATCCCCAAACGACGGATTCGAAAATACTGCAAGAGTATATAACGCAGGAGGGACACAAACTAGAGCTTCAACCGCGCATACCCGTAGCCGTAACAAATGCGGTTTCTTGGCGTTCGGAGGGCATCAAGTATCGCAAGAATGAAGTTTTTCTCGATGTGATCGAGTCGGTTAATCTGTTGGCCAATGCCAATGGCAATGTGCTGCGCAGCGAAATAGTGGGCGCCATTAAAATGCGAGTCTACTTATCTGGCATGCCGGAGTTGCGCTTGGGCCTGAACGACAAAGTACTCTTCGAGAGCACTGGACGTGGTAAATCAAAATCCGTTGAGCTGGAGGATGTCAAGTTTCATCAATGCGTACGTTTGTCGCGCTTCGAAAACGATCGCACAATCTCCTTTATACCACCTGATGGCGAGTTTGAGCTTATGTCGTATCGCCTAAACACGCACGTAAGTAACAAGAATATTGTGAGCAAACAAGTAAGCAAGCTCAGCTATTAAAATCATTGTTCTTGCAGGTGAAGCCACTGATTTGGATTGAGTCGGTTATTGAACGACATGCCCACTCACGTGTGGAGTACATGATAAAGGCAAAGTCGCAGTTTAAGCGTAGATCGACTGCCAATAATGTTGAAATTGTTATACCTGTGCCGGCTGATGCGGATTCGCCCAAGTTTAAGACCACCATTGGCAGTTGCAAATATGCGCCGGAACAGAATGCTATTATTTGGACAGTTAAATCGTTCCCTGGCGGGAAGGAGTATCTGATGCGTGCTCACTTTGGTCTACCCAGCGTTGAGAATGAAGACAACGCAGAGGGCAAACCACCAATACAGGTGCGCTTTGAGATACCTTACTTTACCACATCGGGCATACAAGTGCGTTACTTAAAAATTATTGAAAAGAGCGGTTACCAGGCGCTGCCCTGGGTGCGTTACATCACACAGAACGGCGACTATCAGCTGCGCACCAACTAAAGACATCTGACAGACAGTCATTCCAGCCAAGCTAAAGCAAAGTAAATTGCTTCAGTCTAAGATACAACGCTTCACCTACACTGTGCGTGCCCGAATTAAGTCAAAAAGTATAATTTAAGTTAAGTCGAAAAAGCTTTTAAACTGCTAAGCAAATTGATTTTTATGTACTTATAACAAATTAACTGTTTACAATTTACATACTATATAGAAAATGCTGTTGTGAATTTGTTGTACAATTGCATAAAACTCAATTTACACATTTGCAGCTTACAATTCCTTTAATAAATTTGTATTGTTTTCTTTTGCGTATTGTATTTGTATTTGTAAATCGAAACTAATAAATTTTAACACATTTGTCCAAGAAAAACATTGAACCTTGGGTTGGACCCACAATAACAAATCTAGTTTTTATAAATGCTTAAGCTTAGTAAATGCACTTTGATAGTCTCTTCGTTAATCGGCTTTATAGAACTCTCAACGGCCTATTGTTTGAAGCTCTTCAGTGGATAGTGCTGCTTATGAGCTTCAATGTGACGCTCCATCTCACGTTGCTGCTCCAGCAAATGCTCAGGCATTTGCTCGTACACACCCTCGAACATCTCGCGCCAGTTCGGCTTTAGTTTCTTCTCGGAAATCGCAATTTGCTTGAGCACTTGTTTGCGCACACCATTGACAAACTCGGTCTCCTCATGCTCATTGAACCAGCCTTTGTGGATCATATAACTCTTTAGCTTGGATATGGGATGCTCGAATGTATTCCAGACTTCAATTTCATCAGCTGAGCGATAGGCAGTGCTGTCATCCGAGGTTGAATGATGACCTACACGATAGGCCAACGCTTCAAACACAATGGGCTTATTCTCGCGCAGCACATACTCGCGCGCCTTTTTCATTGCATTGTACACGGCGAATACATCGGTGCCATCGCAGCGTATGGTAGCAATGCCATAGCCCATCGGACCACGTCCAGCAATTCCATCGCCGCGGTACTGCTCATTAGAAGGCGTTGAGATCGCAAAACCATTGTTACGGCAAAATAATATAACTGGACACTCCAAAGTAGCAGCAAAGTTAAAAGCAGCATGTGCATCGCCCTCAGAGGCAGCGCCCTCGCCAAAATAACAGACCACGCAGGAATCGTTATCGGGACGGCGCTTAAGCGCATAAGCAGCGCCAACAGCTTGCGGTATTTGCGTAGCTGCAATCAATCAAATGCTTAACATTAAATTTTTTTGTAAAGAAGTTTATGCTTACACAATGGACTCGAGATGGTTACAAAGTTAAGCTCTTTGGAACCATAATGTACAGGCATCTGCTTGCCACGACCAAGATCATCGACATTACCGTAGCACTGATCAATAAATTGATCAATGCGGAAACCACGCCAGACTAAAACTCCTGCCTCTCTATACTGTCCGTAGATAATATCTTGCATATTCAGCGCTGCTGCGCTTCCAATATGCGACGCCTCCTCACCAAAGTTGGTCATGTAGAACGATATGCGTCCCTGACGCTGCGACTCATATAATATTTTGTCCATAGTAGAGAGTAGCAACATGTCGCGAAACATTTTCTCTACTGTCTCCCGACTAAGTTGAGGATCTTCACTCTCGTTGAGTATGTAACCATCGCGATCCATTACGCGATAGATTGGTATGGGCGCATAATCCTCTGGCATTGTTAGCTTTAGCGTGTTAACAAACGCTGCATCACGAGCACCTGGAAACGTGGTAGGCTGTTGCCCTTTTGCGCTATAGTAGCGTTGTACACTAACACAGCCAAGCTAAAAGAATAACAACTACTAGTCGAGCACTGTTAGCTTCAAGATTTTCATACAGACCATTTTAGCATTGTATCGCGCTGCACCAGCAGAATTTATCAGTTTTATAGATTTGCGCAGGAATGACATGTTTATGGACAACAACCTACAGTGGATAATCGGGAAAAACAGTTTATCTTAAATATATTGATCTGCGTTCTGTTTCCACCTTGTACTTTGATCAGCTGTGTTACGCAACAGGTTAGTGTTGATTAGCAGAGTATACAGCTCATTTTTTAAAAGCGGTAATTTAAATAAAGTCTGTGTTTAAAATAATTTTAAAATAAAATAGCTAAGTTTATCACCTAAAACTTATATTTATATATTTTATAAACATATAGTTTTAATTACTTGCTTGCCGGCACTTGTTGTGTGCAGCGTATTAGCCTTAAAGTGCTGGAAAACATTCAAAAATGGCAGCTGAGCAGCTTAGTGAGGAACAATTTTGGCACGCTATTGCAATATTAATTAAAAACTATCAAGCTGTAAATAAAAATATATTCGATGTGCAAATAACGCAAGTACAGCAGCGACAGAATGGCAAACTGGTTGATTGCCTGGACGATGAAGAGTTGGAACAACAGATGCGAGCAGATGCGCCTAGCAGAACTTGCGAAGGTTTTCAGATCAGTTTCAAGTATTTGACAAAAAAACAGTCTACAAATATCTTAGCGCGCGGCAATGTAGGCAAGTATGATTATAAAGCCTATATTAATATTATAATTTCTTAAATTAAATGTTGCAGATTTTGTTACACAAAGCTATACATGCCATTTTGTTGATGCTGCAGCTTTCGATGACTTCGAAGTCCGCCTAAGTGAGGGCAAATTTGATATAACCATATTGTCAACGCTGTCAAATAAAAGCGCACGCTTCGCAGAGTTTATTTTGCAGCCCAAGCTCTGGAGCTGGTCACAAAGTAAACGCAAAGTTGTCTCACAGAAATCATTGCGTTTAGTGAATGTGGAAAAATACAACGATCTGTACAAGGAGCTTAAGAAAAAACATGTACAACGTCTATTGGAGTATTGGCAAACATCCAAGGAGTCTACAGATCCGTTAAAGTTTATTCATGAAGATTTAGCTATCGCTGCGTATTTAATCATCTTGTGGAGCAGCACACAGGCAGAGTTCAAAGCATTTGGTGATTTGGGTTGTGGAAATGGACTGCTGGTGCATGTGCTTAATGCTGAAGGTTACAAAGGCTACGGCTATGATGTGAGGAAGCGAAAGCTCTGGTCCGTCTATCCAGAGGAAACTAAGAACAAACTCATTGAGCAAACTGTGGAGCCCAAGAGTTTTCAACTGGATTTTGAGGGAATTGACTGGCTGATAGGCAATCATTCCGATGAATTATCACCCTGGCTTCCAATCCTGGCAACCCGGCTCGGCACAAACTTTTTCCTGCTGCCTTGTTGCCCCTTTGAGTTAAGCGGCAGAAAATTTATACGACGTAATACAGGCATCAGTGCCTATCAAGATTTTGTGCAATATGCAGAACAGTTGACAATTGAGTGTGGCTTTGAAACGCTGCGTGATCGTCTAAAGATACCAAGCACCAAGCGCTTGGCCATAATAGGACTCAAGACTCAAGTCACAAAAAGTGTCAAATGTCTGGAGGACTTTATACAGCAACAGCTGCAAAGGAATGGCAAGGAAATGCAAATAAAATTGCGTGAAAAAACTGAAAGCGTGCGCAACTGCACGCAAGTGGACAAAGGTATAATAGATGTATTGGTTTTCAAAATATTTAAAATGCTACTCGATAGCGCAACAGAAACAGCAGAAGCAAGCTGGTTGCCTGGTGGTCAATTGAGCATGCGGCAAATCGCCCAAGCCTTAAGCAAAGCTGAGCTAGCCGGTATTAAGTCCGAGTGCGGTGGCATTAAAACTCTGCTACGTAATAAACATGAAATATTTGAGTTTTGTGGTCAGGATCTAATTGGTATACGTAAACCACAAGTAACATCAATGGATAACGCAAAAAATCCTTTGACCATTAAGAAACGTGCTTGCTTCTTTAATCAGAATCATCCACAAGGCTGTCCTTTGGAGGAAAGCTCATGTTCTTTTATACATTAGAATATAGTTATTTTTGGTGAATTTATTTGTATTTAATATATTTCGTGTCTTCTACATTTAAATATTGATTGTTTTTAATTGAAATCGATGTGCAACTGCTTTTATTCTTGTGTTTATTAATATTATTGTTTTTGTTGTTTGAAGCACATATCGTATTTTGACCCCTTAACGGGAGCTGTCTGAGCTGCTACGACGACGACGACGTATGGGTGATCGAGAGCGGCGCCTGGGCGAGTTGCGTCGGCGAGGTGAGTTGCGTCGACCGCCACCGCGATTATTAAAGCGGTTGAAAGGGGGCGAAGAGCGCCAACGTCCACCTTGTGGGCGACGCATTTGTGGTGATGGTCTTCTCATGGGCGGCCGTTGTTTCTGCACTAAAACAGGCGATACAGTTATTTCCTGTCCATCAATTTGACCGCCATCCATGTGTTTCATAGCCGATTCGCATTCCTCAGCCGTCGCATATTCTACATAGGCGACGCCACGTCCAAAATTCGGATGGTAGCGATCCGTTGGAAATTCTACATTCTTAACTGAGCCAAAACTACCAAATATCTCCATTACATGGTCCTTGGTCACGTTGCGCGTTAGCCGCCCGACATGTATGCGCACCGGCTTGGGAGTGGGAGAACGCGAACGAGTACGGCTGCGGGAACGAGAACGCTCACGGCGTTTGGGCGGCGGTGTTTTATCCACAGAGCCGCGTCCACGGCGACGTGGCGAGCGTGAGCGACTGGCTGAGCGTGAGCGATCTCGTTTCACATTGTTAGTTTCGCTGCCGGCAGCAGCTCCAGACCGGTCATTAGACGAACGACGTGCGCGATCCCTGGACCGTGTTCGTGTGCGCTGTACGCGATCTCGTTCACGCTCCGTGCGTTCACGTTCGGATTCCTTGCGTGACTTACTGCTCCCGCGTGGAGATTTGGTAGTCCTTCGTGGCGAGCGAGAAGTATCCTTACCACCACTAGCGCCGCCGCCACCACGACGGCGATTTTTTTCGCTGCGGTCAGAATCACTCGATGAGGACGAAGAGCTGGACGAGTCGCTAGAACTGCTTGAGCTGGATCGCGAGTCTGAACCGGAACTGCTTCTCGATGACGAGCTGCCAGAAGAGCTGCGCCGTTAAATCAAAATAAACGTTTAAGTTATTTCTAATGCACATGTAAAAATTAAAGATAAAATGAATTACCTTCTGCTCGAGTCACTGCTCGAGGAAGCAGAGCCGCGTCGTTTGCGCTCTCGATCTCTGCGTGAAGTGCTGCTCGTGGCGGCTTTCGCGTCCTTCTCTTTTACGTCTTTCTCTTTATTTTCCTTTTCGCCATCGGCGGTGGGAGACCGGGCACGCGCCCTGATGCGTTGAAAAAATCATTGCCTTAGTACACTTGAGCTCAAATAAATATGAGTTTTACTTACATCTTTTCGTAAATTCAATCTAGATTTTTTCAGTTATAACTTGTCAATTGCTTAACTTAATACAGAGAAACAAATCCTTTTAAAATCTTTAAATATACACAATAATTAAAAATTGGTCACAAATGCAAATAGAGGTGCATGGAAAAGTATCGTTCCACCGCCACAAAAGAGTCAATCAATTCGATTGCTAGATAGCTTGATACTTTAATATATATTACAGTGACTTATGAGTACTTGTGAAAACAAGTAAATAAACAGTGTTGGAAATTCTTGTTTATTTTATTTAAACGGTACGGTATTTAAATGCTTGTATTTTTTATTTATTAATTAAACTAAAATTAACAGTTCCAAATGTGAGGACATCACTTCAAACAATTATAAGAATGAGATGAGAATAATGCTAATTTAGTAATAAATATCATGATGAATTTCCAGTTAACAAATGGATCTACTTATTAATAATGTGCATTTTATTAAATCAACTTTATTTTATTATAAATTAGTGTCGTAAGCTTAAATTAAAAAGCACAAAAATATCTACGTTAGTTTAGATGCGGTCTAATGCTGCGAAGAATTTCAATTACCTCGAATTGAAAGTCCAGTTTGACATCAACGCTCATCCGTTGCATATGCGGCTTCACTGAAGAATTGAAGAATGCCCGGTCAGGATCAGCTTCCACTACGCCATGCATTGATGAATTTATTGAAGAATTGAAGAATAAAATGTTAGGATCAGCATCCACTACATTATACTCTTCAGCTGTTGTACTGCTGGCGCAATGCTCATTCGATTTTGCGACAACGTTTTCCTCATAATGTTGCTGGACGGCTGCAGATCCTCCTTCCACCTGTGGCTGTTGAGGTTTTAATGTGATATTATCATTTCCGATTTCTGGCTTGTCGACTATTAAAAAGCGAAGCTCATTTTCGTATGCAACGTGTTTGCTGGATCCGGTCTGAAGATTCAGTTTGAGCCTTTCCATGTATTTACTTCTTAAACCTTTCCAGCGGTTCAATAAAAATTTTGCAATTGCATCCTTTTCGGGGCTGTCTAACATTTCAAAATTGGCGCACAGTTCTTGCCCAATTTGTGTCCAGGCCACTTTGCGTAGAGCCCGATTTCTAAAATCCCTATTTGTGTGGTCCCATAGTATCGGGTGGTTCTTTACAGCATCAATGAAATCATACATTGAATACCGCACTCCAGCGGCCTCCAAAATCTCCTTTGCCATGATGAAAATAGTTATAAATTACTATAAATTAGAAATAGTTCCTTTCTGTTTTATATGTGTTCTACATACATATGTGAAGGCGAGAAAAACGCGCGATATCTAAAATAAGATTATCGAATTTTTTGTAGCAATTGTTTTTTCGATTTTCACTCGATGTTTTAGTTCTCCGATGTTTTTATGCGACACTAATAGACATTGATAGTTAATTTTTACTATAATAAATGTTAGCATTAAAAAATGCGGGAGTAGCATAACGATAGAAATAATTAAAAAGAAATTGTATTATTTTAACTAACCACTAAGGTCAGATTGCTTTGTACTATATAAGTAGGTATTACTGTATTTAAAAGAAATCATATATTACTTATTTTTATTAATTATACTTTATTTAGCATGATTCACAAACATAAAGTCCTTAAGATTAAATACAATCAGACTTAACAGAAAAACATAATGCCAACAAGAATACAATGATTCATACTATGTGCTTTTAGGCATTTTAATGACTTAATTTTAAATTTAATTGGTTGTAGGTCCAGGTCTAAGGTTGCGAAGTAGTTTTAAGACCTCAAAGTGAAAGTCCAGTTTTACATCCGCGCTCATGCGTTGCATATGTGGCTTTATTGTAGAATTGAAGAACGTCTTGTCAGGATCACCATTCATTACGGCATGTGTATACGGCTTATCAGGAGCAGCATCCACTGCGCTATAATTATGCATGTCGCTTATCGGCACATGCACTGTTGTAATAGTCTCACAATGGTTTTCAACTGGCAATAAGTTGTCTACTAATGAGATGTCTGCATTTTTCTGCAGGGTGTGTGTAGAGTCTGGTTCTTGATGTGACGCTATAAGTTTTTCTTCTTTGATTTCCAACTTAATTTCCACCTCGGGGTTGTTGTTTTCCTCGCAGCGTCGTTTATCTCCCGATTTTTGTCCCGAGTTTTGTTGTTGACCCCTCGGTGTGACTTCGTTTGTGTTCATTTCTGACTCGAAGAGCATCCATGGATCGAATTCTCCCTCTGGATCGAATTCCTCCTCTGGGACACTCGTCCCAGCCAGAGAAGGGAGTTCCTTCTCTGGCTGAGAAGGAACTCCTTTCTCTGGCTTATCGACAATCAAAAAACTTAATATGTCGTCGTATATATAGGGAACGTTTGATTTCTTCATCTTCTGACTTCTTACAGAACCCCAGCGAGTTCTTAAGGATTTAATAATTTCGTCTTGCGCGTCTTTTGTGGTAGCCGTTCCATAATTTGTGCACAGCTCTTGAGCAATTTGTTTCCAGGTCTCGACGCGTAGGTACCGATTTGAATAATCCCTGTGCGAAGTGTTCCAAATATGTGGTCGGATCCGTACAGCTTCAATCAAATCCTGAATTGCAGGTCCAGGGGCCTTTAAAATCTCTTTATTTTTATTTGCCATAGTGAAGATTCCTTGGCTTTCTGTTTTATGTGGCGTCTGTTTGTGTTTATTGCTAGACGATATATTCATTTTTAAAAAATCGATGAATCGATAACAATTTTTACTGTGTTCTATGAAAATACGTGCGAAATTCGCGCTTTTTATTAATTTTTTTTGCAGACAATATTGTATTCATTTATCCAATTCTCTAATCAAGATAACAAATTAATAGATTTGTTAATTTATAATAGTTCAAGTTAATTTTACAATTGTATGTATTATTTAAAATTTACATTTGATTTGGATATTAAACCTTAGATATTTTTTAATGCTTCAGAGTTGCATAGAATTACTATTAGTGTTATTAAGATATGGTCTAAAGTCGCGAAGTATTTTTAACAACTCAAACTGAAAGTCCAATTTTTGATCCCCGCTCATGCGATTCATATGTGGCTTTATTATAGAAATGAAGAACGCGTCTTCAGGATCATCATCATGCGTATATGAATTAATTGCAGAATTAAAAAATTGCTGGCTGCGATCAGGATCACCTGCGTTATACACATGTGCAGTTGTAGTGCTTCCACAATGGTCTTCCACTGTTGAGGCAACTGTGTTGATTTGTGAATCGTCCAATTTGGAGTGGAAGCTTTTCTCAACGCGTCGCCGCTTGGCCTCTTGTGTGGTTTTCTGCGGTGATTTTTGATGTTTCGGTGTTTTTTTTTCTTCTTTCTCTAGTTCGCTTGTAATCTCTAACGTGAGGCTCTCCTCTGCATCGTCACAACCGTCCACATCGTTGGGTAGCTGTTTAGCTGTTTCTCTATTCTTCCGGCGTAGAATTACTATTGGTTGTTGACGTTTCAGTGTATCCTTTTGCTCAACACGTCGCCGCTTGGCCTCCGGTGTGGTTTTCTGGTGTGATTTTTGATGTTTCGGTGTGTTTGTTTCTTGTTTCTCCGACTCGCTTGTAGTTTTTGACGTGAGGCTCTCCTCTGCATCGTCGCTATCATCCACATCGTTGGATACCTGTTTAGATGTTTCTTTTTTCCCCCGGCGTAGTTGTTCACGTGTCGGCGTATCGTTTTTTATTTCTGGCTCGATTTTAGAAGGGTCTTGCAGAAACTGAAGCTGGCTTGCGTACATATAGGGAAAGCACGTTGGGTCTTTGGCCTTAGTATGGTAAGTATATTTTAAATTCTTCCAGCGCCTATTTAAAGCATTAACAATATAGTCCCCGTCCTTTTTTATTGCATTTTTATAATTATTGCACACTTTTTGACCAATTTGGTGCCAAGTCTCAAAGCGTAAGGACTTATTTTTATAATCTTTGTGGCAATGGTCCCAAATATTGCGGTTGTTCTTTACGGCTTCAATAAAAGGGACCATTGATTTCCCCAGGCCAGCAGCCTTCAAAATTTTTTTATCTTTCTTTCCCTGTGCCATAATGAAGATTTTTTGTCTTTCTATTTTATGTGGCGTCTGTTTGTGTTTGGTAAACTGATTACTGCTAAGAAAAAATCGCGATAACTACAAAGCAATCAAGCGATTGTGGTGATGTTAACATCGACATAAAACATCGATAAGTCTATATTTTATTTTTGATATTTTTTTCTGTTAAATTAAAATGTTATATTTAATGCAATTTTTTTTTTATTGGCAACCCACTGCTTTGTTTTAATTGTTTGTTTTAGACTAAAGCAGGCTAACAGTTTACAGATAACTAATAACAAAAATAAACAACAATGTTTTTTTTTTATTTATTTATAGTGACTATTTACATAGTTACAGGGTTAGCTACCACTCCTTGGATGGCCTAAAGGGAAGGTCGAGGGGGTAATGTCTTTTCAGACGTCTGTGATGCTGCCTGTTGTTGAGAAGGTTTACGGCCAGTGGGTTGGTGTGACGATCCAGTCTCTCTTGGTATGTCAGGCTATGCCTGAATTCCAAGATGCTTGTGGATCACCTGGTTTTTCACGTAATAAACAATGTAAAAAAAAAAAATTACATACAATTTTCTAATACATCTAATATTTAATTTGATTCACACTAGATTTAGATCAACTTTTTTCATTTTCCAAAATAACAATAAATAAATATAATAGATCCTACGTTACTTTTGGAGCTAAAGCTTTAAGTAGCTCTAGCATCTTGAATTGAAAGTCTAATTTTTGATCCACGCTCAAGCGATCCATATATGGCTTTAATAAATTGAAGAACGCCTCATCTGGGTCGGCATGCTTTACGGAATGCATGTGATTCTCAGTAGTATCTAGTACGGCATTCACAAACATATATGGATTTATTGAAGAATTAAGGGATAGATCTCCAGGATCAAGACCCACTGCGGTTGAGGAAATTGTTGTATTGATATGCAATGCGTCCAATTCGGAGAGGAAGTTTTCGGTCGGCAATCGAGATTTCTTATTCGTTTGGGTGAAAAAGTCATCCTCAACGCGTCGATGCTTGGCTGTCGCTGTGCCTTTTTTACCCTTTGTTGTGGCTTTTATTCTGTTTATTTCTGGTGCTATATTTTCCACCTGCTCGTCGTCTACCAAAAAACAAAGTTCCTTTTCGTAGGGATAGGGTATGCTTCTTTCCTCAAGGCTCAGTTTAAGATGGCGCATGTAATCAGTCCTTAAACGTGCCCAGCGAATTTGTATGGCTTTTACTAAAATGATAATTAACGCAATTCAAATGTTAGTTCTTCATACGCATTGCCTATATTGCTTACCGATTTCTTCTCTTTCGAATGTGTTAGCCATCTCGAAATTTGTGCACATCTCTTGGGCCACTTTTTGCCAGCTCTCTTTCCGTAGCTCCAATGTTTTTCTTTTCTTGTAATCACAGTTCCAAAGAACGGGGTACTTCTTTACAGCATTAACTAAATCATATTTTGAATGCTTACATTCAAATTTCTCCAAAGTCTCACATGCCATAATAAAATATTTTCTTGTTAGTTGTTTGTTGCGCCAAAATGCGATATTGTTCGGGTTCGATTGAATATCGATGGTTTAGAAAAACTATCGCGTACTATCGATGGTGCCAGGGTTACAAGCTGTAGATGGATGGAAAAAATAAATTGAGATACATTGAACAACGGGTGCAGATTGCTGGTCATGCAAAGAAAAGTAAAATTGGTCTAAAACTTTTGTGCAGCATGTAAGTGCTGGTCTTACTAAACAAATAGCGCTGCACTGTGAAATTATATAAAACGCAATTGTGAAACGGCCAGCCATTATTAACTGTGAACATTGATGACGAAGTGGTTGTCATTGTACGTACATATATATATTTACATATGTTGTGTGTGTGTGTGTGTGTGTGTGTGCATGTGTAGTCATTCACACACAAAATTGTGCATGTGTGAATCTGTGTTGATTTAAAGTTAGTAATTTAGTCAATTGGGAGTGGTTAAAGCCCTTGTGGGCACAGTTTCGATTTTGTTATCCATATCTACAAATGTATACTCGCAACGCATTTACAATTGATACGCTCGCTCCCCACTCGCATACATAAAATACATGCATACATATGTATACACGCGCAAACATAAAAAAATATGAGAGACAGAGAGCAGAAACAGAGCGAGAGAAATTCAACCAAAAGGGAAGAAAATAAGTGGACTTGTTTGTTACTACTAGAGATGGTTACGGGCTTGTTATTACCATTTGCACAAAAATTGTTTTTAAATTCTTCTCTGTTCAAGATGCTTTTATTATTTAGTCAATCGATATAAAAAGCATGTGTTAAATCGTGACTTTTCGGCCTTACCGTGATTTTTGCTTTTGCGATTTGCATCCACGAAGCCCGGGAATTACAAGAAGTGACCCGCGGGACACGAAGCTTAAGCAGGCCCGCGCCCATCTCTAGTTACTACCTCTTTGTCCGTTCAACCCAGCTCTAGTGCTGGTATTTTTCTCGCTCGCGTTGCTGGTGTGTAAAATAATTTATTTTTCCCCATTTCATTTTGCAATCGTCTGTGCAATCGTGTGTGTGAGTGTAAGCAATAAATTAGTGAATATTGTTAACATGCATGTATTTGCTGCGACATTCAACAACAGCCAGCAAACATTATTATGGTATACATATTCAAGCTCATATAATACCAATGTCTGTATGTTAATTGTATGTTTGTAGATACATACATACATACATGCATATGTATGTATGTGTCGTTGAAGTTTGCCATGACTACGACTACGCAATAGCAACAACAAGAAACGCAGAGACTTGCTGGCTGTTCTCTCGCTCTCTCACGCTTGCTTGGGCTTATCTGTCCTCTTTCGCTGTCTCTGTCTTTATGTCGTGTTTTCCACCAGACAAGAGTCAAAGGCAAAAGTGATGTACGTATGGATGTAAGTGCATACGTATGTACACATATGCATATACATATTTCTTTTTGATAATTTGTTTTAATTTTGAGAGGGTGGCAAAGTCTGTTCAACTTTTAATGGGGACCTGGCCTTACAAACACACACACGCCCAAAAACAAAATTACATGCATTCATACTTATATTTGTATTTGTATGTATGTAAATGCTTATCTGCTTTGTTGCAAACAATGTGAATGCCTACATACAAATATTTATATGTATGTATGTATCAATGTGTATGCATTTGTATGGTATGAATGATAACAAACTCTGTTTCTAGAGCGTTTAATTACTACTACTATTATTTATCCGTTAATTATGTAGCTTAGTAATACATATACAACCTTATAACTGCTTGTTTGTCTCACTTCAAACTTAATTTATTTATTACCATTAAGCTTCTCTCAACCACCTCTGAATATATTTGTACAAACAACACATGCATATGCATACATTTATTACACACTAACATAATTAACATAATTAAGCGCAAAGTAAATTAATTTCAATACATTGAATGTAATTGCAAATATCTCTTTTACTTTTATTTTCTTTGTTTTTAGCATACATACAAAATATAGTTTATTGCTGGTTTTGGTGGTAAATTTGCATTTGTTAATGGCCGTGGCTAAGACGTGTGCCCCGCTTTTTAACACAAGTACAAACAAACGCACGTCTGCGATCATCAATTCTTTTTTTATCTATTGATTACTAGACACTTGTTCCCAACTGTATAAAACGAAAAACAAACAAACTAAAACAATATTATGTATTTTAAGTATATCACATAAGACTGACATTTGTCGCGTGTCTACTTGTACTCCTGTAACTGTAACTCTAACTATACTCTCACTGATCAGCTGCTCTTCAAGCTCAAACTATCAGGCTCTCATGTTAAGAGAGCGCCTCTTGCTCTCGCTCGCCTTCATAATATGTATCTGTATCTAAAGTGTTATTCCTTATGCTACTACTGCCTAGTACCAGCAGCGATATTCTACTGCAATGTGGCAAGTCTGAAGATTTAGTTTATAAGCTTTATTTACTTCTTCATTTATTATTTATATTGTAAATCACTATGCGCATAATATATATTTAAATATGTATCATTGTATGCAACCATGGAAATGAATAATATTGCTTTGCATACCACATTTTAATTATACATTTTTATGTATTTGTCCTATGTTTTATGGTTCTAATTTAAATTGCTTTTTAACCTCATGTTATCATACAACAACAACCAAATAAAAAACACGCATATTGTTTGTCTACGCACATGTTTACGCTTAGTATTTAATACACATACAAACCTAGTTAAACATACTTGTAAAAGCAGCACAACTTTGATAAATATGGTTTAAAATAGAAGCTGTGATACAGATTTGCTCTAACAAATTTATATCTTAAGTACACACACTTGCATACATACATACATAAAAAAAATGATTTAATGTATGTATGTGAATTTGGTTTTTTTTGCTAGAAAACATTTCGAAATAATTTTATACTGTGATAAACTGTAAACGCTTAATAATATCAAAGTTGATCTGTTGCACACACGCACACACACACAAATACACATACACAAGTCTCTACGTTAAGCTTTAATTACTTTTATCGATTGGACTAACTGCCCTAGCAAGAAAGCGAAAAGAACTGTTGTAATCACCCACTTTTTATTCGAATATATAGTACCGTACTAATACTTATGTTCTGTTTATTATTATTATTATTATGTTCTATTCCATTTATACACTCAATCATAATATATATATATATATGCAATATATAATTCCAAATATTAGCTAATATGATCCCATGTATAATTCATATAGTTTATTTTTATATAAATATCCACAGAGACTAACCAAGCACGCCTACTCCTTCATTTAGTTTCATATACAACTTATTGACAATCTATTAAAGCTACAGTGTTATAAAAAAAAAAAAACAAAATTGTTGATGTTTTATTTATTATCCTTTTGGTACAATATATGCATACTTAACACAAAAACACACATCCACTTATACATATACACTTATATTCATGTATTTATCTCTCTTTAAGTAAGTATGTATCTATGTAAAGAAATCATACATGTACTGTTTGTTTAATTTCAAATTGTTTTTGTTTTTGGAGCATGTTGGCTTGTTGGTTGTTATTGCTTACTGTTCTGGAACACGGTCGCGGCTCTAAATAACGTGTAACCTTAAAACACTTTATGTAGTCTTAAAATAAACCACAACATTTAAAATCAACGCAAACTCGTTTCCATTTCCTTTTTCTCCACAACTTGCAGTTAAATGAACAAAGTGGTTAGCGCAAACCAAATTAAACATTATACACAACAAAATATATAACAAACCGCAAATCGGCTTGGAGAGAGAGAGAGCAGCTAAAGCACCGGCTGAAGAAGCAGCAGCAGCAGCAGCAGCAATATGCTCAACTCAAATCCCAATCATTCGGGCAATAGCCGGCGCCCCTTTTCACGCAACTCATCGTCGGGGCGTTCGCATCGTGGCCGAATGCTCTACTCGCCACATCCGCAGCAGCAACAGCAACATCAACAACAGCAACAACAGCAGCAGCAGCGCAATAACAACATCAGTCTAGTGCCGGGTCATAGTCCTTGGTGCAATGTCAATCTAAGTCGTCATGACAACGGCAACAACAGTAATAATAATAACAACAACAACAAAGATGCTGCCGATGCCAGAAATTCGAATTGGTAAGAGTTTTGATGCTTTTTGGTATTACAAAAAAAAGCAAAAAAAAAAATATTTAATATAATTAGTACGTTAGTTTTAAGTGACATAAAAGCGAATTTGAAATATCCAAAACTACCTCTTACCCCCAAAATCCCGCCGTAATCCCACACCAAACTTTGCCTCAAATTTTACCATATCAATAAAATAACAACAACATCCTTGTAACTCGTTCCCACGCTCCCCACGACAACTCTATAGAACAGTTTTCTCTACTTTCTATCGAACTATCTATCTTTATAACTAATTCGTAATTACACCTGAAAAAAAATCGCTTTTAGGTTAAAGGGAGAATTTTGTAATTAATCGTGTCCCGCAAAAGAAAAAGTAATACAAAAATTAAAGTGCAGCTAAAACAATTGTTTGGCATCTCTTACCGTTGAATTTTCGAAGCACTAAAACTTGCATTGTCATCGAAGCAACAACAGCCACGGCTGACCAAACAGCTGAGTGGCAAAGAAGAGAGCGAGAGCGAAAGCTTTCACACTCTCTTTTATGATAACGACACTCTTGTGCGGCTGCTGATGCTTGGATGCTACTATATTATTCTATTCGTGTTCATTTGTAATTTCCGTTCTCTTTTGTACTGTACATTTTATGTTTTGTTCTTTGTCGATTGGCACATACTGTATTACCTTTACCTACTAATTATACTTATTTATCGTTGTAACTATTATCTCTGCATTTACATAATACCGAACACAACTTTCGTTTTTGCTCAAAACAAAAGAAATGCATAATTATAATACATTGCTAAATGTAACGTATGTACATTTTCTAACCGCTTCTATTACGAATATATGTATGTACATATACATAAATAAAAACGGTCAATTACCGTTCGTAGATATTTACCTATATATCTAACAGAAATAATTACAATCTAAATGATTCAGTACAAACATTTTTTAAACATCAAATGAAATGCATGAAGAGCACTTGAAAATGGCGAAACTTACTTACATTTTATGTAGATAATGTCCTAAGTTTGTCGTAGTTGTTTCTTTCGTCCAAAAGCTTACTTAATTTAATACATACATATTACATATTATACATACAACACATACATATATAAAGCGCGCTTAACGGGTTACTTTTTTTTAATGAAAGCATGTAATAATCATTGTCAAAAATCCACAACAGCAATAATCGGTTGAACAGGCTTAGTTGCTAACTGAAATAAAATCTTTAGCCGAATTAAAGCTTCCAATCCTCTCGAATTCTGTGTAACTTGTAACTGGTAGTTGAGTTAAAAGCAATTTTTCAATTACAACCTAATGCTTTTTTTTAATATGTAGTTTAAAATGCTACGTGCGTATTGTAATGTATTTTGAAACGAATTTTGTTTAATGCTATATTTTTTTCAAAAAGTTTTGGTTGTGGTTATATGTTTGAATATTTATACGAAAACCGAAAACGCTTTCTATTATTTACGACACTAATATACAGGGACTATGCTTAAAAGTTGTCATGTGACATAATTTTAATTAAACCTTACAGTTTTCTTAGCACCGTTGAAGCTTTAGTAACTGGGAGAAAGCTGTTGAAGGCAATATATATGATTTTAGAAGGAATTATTATCAAGACAAGTGCCTTTCATGCATATGTATTTGAAAAAAAAAACCACATTGGTTGGACTATATTACAACTGCCTGGTAACACTACAAAAAAGAATATTCAAAAACTAATTTCGTATAGTGTTGCCCAACTAAGTAGTTTGGGCAGCTTTTTTGTACAATATATATTTTGATTCACTTTTATGAGTTTTATATATTTTTGACATCTTTTAATTTGCGCATATTTTACGCTTATCGTTTACTCTGCTATATACAATTTTACTATAAAAACAATAAAATCAAATATTGTCATAATGATGCAACCGTCAAGTGCAAGCCAAGTATTAAAAAACAAGTTTAGTTACAAAATTTCCTCTTTATCCAAACCGTACAGTAAATACTTAGTTGTAATGTTTATTTCAATTCAACATTTTATGAATGATATACTGCATTTTAGTTGAGTTTATTGATTGTTATTGAATTGAACTATTAATAAATAGATAGATTGGTGTATTTGTATTTACGCTTAACTGCATCATTGGTGCCGGCATCGTATCCACTATATATATATATCACATCAAGCGATATATGTTGAAAACAAACAAATTATTTTGAATGCTAATGATCAAGAAACTCAGCTTAATGTTTTATTTATTTATTTGCATTATGCACACTGCGGCTTAGAATGTTTAATGAACAGTTTTTAATGTACCTAATAGAATAAAATCCAAAATCCAAATGCAAAAAAACAGAAAAATAGTGCGACCGATTTAAACAAATGCTATCTAATATGTAATTATACGAAAATCAACTTTCTTTCAATCTCTTAATATGCATATAGTAACATGCGTTCTATTATTATTGGTTTCATTTTTGTTCAAAACTAACGTAAACATGTATTTATTCTAGCAATAAATAAATATATATTTCATATGTGTGTGTGTGTGTGTCTCTTTGAGTAAACCAGCAAATCATTATGTATTAAAGCAAATTTTTACATATTTATTTACATACATTATATATATAAATATACTTAACAACACGCTCTGTTTATCTAGTAATTTAGCGTATTAAACCTCACAGAAATTTTCATATTTTTATAATGACAACAGATCTAGTAAGAGCTGAAGTCGCAGCTTTTTGCAATTAGTGCGTAAGTTATTGACGTACAAATCTATAATTTTTGGCGCTTTCGCACGCCCATCCTTTTGCCGTATGCGTTTGTGTGCGTGTGTGTGTGTGTCTGTAAATATAAATATATCAATAAAAATAAATGCTGCATAAGTTGTGTTAATCCCAGCTCACTCAATCTTAAATCCACTACAAACTGCGTATTGTCTAAGCTTTTGCATTCGCATGTCGTTCAGCTTAAGTTTACGTTGCGCCATTGCGTAAGTTAATCTGATTGATTCTGTCAGAGATCGCAAAGACCTTTCCACCACCACACATGCTCGCCCTCAATGCGCGAAGACCTGCAAAGCTTTTTAACTGGTACTCTGGTTAAGTCATCCGAGGATATATCCAAAAGGCTTACGTTTTTGAAATTTCTCTTTTGTATACAATTTTTACGAGCATGTCCAGCACCCTCTTTAAATATTTCTCTCATGTTTACATAGTGAAAGCGTTGCGTTGAAAAGTGTCCAAATAAAACTGTGATACTCGCATTTGATGTTTTATTTCTTTTTGTAATTCTTGTAAGCGTAGTGTGCATTACAGCGAAAGCCAATACAAATAAATAAATAAAATAGCAAACTAACACTTATTTTTATATAAATGCATAAGTACAAAAAAAAAAAAAACGAACCAAGCAATAAGAAAAATATTGTGTGCAATATTAGTACGTATTTGTTTCTACTAATTGCCTATGAGTATGTGTGTATATGTAGATAAATTCTGCTAGTCTAAAACAGAACATTAACAAAAGTAATAGTATGTAAAGCAAAAATCTTCACTACATATACACGCATTATCATTATATTATTATATACTATATGTGTGTGTATATATTGATAATTACATAAATATATATATCTATATTAAACTAATAATCTAATTATTGCATTTTGCCATTTACATATATATTATTTTTATCTTTTTCGTTTTTCTTTCTTCTTCATAAAACAAAAAAAAAAAACTGCAAATAAAAATAATAAAACCAAACTATATAAATAACGTATATGTGTGGCTACCACTCTGCATATATACACTACTACTACTACTACTACTACTACTACTACCTACTACCTGTACATGTATTATGCATACAAAATAACTATATATGGGTTGTGTTTATACTACCACACACTGCTACTGCATTGTTTTGATTGAACAATTTTCAAATGTATCTCGTAAACCAAATATTATATATTATTATTATACATATATCTTAAAAAAAAATACAAAAAACAAAAAAAAAAATAATATACAAAACGCAAATGCAAACCTAAATCGAAAATCCAGCGATGTACAAACAAGTAATTCTAGCGGAACTTGTATTTATAACAATAGCAAAACGCATCATCACAATAACAGCCTTAACCTCAATCACAGTCACAGCCACAGTCACAGCCACAATCATAGCCATCATTCACAGACACGGGCCAACACCCACACTCACACAGAGTTTAACAGAAGCAGTAACCGTAATAGCAGTAGTCACGGTAACAGTAACAGTAACAGTACCAGTTATCAGCAGCAAAACTTGACCACAGCACACAACATTGCCAATGAAAACAGCAGCCTTACTATAAATAGCAATATTCGTTCAATACACAGTAACAATAGTAATAGTAATAATAACAATAATATTAATAATAATTATAACAACAACAGGAGCAATAACCATAATACAAATAGGCATAGAAGCCAGTATCCCAGTTATCATGGCCACTACTATGATGCAATATGTCAGAGTGCGCCTACGCCGCCCGCTTATGGTTCAATGTCCGTGTCCGTTGTAAGACTGAATCCAGCACGCTTATGTTTAACTGTTGCCACGCCCACACCCTCACCGCCTAACAATAGAAATACTAATGCCGCACATCGTCGTTCGCCCCTTGTAGTGTCCCTTCCAGTCGCCAATCTATCCAATCACAGTAATTGCAACAACCTACACTTTTTAAGCCGAATTCCTAACCTAACCCCAAATCATAATCATCAACAATACTACCACAACAGCAACAGCATCCATCTAAACTACCACCACCAACATCATCAACAACAACAACAACACAACCAATTGCAATTACCACTACCACCAACACCACCACCACCACCACCACAACAACAACAACCGACTAATCGCCAATCCCTCCCGCTAACACGTTCGAATTCAAATTCAAATTCAACAAACGCAACAACTTTAATCTCAACAAATACAACAACAAATAGTAACACTACTGATGTTGTGAATGTAAATTCTTGTACTGATATAATTCCTCATGGGTCAACAACAACAACAACGTCAATGCCACAAAATCAACAACAACAACTACAACAACAAATGTGTTCACAACGACAACAACGACGGTCTCAACAACAACAACAACAACAACAACAACAACAAATGTCCCCTTCACTACTTATGATCAACTTAAACCAATTGACTGATTCTCATATTAATAATGCAAACAACACACATGATTCCACCAATAGCCATAATCAAGGACCATCAGGATCACAATCAAGCTCCAACCATGGGCACAACAATCAGCGCAATTACAACAACAACAACACCAATCGCAGCAATAATGCAAATGGCAGCAATAACAACAATTGTATTTCTGATTTTATGAACTATCGCCGATCCTTAACAACATTGTCACGCGATTATCAACAACAACACCATAATAATAACAATAATAATAATAACAACAACAACAACAATCGCCGACATAATGCTGGCAGCTACGAGCGAAATGTGAATAATGTGAGTAAAACTATACTTTGGGGTCACTACAAATTAGAAATTGTAATCATTATCTTTATTGTATATGCAGAAATTAAGATTGTATTTAGTTTTATTTAGCATTGCCCAGCAAATCCAAAACTTAACAGGATCTATGAGAATCAATCTACTAACACTATATAGCATGTATTTATTTATACTAACAGCTGAGCTTGAGCGCAGTTTATAAAGAAAGCAAACTTAACGCTTTGGTTACTTGCAGCATTTTGGCAACGGCAATGCGGATCAAGGCATGGACCATAGAAGCGATGGCAACTATAACTTTATGCGCAACAACAACAACAGCAACTATGGTCGCAATGGTGCACACTATCAGCAGCACTACAACAGCAGCAGCAGCAACAACAACAACAACAACAATGGTGCATCTACGTCTTCCGCTGGTGCTGGGCTGATGGGTGAAATGCCCTCGGGCTCGGGCTTGTCTGGCTCTACACTCTCGCTGAACAATGGGCCCGGACTCAACGGACTTAACTCCGACAGTCCATCGCGCAAGCGTCGCCGCATTTCCGGTCGTCCCAGTCAGTCGCCACCAGCCATTTGGGAGCCCAGGCGCTCGCAGCGCGTAATGGTAACAATATTCATACATATACAGTTAAGACTTTATTAACAATTGCTTTGCAGATGCAACAGGGCAGTCCGCCACTGCGTCGGCCACGCCTGCGCGAATTGGCAACCTCAACGCAGCAGCAACATTCGCAATATGCCTCGCAGCAACATCATGCACAGCAGCAGCAGCAGCAACAGGCGTCAAGCTACAATCAGCTGCATCATCATCATCATCCCCATCAGTCGTACTATGCAGCGCAGCAACAGGCGCCGCATGCCCATGTCCATGCTCATGGCCACAGTCACCCGCATTCGCATCGCTCGCCCTGGGAGTTAACTAGCAATAGCTCTAGCTCCGCTGGCTCCAGCGGCATCGGCTCAGTTGGTGCCATTTTACCAGCGCCCAGTCATCAGCCTATGACTTCTGGACCACCACCACCGCCACCCACCTCGCTAATGGTCGACCTCAACCAAATGCCCGTCAGCTTGGCGCTACGCCACGAGCCCATCTGGGCCTCCTTCTGCACGTATCCAATGCCAGCGCAGGCGCGTCTAGCGCCTTGCCATCTGCACGGCATTTACGCGCAGCCCTTCTCCTCGGCCCCAGCGAACTTGGCGGCTGCGCCCATGCAGGTGACTCAGGTACCCACGCCCACGCAGGTGGCAGCTGCGGCCGTTGCGGCCCAGGCAATGATTCAACAGGCGACCATTACGGCTCAGGCACTGCAGCGCGATGTAACTGCCATTGGTGTGGCCAATCTGACCCTGGAGCCTCCCAGTGCGCATCATATGGACGGTCATCAGGCAGCGGCCGCTGCAGCAGCCGCAGCGGCAGCAGCAGCAGCTGCCACAGGGCAATCGGTGGGCGCACAAGCGCCGCATCCACATGCTCACCAACTACCGCCCAGTCACATACACATCGCTTCGATGAGCGCTGCTCAGCATCTACATTCCACGGCGGCCGCCGCCGCAGCGGCTGCTGCCCATGTGACGCATATGTCGGCTGGACCGCAGCAGATAATCATCTCGTCGGAGAGACGCACATTCCCGCCGCACAGGCGCATGCCTCGCTTCTGGCCGGCCAACCATGGACCTCATCGGCATGTGCTGCCGCCCCAACCGCTGGCTGCCCACCAGGCGCCCGTGCAGATTCAAACCGCACATGGCATTATCAATCCGGGCTTCTTGCTCAACTTCCTGTAAGTCAAACAGTCTGGGCTAGTCAACCTACATTCTCTTATACTATTTTCTCTTTAATAGTGCCATGTTCCCGCTTTCGCCTTACAATCAACACGATCTTAGCTCGGCGGATACCAACGAGACGGAGAACTATGAGGCGTTGCTCAGTCTGGCCGAGCGCCTGGGCGAAGCTAAGCCCCGTGGCCTTACACGCAACGAAGTTGATCAGCTGCCAAGCTATAAATACAATCCGGAGGCGCACAGTGGTGAGTGTCACATTATTTCTCATCTTGCCTATAACTAACTTGCTAATTGCATTGCAGGCGATCAATCCTCGTGCGTGGTTTGTATGTGCGATTTTGAGCTAAAGCAAATACTACGCGTGTTGCCCTGCTCCCATGAATTCCATGCCAAGTGTGTGGACAAATGGCTGCGCGTAAGTTCATAAACATATATGTATTTGAACTTTGAATAAATTGCTTTCGTTTCACAGTCCAATCGCACTTGCCCCATTTGCCGTGGCAATGCCTCGGATTACTTTGATAGTCCGGAACATCAGCAGGCGCAGGCACAGGCACAAGCGCAGACAGCGGCCTCCAATCCAACAGTGGCAGCCAACTCGCAGCAAAGTCAAGCAGCAGCTTAAGCAATAAACAACGCACATGCACACAAGCAACAAATACAATAAAAACACCAAGAACAACAATATGTAAACGCTTTCGCCACCTCGTCCAGCAGTATCAACAAATGGAGCTCAGACACACAAACACACACACACAGACACACAAACTTACACATATACCAAATTAGCCAATATATATTTTATAGATATATAATATATATATAGATATATATATGAAACGCAACGAATCCAACTGCCAAATCGCTTCCCTTCAATAGTTTAGTAGCTCTAAGGCGGTAAATCAGTTTCACATTTAATTTCACCAAGAATTCATTTATGCATAGAACACACATTTGTAACACATACGCATAGGTTTGTTAAATGTGAATTAAAACAGTTAGTAACTTCAGCTAGATGGTGCAACGGTGCAACTAAGAACATAATATATATATATGCTATATTAATTAGACAAACAAAATCATGTTGAGCTCAACTGCCGCCAATGCTTCTGCAATTATGCATGTGCATACATACATACATTCGTATATAACTACAAGTATGTATGTATTTTAAAATTTTGCTGTCCACACATTTATATACAAACATACCTAAATACATATATATATATAAATATATATTTTAATGCTTTATATGCGTATAAAAATACAACAAAATTCGGGAAAAAATTAACAAAAAAAAAAATTATTAATAAAATTATATTTCTATTTGTTTATGCTTTACGTTTTCTTCTATACATATATGTACATACATAAAAATACATGCATACATACAAATTTACATTGCATTTTACTTTTATATACTTACATACATGCATACAAAACATGTCTATATGTTTATTATATACATACATATATATATATATACATATACATTATACTATTTACGAACTGAACCCACTGAAGAAGTTCTTCTTCTTGCACTAAGCAAACAAAAACAAAAAGAATCAAACCTTACTAATTATGAGAATAACAATAACAAATTAAACTCTTGCGTTTTCACTCGATATAAAACACAATTTTACAAAACAAAACAAAAATAATTATATATATACACAAGGCAACTAACTTTGAAACATATAAGCAATCTTTAAAATCGACTAAAAATCACAACAAAATAAAATAACATATATGTATGCAACGTTTAACGGTTAATATATATATATAGTGTATACAAATGTGTATAAAAAGAAAAAAAATTCATATAAATTGAAATATTATTATTCATACATACACACACACACACACACAGACACATACACATATTTTGTGGGCTTATTAACTGTATTACTATCGTAGTTGTGCAATTGCTAAATATACGTACATACATATAAACATACATACATAAATTAGTAACTCATATATATATGAACAGAGCCCGTACCACAAGATACAAGATACAATTTTCTCTGGCGCAACAGCGTCTGTTGTTTCGTAGATATGCCTTCTTCATATGTATGTTGTGTGGTACCTATCGACATATATAACTAAAAAACCTCCTTGAATTTGAATCAATGTGACTTGTCTATTAAAAGTAGCACGCTGGCCGAGCATCAGATGCATACATACACATATGTAGTATATATATACACACATAAAAATCTATATAAAGTCTTTCTTCTAATATACATGTGCATACTCTGCACTTAACTAAACTAGCCTATAATTCCCATACGTCGTTTTTAACGATACATACACTTAAAATTGATAATAATAACAATGACAAGTAAAATGTTTATATATACTTACCTATGTATACATACATACTATATAATCAATACAGATAACTAAATACCAAGTAAATTGAAATGATTCCTGCCCTCCATTCGTATCAAACCATTGAAACTAACTCAAATAACGTTTTTATAGATTATCACTATATATGATGTATACTAATACATAATTTAAGCACTTGAGCTGAGTTTTGCTTATAGCGCAAGTTTTTTTTGTCTATATATGAGGAATTATAACTAGCAATGTCCTGCGGTCCATACACAGTTCGATATTTCTAAAAAAAAAAAAAAAAACAAATAAAGCAAAAGAAAAATAACAATAACTACTTTCTTATACCCACCCAGAAAAAAATATATTATGCATTACTATTTTGGGTGTAATTTTGCCAAGTATCCGCCACAATAATAACACCAACAACGATGAGCACTTTTTCCGATTTGCTCCGAACAATAATATTTTCAATCCTTGCATAATTGAAATAACAAAAGAAAAAAAGAAAACAACAAAAAAATCTTGATACCTAGGATATATACAATGTGTGTGTGTATTTATTTTTAATCTACATAAATGTTGATGGTATTTCCAAAAGACCATTATAAAGGTGTTGTGCTTTTCTAGAATTTTATTAGTAGAAGAAAAAAAAACCGAAATGTTTATTTTTTTGTCACAAAAAAATAAATAAAACTAAAACGTTATATAAAACAACAAAAACAAGAAAACAATTATAATATCTATATATACATGGATATGAATTGAATACCTTTTATACGTGCACTGACATACTTACCTATGATTATACATACATCGGTGTGAATATTTACAAATTATAATCTCAATGAACCGTACTAACAAGGAAGCGGCTTAAGTAATTCTTTCAATTTACCTATCAAAGTCTTTCATTAGTTTTATTTTTTAAGCTTTTACTTCTAGAACTTTGTCAACGTTTATTAGTTTCTTAATTTCAATTATATACTTGAAAAATCAAAAGCTTATCGTAAAGAACATAAAAATAATTGGGAAAATGAATATAATAAAAATATATATAACATAAAGTTTTGCTGTGATTCGTGATGTAGATGTACGTTATACATATATATAAATATATTTAATTATATAAAATGCAATAAATCTTTCAAGCATATAAAAGCATAATTATTCAAAATTATAACAATGGTAACAGATTTAAACGAATCAAAAACAATAAACACCAAAAGAAAAAAAAACAGATATTTTATGCATGAGAATTTCTCCAATAATTGTATGTCATACTCTAACATCACTTGCCTAGAATTGTCTAGGATTATGCAATTTTAAATGTGACTATTATTTTACATTTTTGTAGTCAAAAACCGAGACACTCTTCTAGTACTTGTAAAATCAGTTAACCATAGTATTAAACAAACCTTTTTCAATGACATTGTAATGGTGAGTGGGAGTTTTAATGTT
Source organism: Drosophila busckii (assembly GCF_011750605.1). Classification (NCBI taxonomy): domain Eukaryota; kingdom Metazoa; phylum Arthropoda; class Insecta; order Diptera; family Drosophilidae; genus Drosophila; species Drosophila busckii. The sequence continues at coordinate 4,481,554 of NC_046607.1, forward strand.
GATTGCAATAAATATAGTTTTCAGTTTTGTATAACTCGCAAAAGTTTCAATAAAATTCAATGAACGTAAAGAAAATAAACTTGTCTTTCTTTTTGTGTGTTTGACTTTGCGCCAAATTAACAGGGGCCTGTTAAAAACTGTTTAATTGTAAGTTTCACAGTTTGTGTTAAGCCTGCTCTCTCGCTTGCACTTATGTTAGGATTAAGTGCGTACTGCACTCTTGTAGATGATACTTGTCGCGTTTATTTAAATGTACGGCAACTCTGTATATAACTTTCATTGGGAAATTGTGGAAAAAGTAACACAAATTTTAGAATGTACGCAGTGTTGTTTTCTATGCTTATGTATATTTAATTAATGCCAATCGTTTTCTCTTTTTCACAGCTTAAAATTGAAATATCTGTTTGCATTTTCAAAAAGGTATAAGCTAGGCGGCTAAAAAAAGTGCTAGATCTAGCTACAACTTGCAGCACTGGTCCAACAATTGAGCAGCTCGCACATCTGATATCTCGCTCGCTCTGCGCTGCTCGCCCTTGTGTTGCGTTTTTTGTTGTTTTTTCTAAAATGGCAGCTGTTTGTTATTGTTTTGTCTCGCCGACGGTCGGTTGAACGCGTAAAGATTGATAAAAATATATTTATTAAGTTAATTAAATATAATAAAATCGTAGGACGTATGTGAGTGTTTTCTTTTTGACGGCGGTGTGCAGTGAATGTTAATGTGCCGAATGAAACAATTGTAAAGCAAACTAATAAACTCAATTAATAGTCATTGAAAGGAAAATGCATTTGCAATTGTGTAAACGAAAAGCTAAACGAAAAAATGGCCTTTAAATTAAACCATAAATGTGAAAGTGTTGACCACGCGTCTGTGAAAAAGGAGTGCGCGTGGTAGCAAAAAAAAGAAGAAAAATCAATTGAAAAAGAAAAATTGCATTTCGCTGCCAGCCCGAAACGGAAAATATATAAGTGTATTAGTTGGAGTAGTAGTCGTCGTCGTCGTAGTAGTAGTGGTGTGGAAAATATTAAGTTGCTGTTAGCTGCGCGAGTTTTGTGGGGTGCAGAAGTAGCAAAAAAGGAGACAGCGACGAAAGTGCCCGTCCCCCCAGCTTTTGCAGCAACCAAGTGGCCAGAAAGCGTTGGAAAAATGAGTTCAAGTTGTGAAAGGTGTGTGCCGTTACACCTATAACTAGCGCCAACAGCAGCAACAACAACAAACACAGGCTATAAATGTTGAAATGTGTACATAGTTACATATAGTATGTACACAATTTGTTAAGAGCGCAACAACTGGGCGCATTGTACTTTGTTTTTGACTTAAATTTATTGTGTTAAAACAAAGCGCCCAACTCAACGTGTACGATGAGAGTGTGAGAGTGTATCTGAAGGCCGAAGGGAGTAGGCGGAGTAGCCAATGCAAAAATGTAAAACGCAATGCAATTGCGTTGAGAGTATCATCCAGCCCCTCCTTTAAGGCGACATAGCCGCAGCTGTCTCTCATTGCGTGTGCGTGTGTATGTGTGTGTGTGTGTGTGCTACCCTTTCGTTTCAAGTAAATGCACGTTGAATTTGAAAATTTATGCAATTTTGGTTTATGGCTAACAATTGCAAAATCGATTTTCTTTCAAGGCGCGGCAACAATTTTGTTTTAGACCCGGTCCCATGCCCCTTTTTAATGCATATGTACAAAGAGAGAGAGAGAGAGAGAGAGCGAGGAAATATGCGGCGCCTGCTCTCTGCACAGACATGTATGTATGTGTGTGTGTGTGTGTAAGGACGGCGAGGCGTTTAAAACTGCAATATCAAATAAGGAAAAACCGGAAAATGTTTGACAAAATATAAGTGTGTGTGAGTGTGAGTGTGATTGTGCGTGTGTGTAGAGAAAACCCACAAGAAGAAGAAGGGGGCAAAAGCAGCAGCACGCACATACACTCACGCACGCACACACACACACATGCACGACAGGCAATCGAAGAATCACGCACAGGGTATTTTCGTTTAGTACTTGCTGTTGTTGTTATTTTTGTTGTGGGTGGTATTTTTACTTTTTTGGGGCGTTTTTCGTGCTTCTCTCTTTTTATACATATACATATACATATATATATATATATATATATATATATATTTATATATATATTATATATATATATATATATATATATATATATATATGTGCATTGCAGCTTATCTTTGAATGAATGAATGAAATATTGAATGAAATGACAAAACTTTAGGTTTTGCGTATGCGCCAAATCTTTTTTTAGTTTGTTGTTGCTCTTAAATCAGTTTGTGTTGTTGTTGTTGTTGTTGTTGTTGCTTTAGCTGCTGCTGCTGCTTATACCAATACAATAACGAATGCTTGTGCATTGCATTCCATAGATGCCTTTTAACTTTAAAATAGCAGCAGCAGCACTGACAGCTCGCATTTTAATATCTTTATTTATGTTACATGTTTCTCTCTCCATTTCTTCTTCGCATTTCGTTGCGTCTTGTAAACTTACAGATTAGAATGGGTAGAAATTATCGAGCCACGCACCAAGGAGCATATGTATGCCAATTTAACAACTGGCGAATGCGTTTGGGATCCACCTGAGGTAAGTTGAACAAAATGATTGTTTATTTATTATTTTTAGAAATAAGTTTATTTTAAAGTTATTTATAACTAAATTTCTGGCTAGGGTATCTTCCAGTCGATTTTTGCTGTCTTGTATATTTTTCGGTTTAATTGACTTGGGTCACATGTTTTGCAAATTTTACAGCAATTTATATGTGCTCAGTGTAGAGTTTGGCCCACTTCGTCAATAGCGTGAACAATGTTAATTAATTGTATTTATAAGACAAATACGAATACAACAATACGCAGAGAAGAAACAATTGCGGAATTACGTATGTGTAACATTTGTGTTTGTCTAGCCATAAGGGCATGCATCTATGAAATAGGTTAATTGCAATTGAGTAAATTTTAATAATTGATTAATTATATACAAATTGTGAGCATTAGTCGTGGAAGCCTTGCAGGCTAAAAATAACATTAATTACTCGCAGCCTTTGAAGCCTTTTGATGGCAAGCAAACACGCCTTAAACAACTTTTGCTTTCTGAGCAAACAGTCATCAGTCTGGCTGGCTGGCTAAACTAAAACGTTGCATGCCACAACACATGGCATTAGCAAAAGGTGTTGCCAGGCTATTAACTTTAGGCGCCTGCCGCATTGTCTGGCCTGGCCTGGCCTGGCCCACAGGTAAACTCAGCTCTCAGAGCAATTCCTTGTATACTGCTGCTGTGTTATGCGGAAGTAGTGAAAATTTTTATTGATTTTTGTTGTTGCTGCTGGTCTGCTGCAATGTCCTCGACTGCGTCCTCGTTTCGCTGATTGCATGCGCGCTGTGTGTGTGTGTGTGAGTGTGAGTTTGTGTGTGTGCATGTTTGCTTAATGAAAAGGTTTATATGCAGCGCAGAAACAAGAAGAAGCAGCACATGGCGCTTGGCTGAATTTGCTTTTCTTTTTTTTTTTGGCTTCTGGGTGTTGTGTCCAATTTATGCTGTGATTTATAGCCGACCCTTTGCAGCTACAAACACAACCAGACACACACACACACACATACACAAATGCATATGTATGAGCATGAGCTTATGCATTGCATACTGGCTGCACTCTTTGTGCTGCGTTGGTGTGTGCGTGTGTGTGTGTGTGGGCCTTTTTTTCGATTTATGTCACTCTCGCTCTCCGTTGAGTCATCCACACTCCCTCTCATTGGCAGCACAGTGTGACCATATTTGAAATTTCAAAACGTAACGGCTACAATGCTACAGTTAATTCAAAATAATAATATTTAGTTTAAAGTTTCGTTCTTTGTTCTTCAACGTTCTACTTAGAGTTTGTCATAGACAAGTGCATAAAGCGTGAATCCTTTTAGCTGCACCATTAAATTCTATGCACAACAGAAAACACACACAGAGACAGATGTGCCCCAAACCCAACAAGCGCCCACCCACTTCATTACAAATGCGCTTTAAATTAGTAACAACTTTATTTTATTGTTGTTGCTCACAAAAGTATTTTTTTTATTTGTTTTAATGACGTCGCCAGTCGCTTTTTCTTCTGCTGCAAACTTTGTCGCATTGTTGTTGCGCTTTTTGTTTGTTTGGTGTCACCAGCACAGACAAGAGCAACTACAACAACAACAACAACAACAACAACAACAGTTGCCTGCGTTCATTGTACGTGATTTGAAATTTATGCACAGCAAGTTGTCTCCACTACTTACTCACTGTCTATTTGTAAATACCCTGGAGCTAATTATTTTATGCAACTAGACAAAGTCAACAGCAGTTTTCAACATAAATATATTTAGAACAACAAATAGCATACACATGTATAACATGTGCAACATATAAAAGCAAAGCTATAAGCAACTTAAGGTTTGTCACATTTCAAAGCAGAGCATCTAATAGTCGTGCTTACTTTTTGAATTTAAAATAACTCTTGTTTTTACTTCCCCTTAGAGCTTAATGCTAAGCACTTGTGTGTGTGCTTTTTTTTTTCATACATTTTGCTCATTTGCCTTTGTAAAACTTCCGGTTAAGAAAGCAACACAAAAAAAAAAAAAAAGAAAAAAGAAAAGAAATAGTTACCCACACGTACGTTTCATGTTACAAAGCAAGCGCATTGTGTGTGTGTGTGTGTGTGTGTAAGCGAGATGGCAGCTACCAAGGTGCACCCTTTGGTGAGACTTGAGGGCTACGCAATCGTCAAAATATTTCAAATTGTTTTCTTAATGTCGCACCATATAGGGTGCCATGGCTTCCTGTCATTGGACAATGTGGGTTAAAGCTGCATAAATTTGTTGCTAATTACAATGACAATTAAATGCTCATAAATATTGCTAATAGTTTCGGAGTAATTAGAGTGTGGTTGAAAGTAAATCAAAGCCAAAGCTAGAAATTGTTGCTCAATTTTCTGCTTTAGCCGCTGAGTCAATGAATTTTTTTGGTTGCAATTGAAATATGAGGGCTGAAGCAACTCAATTAGTGTTAAAAATTCTATGACAACTCAGCGCTTAAAAAATGCTTTTCAAAATACATTATTGTTTATGTTAAGCACATGTTGCTGCATTTTAAGTCTGTGGGGTTACAATTTAAAATGTTTTTGAGTACACAACAACTCAAAGAAAAAAAAGAAGAAAATCTTTTCAAAAATTTGCGCCGCACGCAGCACGCGGCAATTTTATAAATATTTTTTGATGACACATTTAAATTGAATTTGCAGCAATAAGAGCAAATACGACTTTCATGTCTTGTCTCTGTTGCTTGTTGTTGTTGTTGTTGCAGTTAGATGTTATCGCGTTGTTATTTTTGTTTAGCATAAATTATGACCTAATTTATAAATGCCAAATAACAACAACACCAAGAAGCAGCAAAGTAAATTTTAACAATTTAATATTTATAAAACATTTTTGATGTACGGCTCATTTATAACGCTGCTGCTGTTGCTGCTTTATTTTGATCCAGCATGATTCACAAATGTCTTGAGGAGTGGATAGAGGCAGGGGGAGTGGGGATATGGCAACATTACTGACCTCGGCAATAGGCATCACTGATTAGAATTGTGCGTGCCCCACAGTGGCACAACGCGTATGCTCCACATTTTCCAACTGATTAAAAGCTAAATTGTTTTTCAATAAACATTAGAGAGAGCGCAACAATTTCAATGATGAAAATTTCATGCATATGCAACAAATTGGAGCTAATGGCAGCAAAAAAAAGAAAAAGTAGAGCGTGTTATTGGATATTTGATTATCATTAATAAAATACTAAGCAAACTAAATCAAATGATTGATGAGTTCTAACTCTTACACTTACTCATCAGTTATATATGTGGCTGGCTTATTGTTTGCTCGTTTTCAATTATTATAATCCATGTTCTTTTAATTTTTGACAGATTTTCTTTAGGAAAAATCTTTACTGACAACATTTGCTCATTGCGCTAAATTTATACTCAATAGATAGAACGCAAGGCAGGCACAAATAAATTCCATCAATGCGATAAAGATGTAGCCTCATTGCTCTCTTTCTCTGCTGCTCGCTACACATTGTTGCTGCTGTTGTTGTATTTCCATAATTACAAAATATTCGGAATAAAGCACAAGGCCGAAAATGAGGTCGCCGCAGCGCCGTAGAGTGCAGAAGTCCGGAGACAGAGTAGCTGCTGCTCTACGCTTGTTTACAATTTTGACAAAACTGAAAAGCAAGAAATATTTAAACTGCGCAGGCATGTGCCTTAAGTAGATCATTTTAGTCTTATAGTAAGTACATTAAAAATTCGTATATGTGCTAATGCACTAGCTGCCACATTTGGCTGCCGCATGTGGCACGCGCTGGAAAGCTTAGCAATGGGGAGATGCCCACTTATGGCGCAGCTCTTGTCAGTCCAAGCTGACCGAATGATGTACATAGGTATGTACATACATATATATGCTTCACTGACTGACTGACTGACTGACTGACAGCTGGAATCGCAATAATGCAAGAAGCGTAACGCTGTTGCCGCTGACGCTTGACGCTGGGACAGGCCTTGTCCCAATCAACGCTCACTGGCTGCTGCTGCTGCTGTGCCCACAAATTATGCAACTGACGATGAGGCAGTAATGGAAATGGAAATGAAAACCAGAAATGAAAAGCGAACTACACACACACAGAGAGACATACAAATGTGGGCTTAAGCAGTGGGCGGACTGTATTGTTGCTTGTTATCAACAATAGTGACGCAGATTAAAAAACTCAACAACGGCAACAGCAGCAGAAGCAGCAGCAGCAACTGCCTGGGTCAGGGCCTGTCTCGGCCATGTTGCAATTGCGATTGCAATTGTGGGCTGTGCTTTGCCTGGGCTGCCGTAGCAAAAAGTTCAAGGTCAACACTGAAATAACCCTGACTTCACCATGTAGGCCACACGTGTATGCATGTGTGTGTGTGTGTGTGTGAGCGAGAGCGCACTAACGCTTAGAGGTGAAAGCTGGGCGGACACGCGCCTGACATTGCAACTGCGTCGCGTATCCGCACCCGGACTCGAGCTTGTAGTAGCTTGAGTATTGTCAAGGGCTTCTCAACAGCCACTGCCAACATTAAGCAACAATAGATGACAGAGCAGCTGCTGATTAAATCTGCAAACAAACTCTTGAACAGATTAAAAGCAATCAAATATAACAATTTATTTATGCTCAGGTTAATTCTCTTGAAATTTTACTCATTCAGCATTCTCATGCTTGAGACTTGTTTGTTGTTCAAAACGTGCCCGCATCTCACATTACTCGCTGCACTAGTTTATCTCGGCACTGGAATTGGAATTGGAATTGGGTTTATGCTGATGCTACAAATTTGCAATATGATATATGCCGCAGTCAGCAGTGCACGGCTGATATGACAAACAAGCTTTAAATAACAGCAACAAATAATTAATAATTATGTAGAAATGTATACTTATTCATAGCTTTTAAGGAATTTCCTAGGAATTATATATATATGTATTTTAATGAATGAGCTATATATTCATCATAAACTAAACTAAATAAATCACGCAAAATGTTGCTGGATTTTGTGTGATTTATGCTGCATTTAAAAAATGTAATAAAAGTTGTTTGACTTAGAATGGATTTTGGGTTTTGATTTGTTATTAACATTTAGTCTTAGTAAAATTGAATGTAAAGATCAAATTTTCTCATTGGAGAAAATTGTTAAAAATCATTTTTGTTATAAAAAATAAACTGAAAACAGTTGCTTAGTTCATTGAAATAGCTGCACAACTAAATTTGAAAATCAGCTCAACATTTGGCTTAAAGCTCAGCACATTGTGTTTGCCTAGAACTCGAACTTTTGATGACAGAGCTTACAATTAGTTATTACATGTAAGCTTACAAAGTTTAATTAAGTTAAAGCTTTGCACGAGCTGCAGCTTTGTGCTGCGCGTTGATTAGACAAATGCCCCAACACCTTGCAGACTCACTGACACATATATTTATATATATATAGCATATATCTGTATATAGCAAGCTAACACAGTTGTGCGTATGATTTGCTCATAATTCGCTTTTGCGTTTGATATTACAGGATGTGCCAATTAAGCGCACAGACTCATCGCAGTGGTGGGAATTGTTTGATACGAATACTCAGCGCTTCTATTACTACAATGCGGCTACGCAGAAAACCGTGTGGCATCGGCCCAGCAAGTGTGATATCATACCGCTGGCCAAGCTGCAGACGCTCAAGCAGAACACCGATCCCAGCGAGCGGCGTGAGCACACCACGCCACAGAAGCAATCGTCGCAGTCAAGGCAACAGCAACAGCCACAATTGGCGTCGCCCATGTCGTCGGCAAATAAGAAAACTGGGCGTAGTCAGCGCAGCAGTGGCAACGGCACTGTGGCCAGCTCCGAGGAGAAACTGTCCAGCTCCACGGGTAATGAAATGATCTCTAGTCCGCGTGGCCGCCAAAGCTTTCGGTAAGTGAAAAGTACGCATTGCTTTAAAGTCTTTTTTTAACGCCATTTTTCATTACAGTGTCGGCACGGGTGATTCATCCCGTTCCATGGATATGCAGCAGCCATCGCATCAACAGCAGCAACAACAGGCATATGCCTCTCGTCGCTCCCAAGGTAGGCGCAGCTGACGTCATCACATGACTCATACACTCATCCCTTTTCTTTTGTTCGCTGCGCAGACTCGTGTAACCACTACAAGGAATCTGGCAAATCCAGCGACTCCAGCCTGTCCAGTGCTCATGGCTATCGCCGCTTTAATGATGCCGCCAATGGGGGGCCCAGCGCTCATGCGGATGGACTGCGGCTGGGCTCGTTGCAAAAACAAGCACGCGCAGCTGGCAAGGATAATGGCGCGTAAGTTGCAATTAAAGTCACATAAACAAATAACTGGGTTACAGGCCAAATATTAGAGATGCCAACAATGCTTATGCGCATTAGATATATTAATATTTATCAGAGATATAAAACTGGCTGAAATTCAGTTTTGATTTAATTAAAACTGAATTCATTCTTTTAAATTCTAATTACAACTGAATGCAGCTTTTCGGTTTAATTCAAATTTAATACATTTAATTGAATATATTATATTATATATACGATTAATACAAGTGCCAATTTGTATTTATAGCTAGTTGCTTATGCTTTGGTTTGGTTTGGTTGGTAGCTCATGCCTAACATTACACACATTCATTTTCACTTGACACACGCAACTCAATTGCCAATCTTTGACTCTCTCTCTCTCTCTGTCATCATCATCACAGCTTTGAAATGCTGCAAGAAAGCGTAAGCGCACATAATTTACCGCATGGCTTGTCATCGGCCTCCACGGGCTTCGTTGGTGGTAGTGGTGGCGTCCCAGACAACAAGTACTTTGATCATCAGCTGCTGCCTGGTCATATGCAGGGCTATTGCTCCTCGAAGTCATCCGATATTGCCTCACCAACACATTCGATAAATACGCCGCAGGCGCAGAAGAAGAAAATCTCACCCGTTGATGAGCGACAATACAACTACGCACAACAGCAACAGCAACAGCAGCAGCAACAACAACGCAACTCACAACGTGCAGCAGCTGGAGCTGGTGGTGTTGGCAAAGCTTTTGGTGCAGCCATGGCTGGTAACTAGTCGTAGTTGCTTTCGCTTGCTCAGTTCATTACATAGTTTCCTTTTTATGTTGCAGATCGCGAGTACAAAGTATCGCTGGCACGCTCTGGCAGTTTTATGTCCTCGTCCATTAATCCTGCCGCTGCCGGACATCACAGTAAATCGTATCGCAAGAGCAGTGCCGAGGCCAATGGCGGCGGCGGCGGTGGTGCTGCCAGTGATGACTCCATGCATGAGAAATACTTCAAGTCGGTGGAGAACACGCCGCTGTCGCGTCGCCGTCACACAACCAATGCCAAGAGTCATGGCAGCGGTGGCGGCGGCGCCAGTGGCAGCAATACAGCCACCAGCACCGCCGGCAGCGGCAGCAGCAGTCACAAGAAGCACTCGAGCGACTCCAGTCCACAGAGTCCCATCAGTCCGCAGACGAAGAGTTCGCGTCAGGCCAAGACCAGCGCTACGAATCCGCCGCCGCAGCTGCAGCTGCAGCATTCACCGCGCATCCAAGAGCCCGGCTGTGGCATGGATTTGCTCAGCTTGGAGCGCATATCGCTGGGCAAGCCAGGCCCTGTTTCGCCCAGCGGCAACTCTGATAATCTGGGCATGATGACGCACTCGTCGCGCGGCTCCAACGACTCGGCAGCCAGGCAGCGTCAGCGTTCGAACAACTCAACTGCAAATCGCTCGCAGACACATCACTTGGCCAGCGGTCAGGGCTCGCTGCGGCACAGCGCCAGCTCCAGTCTGGACAAGCGTGGCTATCAGATGCTGCAGAGCGGCAGCGGCAGCGACTCGCGCCGCCACAAGACGCCGCAACATTTGCAGGCGGACAACAGCGATGTGGAGTACGACAACGGCAACATTTCGCCGCTGTATAGCAACTGTGGTCAGGAGATGCCGCATTTGCTGCCCCTCAAGCATTATATTCGAGAGCAGGCCAAGCTGTTTGGTCGCTATGATTATGGTGCTGATGGCGCTGGCGACTCGGACTCCTATCACTCGGATAGTCAGTCGGAGCATTCGCTGTCGGGGCATGAGCCAGACAATGAGGACTCTGACGGCGGCTCTGACTCGCATGGCGGCTACTTGGAGCATAATTATGGCATGATTGATGACTATGCCAACATGGGCGACAGCGCCTCCTACTATGCGTATCAGTATCCGCCCTACGATCCAGCTGGACGTGAAGAAATGTAAGCTGTACCAAACATATGTAATTGAGCTATAATATTAACTTTTGTTTGTTGCAGTTCCGATAATGTGGAGGCTGTGCTGGATAGTATTGGTGGCAACACAGAGCCCACAGCAGCGGCGACCAAGCCAAAGCCACGCTATCAGATCTCATACTATGACACAGTCTCGCACAGTCCATCCTCCTCCTCCACGGTGGCGCCGGGCCATCAGTATAATCAGCAGCTGTACTCTAATACGCCAGCGTATCCGTATCATGGACATGGCTTGGGTCAGCCACCAGCACCACCACACCAGCAGCAGCTGCATTTGGATCCCAGCGATGCAGCCAGCGCCAAGCAGAAACAATCGCAGACGCTGCCCTCACCAAATCGTCAAATCTCACGTTTGGCCAAAGATGACGCCAGCCATGGGCAGCCACAGCAGCAGCAGCAACAGTCACCACAACAACATCAGCATCAGCAGCAGCACCAGCAACAGCCACAGCAGCATATGTCGAGTCTTAATCGTGGCCCTGTTGCCAATCACAAGCTGAATCCGCCATCGCTTAAGCCCACCATACAACAGATCTTTCCGCCCAGCGAGCGTGCGCCTGGTGCCACAACGCTGGCCTGCATGAAGGAATGTGATATTGAAAAGTTTGCCGCAGACAATCTCAATCTGCACTCCAAGGGTATTTTTCGCAAAAAGGCTTCAGTGCGTGATATGCTCAGCTGGACACAGGAGGCCATAAGCCGGCCCATGTTGGCGCTCTCGCGCGACAAGGCTGACAAAAAGACAGCGATGGAGCTGTTCAAGCTGGTGCAAATCTATATGGGCGATCGCAAGGCGCGCCAGGGCATGAGCCTAAACTCCGTGGCCATAGACATCATAACCGCCTCATTGCCACAGCAGCAGTGAGTAATCTGTAATTCACACACAGTTAAATGTTTATTAATTGCAAATTAATCCTTGCAGATTGCGTGATGAGCTTTATGTGCAGCTCTGTCGCCAGACGACGGAGAATCCCAAGCGTGAGTCGCTCATACGCGGCTGGGAGTTAATGGCCATATGTTTGTCCTTTGTGCCGCCCTCGCCCACGTTTCAACCAACGCTGCTCAAGTAAATTTCAAGCATTTTGTCTATGTTAATTTATTCTAATGCGCCTGCTTTGCAGCTATGTTAATCGTCATCGTGATCCATCGTTTGCCACTGGCTTTATGGAGGTTTGTAAATGGCCCATACATGTGCAGATCTCGCACTATGCCACTGTTTGCTGTCGTCGCTTGGATCGCATAGGCAGCAGTGGTCGTCGCTTGGCCAAGAAGCCCTCCGGGGATGAAGTGGAGCAAGCGCGCGTAAGCTTCAACAATTGCATATTGTAATGCATTAATATTAATTTAATCATTTTGTTATCTAGCAACAAATTTTGCGCAATAGCATGTTTGGCAATACACTGGGCGAGGTTATGGAGCTGCAAAAGGACAAATTTCCGTTTAGAAAATTGCCCTGGATACAAACTACGCTTTCGGAGCATGTTAGTTAAACTAAATATCAAACAATATTATAGCTATTTAATATACTGTCGTATTTGTAGGTACTGCTGCTTAATGGCAAGCAAACTGAGGGCATCTTTCGTGTATCCGCCGATGTGGATGAGGTCAATTGCATGAAGAATCGTTTGGATCGCTGGGATGTGCCTGACTATACAAACAACATGGGTAAATTGTTAAACTGCACAGCACTTACACTATGCTAAATTTTATTCTATTGCTTAGTTGATGCACATGCGCCTGCTAGTTTGCTTAAGCTGTGGTATCGCGAACTGTATGATCCGCTTATACCCGATGACTACTATGAGGATTGCGTGAATACTGAGGATCCCGATAAAGCCAAAGAAATAGTTAATAAGTTACCCCAAATTAATCAGCTGGTGAGTAGAGTTAACTAACAAAGCTGCTGCCACTTGCTAATAATTTATTTTCTCTACTGCCAACTAGGTTCTAACGTATCTAATACATTTTCTGCAACAATTCTCAAACTCTGATGTGGTCAGCTGCACTAAAATGGACTCTTCGAATCTGGCTATGGTGTTTGCGCCAAATTGTCTGCGCTGCACTTCAGATGATCCCAAGGTGATACTGGAGAATGCGCGCAAAGAGATGTCCTTTATACATGTGCTCATCCAGCATATGGATACAACGCATGTGGCCAATCTGGTGTAGAGCTGCTTGAAAAACAACCAATGATTATACCTACCTACTTATATATATTATATATAAATAATATGTAAACGTTATTAGCCTATCCTAACAAACTTACCCTATGCTATTGAAACTTGTAACTTGAATTTGTATTTCTACAAAAGTGTGAAAATGTAGCACAGACAATGTGCTGCTAAAAACTAACTCCTAACTTTAACTTTAACTACCTATACTTTACTTTTGCTACTCGAATTTTTCTTACTACTTATTCAAATAATTTTAACAACAAAACGCCTATACCGCTTTAATATAGCAAGAAACCGAAACAAATACTCACAAATTTGTCAGCAATGTAACGTGTAGTGCTTTTGAAACCAAAAACTAAAAATTTAATTGAATTTGAATAATTGAACTGTAAACTAATTGTGTGCATGCAATTATAGTTTAATTTGTTTGTTTCCAAACATAATTTATGAAATTTAAAGCAAAATACTCAACACTCAAGCTTCTAAATGAGTGTACTGCAAAAGATGCCAGTATACAAATCAATAAATTAAACATGAAAAATTTGCTTAAAAACTTAGTGCTATAAACACACAATATACAACACAAAAAGTATTTATTCGTATGCATAAATTAATTAATAAATATATATATACATATGTTATACAGTGCAACAGAATTATCAAGTGAGGTACACTGAAAGCTAAGCAAGCGTTAATCTATAGGATACCAAACTATAAGAGCAATTGAACATATATAAATATGTGTGTATGTATGTAAAACCCGAACGAGTTCGATTTAAAGCATGAGAGTGAATAAAGTTATATAAATATTAAAAACAAACACACTTAAACAATTAGATTTTGATGAATTGCTGGCTGACTGACCATCAAGCATAGCTGTCATTGAGTTATAGCTAGCTGACGCTACTTATCACATGTCGGGCATTCATTTTCTTCGACATATATCAAATTAAAAGAACTCTTCGCTTACAACACAATTGTGCGCAGCGAATTTATGCCCAATTTTAAAGTCATTTCCAGCCGTTTGTCTCTGATAATTGCTAATAATTTAGTGTCATTTGACGAACTTAAGCCAGCCATCAACAAAATATTATCATTTATTTGCCAACAACAATTATTTGGGCCACCAGTGACCGATCAATTCCCCCCGCGCAGGCCAAACGAAAATCAAAAACGACTGCATTATCAGGTCTTAATGTTTAGTTGGCTTTTCGATTTCAATTTCATATGTACTTTTAATTATTTATGTATTTTTCCATTGGGGGTGGCTTGCTACTTTATTTTTTATCAAGGTTCATTATTTGGTAATTTGTGTAAGCACAAAATTTGGGAGTATAATGCAATTATAAGGCCAGCGATTGTCATACAGTAATCATATTTAAATTTTAATTGTGATTCATGCATATAAAAGTTAAATTGTTGAGCATAATGTAAAATAAAAACGTAGCATACATATGGGCGCCCTTAAATCTGGTAAGTAACAATCTAGCGATAAGCAATATAACTTTCGTCGAGTAGTTTTGTTAATAAAAATCCACAATCCTATAAATTAGTCAATTTATGCATCATCATGTGTATGAGCCCAAACTAGTTGCTTTCTAAGAAATTAAACTAGAAATACATGAGTTTTTATTGTGAAACTTCCGCTTAGTCAACATTTATTTTTATGACACAATCGTAGAAATTACCAATTAGCAATTAGGCTATTATAAAGTGAATTGGTCTAGTAAAATTATTTAATACCAAATATTTTAGATATACAAAAAGGCAAGTTTCGAATAGTTACAACAATTTACTAACAATAAGTTTCTCAGTTTTAAATTCATGGCTTGTTTTGGTTATAGCAGAGACCACAAAACTGGGTACAACATATAACAGTTAAGTAAACAACAATAACAACAATTAAGCGCATTTATTTTATACTACATATTATCTCTAACGAAATGCCCGAAATCAGAAGTAATCCATCATCTCAAAGGCTTATAGGGGAACCCGAGTGCGCCTGATAAGCGACCGCACCAAAGTTCTCTCTCTTCGTTATACAAACATCTAAACTGTTACGAAAGTCCAAACTGCCGAAAATAAGGCAGCAGAGGCTCATATTATGAGGGGCGATTACTCAATCAAAGCAATGGCGACTGAGAGAGAAAGAGAAGCTATTGGTGAGTTTAATTTGTTTACAACTGTAGTAAATAAATTCGTGTAAATGCTCTACACATAAAAAAAATTCAAAAACTAAATGATCAGTGCATAAATTTGTGATTTTGCTTGTAAGCTAATTAATAATGCTTGCTCAATAGGGTTCAATTAGTATTAGTAGGTTTTTTCGAAATTGATTATTCTGCTTAGCTAAGAGTATACGCAAGTGAGCGGTAACAGGAATAACGACATCAATGAATCGATAAGCGGGTGATTAACAATTACTCGATCAAACGCACCGACATTATTGGTAGTGAGAGCGAGAGAGCACTTGTATCGCTCGGCTAGTCCGTGAACAGTATGTTTAATAAGCCTCGAGTGTTTTGATTTATATGACTGGTGGATCGGATCGGCGATTGGAGGCAACGTCAACGACTACGACGACGACGACGACGACAACGACAACGACAACGACAACGAGCCAAGCACCGAATAGCGAACCAACAGCTAGTCAAGTGCTGCGGCTCGTTGTCTGCACAAATGTATTGGATGTGGTATTGTGGGCTAGAGAGCCATCGGTGCGATTGGAGCGCCTTCGTTGACAGGCCGCCTGCCGATTGAACGGTGGAAGGTAAATGGTAAACGGTGTAGAGTGTAGGGTGTAGGGTGGTGGCGACGTTATCTATGATAGTAGCTCATTCATTATCTATATACATTCATATCTACATACCGCCGCTATATTATTGTTAATATAGATATCTACCCATTAGCACCACATTATATGTATATGTACAATCTATTATATTCTGTGAAATCTGATTTAGTACAATTTATTGGGCCCTGGAACGGTCAACAATTAGTTCACCGCCTGCGCCCGTTGCAGTCACTACGTTTCCGCTCCCGGTACAACGCGCTGGATATCGTTCCACATATCGCGCCAACATGGATAACAGCCTCAAAGCAAATAAATCTGCATTCTCCATTGATAATATACTGGAGCATAAAACGGAGTTTGCAAAGCGACAACTAACAAGCCAAACAACAGCCACAACACCTGTTGCCACAAGCTCGCCCACAGCCTTTACACCCACCGCCACATCCAGCCCAGCATCCATCTATGATTTATCGCGTGAAGCAGCAGCCGCTCAATATGCGCTCAAGAATCTGGAGCCAAGCACAGCAACGCTGCTATCGCCCACAAGCCTGCGCTTCAATACGCTCTACTCAGATCCAGCCTCATTATTCTATCAGCAAATGCTGAATCTGCAAAAGAATTCTACGCTCTTCATGCCACATTTTCAAGCTGCAGCAGTGGCAGCTGCCGCCGCCGCTCAGCCAACGGCCTATTGTGATCAATATAGTCCGTTTCTGGATTGTGAAGGTGAGTCACCGATATATGTAAAACTAATCCCTAATTAATTTCATTAGTACATGCTAGCAAGTTATACAGTGTGACTCATAAAAAAAAATACATCATGACAGTGCGATATAGATATAAAATTAATAATCTACAATGAGCTGAAATATTAAAGTCCAATGCTTTGCAATTATTAGTACTAGTGCTACTAGTATCTCTCAAGCGACTTTAAGGACAAATAGTTGTGTTTTGTATTTACTAACAAGCCTATAATGAAAGAATTCTTAGCTGCCTTTAGTTTCTTCAAGTTCAAGTCAATGAACTTGCATGCAAAGCTCATTATTCCTGCTAGGGTTTATTTATCGAATTGCATTAACAATGAATTTATATTCAAATGCATTTCACACAATTTTCGTAGGCTAGACTTTAATATACTTTGATAAGAACACCAAAAATTTGATTAATGTGCATTGATGTTTGTCAAAGTCAAGTGCTGGCGCCAATGGCACTTGAATGCAACCCCAACTCCATCTCCAATATGCAACTATTGCTGTCGTTCCCAGTGTGCAGTGTGTTGGCAGAGATTAGTAGTTTAATATATGAAAGCATAAGTTGGACTATTCCAACCCTTTGACTGAAGCTATCGTTGCTGTCAGCGTCAACATAAATACAACACGCATTATTTTTGGGAGCCTTATCAAAATGACAAATATTTGAAATTGAGGTGAGCGTCAGACAAACTAAAAGGGGTATATGGCATATGTAGAAGCGTTTGCGCTGTGGGAAATATACACAGACTAAGCTTAGCATAAATAATAATTAGTTGTTAGCAACGCTGCTTGTTACTCTAAAGAACTTTAATTGTTTTTCAACTAACTGGCAGAGCATTTACTTTTAGCATAGCACATATGGCTTTATATAAATTGTAGCTTATCTAAAAGCAAAGTGCTATTAGAGGCGATTAATAGGCGCTGTCCATCATCTTCTGATAGGCGCTGGCAATTCTGATTCCGATTGAGATAAGCCCACAACGCTGTCATCCAACTGAACAATCATGTTTAATTGTGATAATAAGCGCAGATGTCGTAGCTACTTCATTCAATTTTATGAACGATTAACAGCGAATTGTTCTCAAGTGCAGCAAACTAAATAAACGTAAAGTAAAATATTAAATGGACTTAGACTGTGGGCTTATCACACAACACGCCACTTAATAAAAATAAATCTTAATTATTGTATTTGTGCAATTTAACTACCGTTTATTTATAAACATTTCGTTCGGCTCGTGTTGAGGTCATGAGACACTAGAATGGACTGCTTATATCAGCGTCTTTCAATTTTAATCGTGCGATTTCTTTTATTGCAAATAACTCTAATTTGTATTGTATATTTTAGTTGCCAAAATGACTTACTTTTTTTATTTTGGTAGCAGTCGAGGCAGCTTATCACACAGGCGAACCACTCGACAGCGCTTGTTCGGAATTGGTGGGGCGCATATATAGTATAGCCGAATTACTTGTCAAACAGCTGCCTGATAACAATTATGGCAATTAATTCCCTCCTCAATTACGCCAGCACACTCTCACACAAATAAACACAAGTACATGTGTATTGGCAATTGCCGACTATTTGCCCTGCGCCGCCATTTACAACTGTGGGCGTTTACAGTTGTGTTAGAAAGAGATGCACGCTCTCAGCGTTGACAGCCAATCAGCATTCAAAGATTTCAGCTTTGCATATAAACAAATTGCAATGGAAATTAAAGTTGCGCAGTAAAAATATAAAATAATAAGATAATTGAATTTCTGTTTATTGGCGTTTTTAATTTGATATTGCATTTACATAAAAAGCCTAATTTCTGACTTTTCTCAGACCACAGAGCGTATACTTTATTTATAAATTTAACCATTTAATTTGTACACACATTAAAGTGAGTTTCACTTATTTTTTTCAGGCTTTAATAATCCGGCAGCAGCGGCCGCTCTCTATTGCAATGCAGCCTATCCGGCGGCTAGTTTCTATATGTCAAATTTTGGTGTAAAGCGCAAGGGCGGACAAATCCGTTTCACATCGCAGCAGACGAAAAATCTCGAGAATCGTTTCTGCAGCTCAAAGTATCTGTCGCCGGAGGAGCGACGCGGCCTGGCGCTGCAGCTCAAGCTGACGGACCGTCAGGTGAAAACATGGTTCCAGAATCGCCGCGCCAAATGGCGAAGAGCCAATCAGAGCAAACGCAATGCAGCCGGCAACGCCCACAGCAACAGCACAGTGCCGCCCAGTAGCAGTTCCACCACCGAGACAGCCAGAAATGTGACACAGGCGCCCAGTGATGATGAGGACCGCATGTATCTGTCCGAGGAAGACTCAGAGGATGATGAAGACGAGCCCGTCAAATGCAGCTAATTTAATTTAAGTTTTAGGTTTAAGTTTAGTGTTAAATAAATTTATTTTTCATTATGTGGCTGTGTGACTAGTGAAATGGATAACTCTCAAGGCAGCTGCAATTGGGCAGCGTGCAACGCGGCGCCAGATTGGACAAGTGTCCCATGGTGACTGGAAAGGAAAGCGGCACAAACCACTTGGGATAGGCGCAAATAGCAGCTGCAGCAGCTGAGCTCTTGGCCGCATACTGAAAGAAAGTAAACAAATGCTTTAGCAGTATATGGTGAGGGCCAAGTCCAAGGCGAACCAACCTGCTCCGCAATGACTGGCCTGAAGGCGCTACTGCGCGTGGGCATGGCCAGTTGCAAGGCTGCCGGCTGTGGCAGTGGCTGCTCCGCTAAGGGCTGCAACTGCTCCGCCGACGGCGAAACATTTTCAATGGCGCGTATCAAGTCCAGATCACAACGCTTGAGTACCAGCTCCAGCACAGATCTCTTGCGCTGTGGAAACAGCTGTGACAACATATCAATGGCCGTCTGTGACACCTGCTCGCGTCGTGGAGCACTGAGATCCTCTGCAACCGCTACAACTTCCGTTGGAGCTACAGTTTGCTCCTGCTGCTGCTGCAGTGCATCCAATGTCTCGCTAGGCTTAGCTTCAACTGGCTGTGTCTGCTCCTTGGGCTGTGTTACTGTCAAACCGTAAATGCTGCCCGGCGGCAAGGCTTCGATTTTACGGCCAGTCTTGTTGGCCACCAGACGCAACGCAATGGCATCCTCCACAGCCTGCTGACGCTTGAGGGCAACCTGCAAGTGCCGAAAGCCAATTGAAATTAATATGCGGCTAGTGTGCTACGCTTCATTCCAATCTTTGTTTAACTTTGCGCCCACACAAATAAACAAAACAAACTGCAATTCCTTTGGGCATAGCAAGCGGCCAACTAAGTTTCCGACTTTCGCTTGATATTTATAAAAATTAAAGTGATCAGCAGATGTATTAATTTCTTATGGCCTAAATCAATTTACGCCTGGAACAACTTGTGTTGGCGTTTCTCTCCCCTGTTGAGCAATGTAATGTGAACCACATCGACACTTGTGTAAACATTTGGTAAGCGGATATTTTTGCTCGATTTATTCGCCTGCTTTGACAACTTTCCATCATCGGAAAACACCGAAAAACACCAGAGAATTGTTTACCCCCAAAATCTGGACAGTCGCTCAAATAAAGAAAAATGTAGTATTTCATTTGCTTACATTGCGCCCACAGGCGGAAAAGTGGCAGAGGGTGATAAAGTTGGTAAGCTGCCTGCCAGCTGTTTATCTTTCAAATTAGAACTTAGACAAAAGTTAATCTATAGACAATGCTAGGTAAGCAAAACAATGATTTAAGCAAAATAGTAATAGTATAGTAATGCCAAATTAGTTTAAGGTTAAGGTTAAGCTCTCACCTGAGCAGCCATTATGCGTTGTCGCTCAAAGATTAGCACACACTTAGCGCATTTGCAGCTCTTGTAGTTGCACATCTTTTTGTGGCCACGGAGTTCCGAAATGATGCCATGATTGCGACAGCGTGCACACTTGGGTACTCTATTGGATGCCTTCTCCGCTGGCCTGATTGTCTTGGAGTTGCCAGTTATGCGCATTCGCTTGGTAGCCACTTCAGCATCCTGGTCGGTCATCGTAGATGATTCAATTAATGCTGATAATACAAAGTTAGTGTCGCTGTGGTAGCTACTTCTAGAATGAAATGAAACTAAATTATTGAAACACTTGTCCAGCGCGTAGCAAAGTTGAACTTGGCGGTTTGTTGACTTACGCATGCGCAGTGGTCAAAGGATATTTGATTGGACGTTGCTTCAGCTCCGCCCAGAGGCGTGGTTGAAAAGCCTACATAGCTTTAACTTGCTATAAAATACATAGATATATATGTTCTTATTGAGCGTAATTTTATAATAACAATGCTTACCATAATTAACCGTTAAATGTGTGTTGATAAATGCAAGAGTTGAAATAACAGATCTGACTCCTCACTTAACATGTATATGTAGCTCCTCATGTTAACTGTCCACAATCAGTTTATTTATGTTTTAAACAGAAACAAAAAGCTTTTTATTTCTTGTTTACAGCTTTATTTATATTTATATTTATATTTATATTTATATTTGTTGTTTTTTATTTAAATCTATTGGCTATTGGTACAACATGCTAGAACAGATACCGATAACGCTGTTGCTCGCGCAATGAACCATCTTGTTTGAGTCGAGCTCATACATTTCAAACGAACCGTTGATCTCTCGCTTTAACAGTATTCGAACATCGGATCTCTCCCTCTCACCAACACAATCGAACATGCTACTTTGTGCATTGGTCTGCACGTCTTTCTCATCCAAAATGGCGTGAAAATTTTCTTTAGTCGGAAAAAATCTTCGAACGTTAAAACATGGATCGGTAGCTAAGAGAGATAAATTTAAAGCGAAAAACGCAAAGAAAACGGCTTTTGTCCGCTATTTTGAGCGATTTTTTTTGTGTTGTAATCAGCAGAAAATTTTAGCAGCTACAACGACCAAACAACACCACCAGTTAGTCCCAGGCAATAACCAACAGCAATTTTGCAATATCAATAGAAATTTTACTGCAGAAACCAAACAACCAACAGGAATCACGGCCAATAAGCAAAAGCAAGCAGTAGAAAAGAAAGGTAAAAAGGAATAAGCGAAAAAAAGGAATATTTTATATCTTGCTTGCTTTAACGAATTTTGTGATGAGAAAAACCATTAGCTACAGTATCAACATCAAGAAGAACAACAACAACTACAGCCATTTAACTACCAATAACAACAGCAACCGACCGACAGAGCAGCGCAGTCAACGTCAACAGTGGCTGCTAAACAGTGGATCAAAAAATTTCTTTGCCAAAGTGAATTTTCTGCGATAAATTAAAAGCTGCTGCGCAGTTTGCAACAACACCGAATGCACTTAAAGCAGCAGCACTAACAACAACAACCTCAAATGCAAATTCAATTGCAGTAGTTAGAATTTATTCAAACCACGCAACAAAATTTCTTGGCAGCGCATCGAGAGCAAAAAAACAACAAAAATCTTTTGAGCAGCAGCCACCATTTTGAATGAGCGCAACAACGACCGCAAAGCGCAGCGACAGAAGCAGAGGCAGAGGCAGCGACGTTGACGTCAAATTGTGTCTTATTAGCGAGAAGAAGGAAAGAGAAGGGAGAAAGAGGGGTGGAGGAGACGACGCATTGCAGCTGTGAGACCGGAAAAATTCTAAAATACAGTGCGTAAGAGTGAGAGAAAAGAGTTCAGCAGATAGACTGTGAGTGCGAGTGCTTAAATTCCGTTTGGCAATAGAAGTAAATCATATTCAAATATCTAACGCCAACGCAAGAAAAATTATGGTTGAGCGAATTTTGGAAGAGAGAAGTGACAGCACAGCTGCTGCGAAGGAGTATGAGCCGTTGCGGCGTATTCACGCCAACGCCGGCAGAGATGGCAGTGGGCGCAGCAATAATAGCAACAACAATAATGCAAGCGGCTCAGCAGATAGCGACGTAGGCGGCAACAATGGCTCATGCAGCAACACCGACAACAGCTGCAGTCAAAGTCAATCAGGTGAGTGTTGTATTTCAAGTTTTTTTTTACTCCTTTCTATCGTTGTCATGTTCAGTGTAGTATGTGCTTGATTGACCCCACTGTGCGAGAATTGCAGCTGCCTTTTATAGCAGAGCTCAGTAAATACAGAGTGAGAAAGAGAGAGATAGAGATAAGAAGAGAGTGTGAGCATGAAGCGAGTTTTCCTTCATCCCTTTTGCTATACTGCCATGTTTGTTAGCCGCCCCTACTTGCGCTTCCTCTTTATTTTTGCTGCTGCCTGTGTTCAAGAATGTTCTACATTCAATAGAAAGACATTCTACATTACAATGCACTTGCCCCAGTGTGCACAGCGTTGTGTGTTTTTCATTTCATTTTCATAAGGTATTTATAGCACTTTGGCCAAACAGCTGGCTGCCCAGCTCACAGCTCAGTTCCTAGAATGTCTTGAGGTCTACGACATTAGAATAAAACATGTGTACTTTATGCAGTTGCATACTAATACTAATGCACAAAAAACTAGTATGTGCATTTCTTCATAAGCGTATAGATTGCCAATCAATTTCATAGACACGTCAACAGTTTATAAACAAAGGCGCTGGCGACAGTTTTATGTGCTTTTACAGTTAAAATTATACAGCTCACAGGTTTATAAACAAGGCATATTGAATTTAAAAAATTACTGTTAAAGCTAGGTAGTTAGTTTCTTTGATTACTAATTGTCTGTTGTAAGGATCAGGTTGTGCAATCAAAATCAGAGATTGTGCAATGCACGCTTAGTCTGTTGATTAAATTTAATCAAAGTAATGTGCAATAAAAAAGATTGCATCAGTCTAGGCTGCATTTGAATAAGTAAAAGTTCTACTCAATATAATATGTTTTAAGTGTGCAATACAGTAAACAAAATAAAATTTTAATAACTTTACTACTAGAGTTTGGCACTTAACTCTCTTTCATTTCTATTTAAAATTAAAATTGAATGAGTTATCTTTAGACAATGTTTGATAAGATAGCAGCGGTATAAGTGTCTTTGCTCTCCCCCCGCCCCGAAAAACATCTGGTAGGAAATGCGCAGTACTTAAAAAAACAGCTGTAGCTATACGAAGAATTTTTTGAATATTCAGCCGAAAATTTATAGATCAAAGGGAAGAGGTGAGGGTAGGCAAGCTTGTCTACTGACTCAACTGAGTGGCGTGGGCAGTAACATGAAATAACTTATTGTTGTTGCTGTTGGTATTGCTTGGGCAAGCAGCGCGTCGAAGCTTATTTCCGGAATTGACAAATTGATGAAATTCATTTGCATTCGTTGCTGCTGCTGCTCAAAGAAACACAGCTAAGGAGCGAGAGCGGCAGTGCGAAACAGACCACTTTGAATGTACTAACACATGCACGAGCAAACGGGATGGTTATAGTGTCTGTTGTCTGTAGACAGAAATTAATACAACAAATACAAATAATGAATCATCGCAGTTCGCATAGCGCAAAGACCGTATTGAATGTAAAACGACGAACGAAAACAGTAAAGAGTTAACAAACTGTAGCGAAACTATTTAGTTGCAACAACTGCTCTGCTCTGCTGTAAATGAAACTGCAAAAGCAACAGCGAAGCGATGTCAGTCTGAGCTGCGCAGCGGCAGCGCTGCGGCAGCATATAACCTTGATGACGTTTATTGCACTTTGGCGCTGCGCTGCTGCAGCAGTGTGCAACCCAAAATAGAACGATGTGCAAAGCGAAACGAGCGAATGCACGAATAAGTGAAAAAAGAAAACGATGATAGCTGTTGCTGTTCAAGTGGCTCCGTCACCCCCGCAGTGGCTACCACAAGCAATGCTGTGACCGAGTTCGGGTCACCGGGCTGCTGCTGCTCTGCTGACGTGTTGCGCCGACTGCGGGGCAGTCACAGTAGCTTTACTTAGATGATGATGACAAACTGTAAAAAAAATGAAACAAAACTGAAATGAAAATCACGATTATCAGCGTCGGAGCTGGAGCTAAACTTAAAGGCTTAAATTGATATGCGGTGCGCGGCTAGCGGGGGAAAAAACTAAGCAATTTGCAGCTGCAACAAAACGGGATTTGGGGCAAAGGCGGCGTCACACTGTCGATATTTTATATACACACATACAATATTTATTTTTTTCACCGCAAGCAATGAAAGTTTCTTCGCTTAAATATTTTCGCTGAATACGTTTTTTTGTGTGACAAAAGCAGCGCAACTTAGCAAGAGACTACCAAACGTTGTGGGTGGCTAAGAGTGCTTGGCTAATTGCCACTGTGCGTTGGTCTATTCTATCTATCTAGCATGTGAGTGACAGCAGACAAGCAGGCAGACCAAACTAAAGCCTCGAATTTAGCATATAGTACCATCGGGTGAATAATATTATAATAACAAATAAATATGCATACGTGCTGTCTCGCACACACAGGCAGACACGCACGTACCCAGCAGCAACAACAAAATGTTTACCCATATCATGTAAAGGTAACCCAGCCCTGTGTGGCTACACTTTTCTTTCATATGGCAACGCCGCTCGCAAAAGAAATCCAACAGCATTTAATAAAATTTTGTTTTTATTATTTTGAAAACAAAGCTGCGCTAAAGTAGTTTTTTATTTTTGCTGTTTTTTCTTGTTTTTTCCTTCCACTCATTTGTTTTTAAACACAATTCGCATATCAGGCGATATGTTTTGCTTGTGTATGTGTGTGTGTGCGTCAATGTTTGCGTTAACCTCGTTTTTAACGCTGCCCTCAACAAAAGCACGTCAGCAGCCTACGTGATGGTGCGCTTGTATATGTATGTATGTATCTGCATACATGTGCATGTGTGTGCGCTTCTCTCTCTTTCTCTCTTTAACAGAGTAGTCGTGGTGTCTGTTTGTTCAGGTTTTTGAGTTTGTCTTTTGCTCGCTCATTCGTATTTGCGCTCTCTCTGACTGGTGCTGCTGCTGTTTTTGCGTGGTCATACCGGTCTTTTCAATGCGCAGCGGCTCCGCGGCACCGTTCTCTCTCTCTCTCTCTTTCTTTTTCTCACTCCACTCATCCTTTGCTGCTGACAATAGATGGGGCCACCACTTGTCGCTTTTGTTGTTATTTTTTGCTGCTGTTTTTGCTTTGGACTGCAGCGACAAAGCGGCTGCTGCTCAGCTGGTTTATGTGTTGTGGCTTTCCTTTGGCGCTCTCTTTCTCTCTCTCTTTCTTATACTTGGTCAAAATAAAAACAAAACTATGAACGTGCTTTGCGATTATGTCAGTCGCCAACAATTTTGGTTTCTCTCTTTATTATTTTCTCTTGATGTCACTCTTTTGTTTTGGCAAACCATCAGTAGTAAACATGCACATGTTTACATGTATGTACATACATACATATGCAATGTAGCGTACATTAATTTTAATAGAACGCAATTTAAATTCGTTAAATATTGAACAAAGTCTTCCTTATACTTTTTCTACGCTGCCTCAATAATTGTTGCCAAAAAAAGCTCTCGCCATTCAATTTACATACTTGCATAAATTACATCTGTGTGTAAATGTGTATTTTTGGTTGACCTGGCATCAGTTGCTTTAATTGAATTAAATTGAAAACTTTCCATAACCGTTGTTGTTACGAATAAGCGTTCGTGTGTTTATTGTATGGGCACATGTTCTTAAAATAAGCAATTACTTTCAAGTTTATAAGTATTCTCAAACCGGCTTCAAACCAAACATAACTTAACATTTCCGGTTAATAACTGCTACTGCTGCATGTGATTTAAACAAAAGCAGCGTAAGCTCATATTTACGTATACATTGGTATGTACGTAAGCTTCAACGCGTTACATCTGTAACAACAATGTTTCATACACTAAACATTGCCATGTGCTAAATAAAAAGTCACGTAAGCACAAACAGTACATTTTGCTCCGTGCTCCTGTGCTCTCTTTATCTTTGGCACGTGCAGAGAATGCTCAGAGCATTACTTTCAAAGCTTTACTCCCCCCACGCTTACAACACGACAAAAAGAGAGAGCCCAAAAAAATAAAAGAGAGGGAGTGAGCGAGAGAACTTGTGGGTTGCTGCTAATACTAGGGCTGGGTCTGGTCTGGAGCTGCCGGCATGATGTTGTACTCTTATTAGAAATGCGTTTGCCACTCTCTGTATTTGGTTTGGCTCTCATACTCTCGCTTCGTTGGGTTTCTGCTGCTGCGACTGGCTGACAGTGTTGGCAGCTCGACAACGACGACGCGTGTTTGTTTCTTTCCTCGTTTGCGCCGCGCGACGACGGTCCGGCTACTCATTTTGTCCGCGTTTAGGAACTGTTCTGTTTTATATTTTTCACCATTCGTTTTTATCATTCACATAAAGCAGCAATACACGCGCCCATCCCATGAACACGAAATAGTTGCCGCAAATCAAAATAAATAACTTCCCGTCGCCGCTGCTAAACTTAATCCATATAACTAAAGTTTTCCGCGTGTTGTTTGTTTCAAACTTTCATTCATTACTACCCGATGCAAAATTCTCAGTGTTGTGCTAAAATGTCAGCTCTACTGCGTAATAAATTTAAAGTGTAGTTAATGGTAAAGCGCAAGAACTATTTAGTGCAAACAACAACAGCAACGGGATAAAATTTATCTACGCCAGAACAAAATTCAAAAGCAAAGAGAATAATAATAAAAAAAACGTGTCGGCGTTGACTGCGAAGCGGGCGTTGTTTAGACAAATTGCGTTGCGGCTAAAAGCAATACACGGAGATAACAATAAAAACAACAACTGCAAACATGTTGGGTAAATACATACAAACAAATAAACACATACATATATGTATTTTATATGCGAATATTACCTATTATAGAAGCTTTAAGCTTGCTTTATATATAGACATTGTATGTATGTAGAATATAAGTGTGTGTTCATTTAGAGCTCTAAAATGAATCTATTAAAATGCCGGTTTTGCATTTGTTTTGCCTCTTTGTTCATACATTTTGCCTTTCAGCTATCTTTGCCTCAGTATGTGTGTGTGTTTGACATTTTCTTAAGTGCATTACATTTATTGCAATTTCCTTGCAGCTGTATTGCATTCCATCATATTCTATTCTATTGTTTTTGAGAAGAAAGAAATATAAAACATGGCATGGCTGGGCTGGCAGTGATATCATGAGAGTTGCAATTAAACGGTAAACAGATTTTGCAATTCTAATTAGACACGGTATCAACAACTATTTACAACAACTACAACAACTTGTCGACATTTTAATATGCATGAGAAAGGCAGGGCCAATGTTTTTGTGTACCTTTGTACAAGGTAAAGCTTTGTGAGTAATTTTTATCAAGGCAATGGTCAGTCTACTAAAAGTTCTATGTACTAACTATTAGATTAGAAATGATATGTACATGTATGTGTACACATGAAATCAATATGCCAACGGGCAATGTACAAGCCCAAGGATTTTGTCAGTATATGTTTCATATGTATGCTTAACATTGAGGCAGATACTATAGTGTTGAGATCTTAAAATGTGACTACGTGATAACTCGCTTCGACATTTTTGTTTAGTCAACACATTCATACAGACTACAGACACATAAATATTATTTGGATAACCATGGCATGGCATCTCTCTCATATAAACAGCTTGCATTTGAATTTAGTAGGGAATGCGAAGTAAGCTTTAGGCTCATTCTAATAAGAATTTGCGTTGTAGCAAAATAGGCTCGGTACGGTTGGTGTATGAGTAACTGGGGGGCGTGTTTGCTTAGAATTAAAATTAGGGAACGGGGTCTACTCGTTTGCTCTCTTTACATGCAAGGGCAATGCAGCCCCACCCACTCCTACCCCTATGTTAAGCAGTACAAAGGACGACCTTGAATTTCTTGTGTGTGTTACAAGCAGCCTGTACCTTAGATATGTATGTATGAATGCAATTGCACGTGTATTTGTTTTGAATATTATAAATTTATATTTCGATTTGCTTGCATGTGCATGCAAATATGTTTGTACGTGAATTTTTCACCTCACCCATACTCCCCACTGGGCAGCAAACTGCCGGCTTTGTTTTTCAATTTCTTATTATGATTTTATTTTCATTTTTTTTTATCTATCAGATTCGCCATTTTTATTCAACTTTTGCTTTTACAATTTTTTTCGACGGCGCAATAATTTTCTTCTTCTTAAACGTTTGTTGTTGTTTTTGTTCATGCGGATGAAGTAACACCGAGAGATTAAAATTTCGAGAGAGCGCCTGTCCACATTGACAAAGAGAGTGAGAGAGAGCTTGCTGAGTTGCGCTCTTTGTTTACCGTTTCGCTCTTAACGTTCGCACAGCTACCGCGTGGTGTTTTTTCTTCTGGTTGTTTCTTTAGCTACACTTTTCTATTAATTTAATTAATTAAACTAAACATTTTTAATCTAACCTATTTCACTTATTTTCTTTGCGCTTTCTATATTATTGTTTGTGGCTGGCCGCACTTAACTCTGTGATTGTTACTACAATTTTTCAAGGTTATATTGTTCTTGTTTTTTCGTCAGTTGCTTTAGTACTTACATTCGTTTCTGATAGTGTTATTTTTGTTGGATTGTTGTTTTGCTATCGCTTTCGTTGAGCTTTCGGGCGAACATGTGTTTCATGTGTATGTCTATACATACATATGTAAAAATATTTATGGTTAAGTGTGGAATTTTTAAGCTGATAGACTGTCTGAGACAGAATTTAAGTCATGCCGCTGCGAATACTTTTAATGTTATTGTTTTTATTGTTGCCTCTCTGTGTATCTGTTTTTCTGAGTTTGGCCTTGTTTTTATTTATGGTGGTTTTTATTTTCTTTGCAAATTTTATGGTTTTTTAATTAATTTGTTTGTGACTTAAGTTGATTAGTAGGTCATAGAATATATGCTATGCTGGTTTTTGGATATTGAAAAAATTTTTTTTTTATTTATTTATTTATTTAATGTCAACTAAGAGCAGTTGACATCAAAAGAAAAAATTACATTATAGTATTTATATACATAATAGGTAAAATTAAATTGGTAAAATTAAAAAATGTCAATAAGATCCTGTGCATAAAAATGATTTTATAATATAAATTTCACATGAGTTTCGCCCCACTGTACTTTCCGACTTGTTTTCTAAATAATAAATATCTCAATATAATCTAAGAAATTGTGGTGTTTGCTATAAATTTATTGTTACTTCAATTGAAATTTTATTATGTTATTTTGCTGGTTTTTATTGACTTTGAGCTATTTGCTGTTATATACAACAGACAATTTTATTTATACCTCGAGCATCTGCGTTACTCGGGCTTAGTTTAAATATTTGCAGAAATTGCGCTTTGCCTCCTGTAGCTTTATTTATGTATTTGCTTTGTATTTTAATTTGTTCTCTTTATCGCTTACGTTTGCCTTGGCTTAGCAAAACAATTTTGGCCTGCGTGCAGTTAGGTTCTTTAAATATTTAAATTTTTCGATCAACATGTTTATATTTACTTAAAAGCAACAAAAAAAGTGAGCATGCAAAAATGTAAGACGCAATTAATTTAAATATACTAAGAGTACATACATATGAACATATTTAAAAGTAATACATACCAACCACAGATAGTGAGGCGCGCCCCCAATCTTAGCTAACCGGCCGGCAAACGTGTCAGCAAGTTTAGTTTGAATCGCATGCCAATTCGATTATGTCAAAGCTATATACATGTATATATACTATAGCGATAATATAGTATATACTTGCATAGTTTTTCTTTTGTTCATTGATTGTTTACATTTTACATAACAAAATGTGAAAACAAAGCAAGAGTGAGAATAATAGAGAGAGAGAGCAAATGATTTTAAGCTGGTTTTAGTTTCAGTTTTCTTCTACGGCTTCCAATTTGTCGTTAGACAAGCAAAATCCAAAGCAAAACAAAACAACAGGCGATTTTTATTTTTGTTGTTGTTTTCTAACTTTTGTTATTGCTGTGTGTGCGGTTTCTATACCATAATTTAAATAAGATCTTTAAAATGGTAATATGAGTAAGCCCAGTAATCTAAGACTGATGAAACTTCGTACAAATATTGCATATATATATATATATATATGAAATAAACAACGCACATTTGCATCAGGTGATAATACCAGGTGTCAAAAGTCTTAGCAGCTCAGCGACTAGTACATTTCAAATTTATAAATGTTGATTAATGATAATTCGCTGTTTGCCCTTAGATCGAACCAAATTTGTCAACAATTTGCTGGCAATTTATCATTATTAATTTTATTTCTCTTTACGACAGCAAATAAAAATAAAAGACACGCGTGTGTGTACAAAACAAAATGATTTGCAATAACAATTTATATTAAAGATGCGCAAAAAATCTCACAAGGGGCGCCAAAGTCTCGACACATGTCTGTAGAAAATAAAACACAACAAATATAAGCCACAAAAGACATAAACATAAACATAATAATAATACGAGACAGACAATGTTGCTACTCATTATATATTTAAATTTTAATTGCGCACGCTTTTTAAATTGGAGGATTTACGTAATTGATAAGAAGCAAAAAGAGCTTCTATGAAATAGGCCAAATTTAAATTTAGATAATGGCAAAAGCACAGAACGCACGCGTATCTGCGTCAAACTGGGCGTACCGGCGTTTCTGTTGTCATGGTGGGCGTGGCCACTAGATGACGCGACTCTACGGTTGAGATGTGTGGGTGGGCGGGCGTCCAACAATTTTTGGCGAGACACATTAAATGTGTATATGTTTTTTATATCAAATGACGTGCAAGCGTTCTGAACCGGAACCAAAAGTAGCTAGCCAGGAATACAGACTGAAAGCATTTCTAAAATATATATATGTATATGCTGTATTTATATTTGAAAAGTGTTTGTTTATCAGCGTCGTCTGTTGAAAGTATTGCGTTCTAAACAAATAGTTGCTGTTGCATATAAACATATGTATGTGTGTTTGTGCATAAAGTCGGAAAACAATAGGAATGCCTAGAGCTAGAGAAATGTAGGTCAATTGTATATACATATAAATACTAAAGACTTGCGATTGGCAAGCGATAATAAAAGCTGATTACAGGCAGTTTATTTTTAGTTTGGTTAAAGATAATTAAAGAAAAGTTATTGTAGCTGCAAATATGTATGTGTATATCAGACTCTTTAGTCTATACATTTGCATTTGAGCGCAGACAATAAACGAATAATTGAATATTATATTAATATGACATAGACTCTTTGCCTGCCCCTCATCCAATTGCATTTGCTTGATTTGATTTGCACTTGAATGCAAGCATTTTGTTGTTGTGGTTGTTGTCTGGGTCTGTCTGTCTGGACTCTTATTTATTTTTATTATATCATATCAACAACTGTCAACTGAGGCCAACTACCTCTCATGGCTGCTCTCAACACAAATGCAGCGATGCACATCAGCATTAGATTCATTATATACATAAATATAAGTGCACGTACTTTCTGTTCTGTTGCAACAATTGAATTGAGCGACAAGGACTACTTATGGATCGTAAGTTTGCCTGAACTTCTATAAATAGCATCCGACTAAAGTCTCTTTTAACGTTTTAACGACAACAATTAAAAAAGATACAATATGAGTGCATATTGTATATATAAAAGTATCAGCGTCATTATCACAAGCCTTCGATCGCCAGCTGAACTTTTATGTGTATGCATGTGTGTGTATATATTTTTACATATTTTATATACTTAATGTTTTCTTTATTTTTCCCTTTGTGACGACTCGCAATTTAACTTCTACGCAGTTTGCGTTCAATTTTTATGTTAAAAATAGGCCTGGAAATCTATGTATACATAGGAATAGCAAGTGGTTGCTAATAAAGTGAATGCAAATATTTATTTATTAAAAAAGAACTGCAAAGTTTCAAGCCAGCGCTTGTTTGTCGCCACAGTTTCAGTCGAAATTTGTTGATTTTTAATAACAGCATTTGTATAAATGCTTTATTGTTAGTATTAATTTTAATTCCAATACAATAAAATGTATAACTTTAATAAAATAATGTTTAGATAGTTGCAGGTGTAAAGTTATAGAGATTTATAGATAAAGATATTTTATAACTTGATGAAATGATGATGAAATGATGATGAAATAATTTAGCGAAATCATTTCCGATACGACAAAATAATAATAGTTATGAAATAAAAGTAAATTCTTTGCCCAATTATAAAGCCCAGCCGGCTGTAGTTTCACTTCGTTGTCGCACTTTGGCCAGAGCAGTTGTTTGTTCATGAAAGTCTAACCAGCTGGATAGATTTATAGATCGTTTGCTATTTCAACGCGTTGAGCTTCAATTTTATGCTATAGTGTTTGGTGTGCAATTTATAAACAATGTGCAATTTATTTGCTTAATTTCCAGACGGTCAGAATGAGTTAACGCGCTACAGCAGCGAAGATGTCTCCGGCAACGAGTCAAGCGAGGCGCCCAACATGACAGAAATGGAGCGTCAGGCTGAGCTCAATCGGCACAAGGAGGAGATGCGCAAGAAGCCGCGTAAGCAGCGCATTAGCTCATCGATGCACTCGTCGACGTTTCAAGGTAAGCACAAATTAAAATATTTAAATATATATTATGCTCTAATACATATTTTGTACTTTGCAGAGCTTTACAAGTTGACTGGTGAAATTCTTGGCGAGGGCGCCTATGCATCGGTGCAGACATGCGTAAATATCTACACCGATATGGAATATGCTGTGAAAGTAATCGATAAGATTCCGGGACATGCGCGTGCGCGTGTCTTTCGCGAAGTCGAGACATTCCATCACTGTCAGGGCCATCCGGGCATCTTGCAATTGATCGAATTTTTTGAGGATGACGAGAAGTTCTATTTAGTGTTTGAGAAAATCAACGGTGGTCCGCTGTTGACGCGCATCCAGGAGCACATTTGCTTCTCGGAGCATGAGGCTGCGAAAATCATCAAGGAGATTACATCTGGTTTGGATTTTCTGCACAAGAAGGGCATTGCGCATCGTGATCTCAAGCCCGAGAATATATTGTGCGTCAAGCCGGACTCGTTGTGTCCTATTAAAATTTGTGATTTTGATTTGGGCTCTGGCATTAAGTTTACCACAGATGTCTCCTCGCCAGCAGCTACGCCACAATTGCTGACACCAGTGAGTATAACTATTATAACTATTACTATTTGCCTTTTATAACCTAAGCTTTATTTAATAAAAAGGTGGGCAGCGCAGAGTTTATGGCGCCCGAAGTGGTGGACTTGTTTGTAGGCGAGGCTAATTATTATGATAAGCGCTGCGATTTGTGGTCCTTGGGCGTCATTGCGTATATTTTGCTATGCGGCTATCCACCATTCTCAGGCAACTGCGGCAAGGATTGCGGCTGGAATCGCGGAGAGAACTGTCGCACCTGCCAGGAGCTGCTCTTTGAGTCCATTCAAGAGGGTAAGAGCCAATACTCAATACTCAATCATTGAAGATTGTATAATTTATACTTTATCTGTTCTGTGTTTAGGACGTTTTAATTTTCCGGAGGCCGAATGGCATGATGTGAGCGATGAGGCCAAAGATTTGATTTGCCGTCTGCTGGTCAAGGAGGCATCAAAGCGTCTCAGCGCCGAGGCCGTGCTCAGTCACCCGTGGATACGCATGTGCGAACAGGAACCGTCGGTTACCAAGAAGGCAACTCGCCATAGGGCACTGCAAACGCCAAGCAACATACGACGGTAAGTTTAGAAAAATATTTAGCCAGCAATCAAGTTGTTTAGCCTTTCTGTTTGTCTTTTAGCAATCATCAGTCGGCGCGTGAGATATCGCAGTTCGCCAGCTCGGCCATGGATATGAAGCGTGTTATCCAGCAGCATTTCTCGATGCGCTACGATTATATGAAGGAGCGTCCAAACATTTATCAGCCATCGCAGGCCTACATGGATGCCTATAGCGACGAGAACTACAATCCTAAGCCGCCGGCGCACTATACGCGCAGCCGATCTCAGCGCACGCACTCTGCCGCCGCCGCAGCTGGCAGCGGCTTTTCGTCTTCCTATGGAGGTCGCTTGTCCACGGCGCATGCCCAACGCAGTGCAAGCAGTCGCCAGTCGTCGCGCAATGCGTCGAGCATTTTTAACAGCAGCGGCGGCTATAAGACGCTCAATGTGCACGATGAGGACGACGCCGATGAGGCACTCGAGGCTTTTGGCCGTCTGGACGAGAACGAGGATCCGGAGTGGGCCCAGTCGACGCGTCTCTTCCAGCAGCAACGCGAGCTGCAGCAGAGGCAAGAGCAGGCAGTGCATGGCAGCATGAGCGGCAGTGATGCGGAGTATGAACTGGATGATGAGCATGGGGAGAGAGAGGGCGAGGACTGTCAGCACTATAGCCATAATTGGCGTGAGCTAGACAAGGATGAGGGTGATGACTATCTGTATGAGCAGCAGCAGCAGCGTGTGGATGATATTGCCGAGGAAGATGAGTACGAGGAGGATGGGGAGAATGAAACAATAAACGAAGCTGACAATCGAAAGCAATTGAAAGCGAATGTTGGAGATGATGAACAGAAGACGAAGAGCGACGAGGGCAGAAAGGAAGAGAATAAACTTATTATTGATAATATAATAAAATCAAAGCAAAGTGAATTTGCTACAGCAACAACATTGCGCAAAAATGCGCAAGAGATGGAGTTGAAGAAGAAAGAGGAGATGGAGATGGGAATGGAGATGGAGGAGAAGGCAAGGCAGATGAAGGATGATGTTGATGGGGCTCTTAAGCAACGACCAACATCAAGTGATATTAGTGCTACAACAATCACCAATACCAACAGCAACAACAACACCAACATCAACAATAGCAACAGCAAAATTAATATGCAAACAACACCAGTTATAACTACAACACAAAAACTGAACGGCAAGCCGCTCACTGGCAATGTTAAGGATAATGATTATGATTATGATAATGTAACTAAAACTGATGATGATGTTAAACTATTGGATAGTATTAGTGATTTAAATGAAAAGCTACCTGAAATTTATGAGACTGCAAATATTGTTGTCAACTCAGCGGCAGTGCAAGAAGCAGCAGCAGCAATAACAACAACCATAAAACCAGCAGCAGCAATAACAACAGCAACAGCAACAGCAACGTGCCCACCAAATGATAAAGATACCGATTTGTATGCGTTGAAATACGCACCGACGATTCAAGCTGCTACTGAGGGGACAACAATGCGAACGACTTTTGGCATAAAACAGCAACAACAACAGCAACAACCAACACATAAACAACAGCGCAATGTTTGCTTTGCATCGGATGCATATCAAAACGACGAGGACGCGGACATTGATGACGACTACGAGGACGACAACTATGACGACGATGACGAGTACGATTACAATGAGGCTGATCAGAGCCGAAAGGCAAGTGGCGACGCGGTATTCAAGCAACCTTTGCCAGCAATTAGCAACGCGTACACACGTAAGCAGCGACAGCAGCAACAGCAACAGCGCTACATTGCGCCACGTGCAGAGCCGCCGCTGTCCAGGCACACGGAGAACTGGCGCTATCGCAGTCATCAGTCCGAGCAGCCGACCGTTGTCGGCGGCAGCTACCGCAGGTATCGTCCGTTTAGCACCGGCGGCGGTGGCGGACACTATGGCAATCAGCAGCGTAACTACTTGGGCAGCTTCTCGCATGGCGG
Organism: Drosophila busckii; assembly: GCF_011750605.1. Taxonomy (NCBI): domain Eukaryota; kingdom Metazoa; phylum Arthropoda; class Insecta; order Diptera; family Drosophilidae; genus Drosophila; species Drosophila busckii. The sequence continues at coordinate 4,517,726 of NC_046607.1, forward strand.
CGGTGCCGCTGGCTATAAGCTGGCACCACCCATAGCGCTGCAACCGCAGCAGACGCAGCAGCGTCACAACAGTGCCAGCAGCAGTGGCAGCAACGGCTCGCCGCCATCGGATGAGCAGTCCACACAGATACGCAACTGGCGCCAGGACTGCGTCTATGCGCCAATGCGTGGCTGTGGCATGAATCAGTCCAAGAGCCTTCAGCAACGCTCGCAGCAGCAACCAGTGTCGAGGATTGGCTCTGGACGTCTCATGCACGTGCCACCGCATCTGCTGGAGGAGCCGGACAATATGCGCAACGGCCTGTCGCCGCCCAGCGAGAGTTTGCTGCTGCAGCGACGCATGCGTCAGCAGCAGCGGCCAGGCGGCGATCTTGCCGAATACTGTGAGCCCGCCACGGCAAGTGGCTAACGGAGCGGCGACAACAACAACAACAGGAGCTCTGAGCAGACGCCGCCACACTTACAGCGTCAGCGTTTTTGCCTAAGAATATTTGTTTCCTTTTTTGTATAATTTTTTGTATTTCCACACACATAATTTGCTTAATTTCATCATTCGTTACATTTACAAAAAAACAAACAAAACAAACATTTACAAGCAAACTGTACAACAAGAAAGAAACTACTTAAAATTCCGTCTTTTTTGTTAATGCAGAGCAACAATTGTGTTAAGCTTAAGAAAAAGTGTGCGCGTTCATTAAAGCAATCAATACGAGATATATGCTGTTAAAGAAATCAAACAACAATAACATCAAAACTGAACCAAACAGTCGTTCGAGAAAAAAATAAAAAAAAAAATTAAAAAAAACCTTTTTTTTATAAAAAAGATTTAAACGTAATATGTAATTGAAAGCTATAATTTTTTTATTATGAAAAATAAATACAAAAGATGAAAGTTAAATTGTGTTTTAGCGAGAGTTGCACATACACACATTTAAAATTATGTTTTTGGTGTTAATTAATCGAAACAGTTTTCTGTTGAAAACAAACAAAACTAAATTGTTGCATATTTTAGAGTACATAATTTGGCCTATTATCGATTAAATTAATCAACATTAAGAATTTCGGCAAATGTAAATCCAAAATGTACAACAAATATCAATATTTTTTTTAAATCAAAACGCAACGTAATTATACAATTTTTATATTGAGCAGCAAATGCAAAAATACAAGCAACAAATTCAAGATTATTTTGTAAAGCTCAAATCTATAATTTTTAAACAAGTTGTTAACATGAAATTTTCATATATGTTTTGAAAATTTCATTTACATATCTTGGGCTCATCCACTCAATATGCATTGAACATTGTATTTGAAAAGTATAAAACACATTTTTCATTCCTTGTCTACTTATTTTTTTTTTTTATAAATATTTAATGCATATTGGGCAATTTAAATGAAAACATAAATTTCTTTTAAGCCTGTGACAAGACATTTTAATGCCTTTTTATAAACTCACACACTCATACACTTACTAACTATTCTAAAGAAAGCAGAGAAAGTTCTTGACATTTCCAGATTGCTCAACAGATTTGTTTGCTGTGGGCGTAAATGAAGAAAATTGATAAAAACAAATGTGTTAATTACAATATAATAATAATAATCAAATTGTGATATAAAACGTAAATGTAAAATTGCACCTGAAGAAAACTATCAAATGACGCTGTGCCATTAACAACAACCACAACAACAAAAACACCAACAACAACCACAATAACAACATATAATTGGGGATGGGGGTGTGTCAGGGATTGGGTATAACAGTTAACACCGACTACTAATGCCTAAATTATTATGATTGCTTATACCTTTATTTGTTTTATTGTTTACGCCCCATTAAATCGAATGTCAGAATGCTTTGCTCCTCCAGCCAATCACTATTTTTCCAGCAAGCTATACTATAACTAAGCAACACACACTTTTTTATCAACTTTCACACCAAACTAAAAATTGTATACACTATAAAATATTCAGTTACAATTCGAAAGTATAAAAATGTTAAATACTTAAGTATGAACCTTTCATAATTTAAAGCAAATATGTATTCCTATTGCATAAAACAAAAACAATAATTTATTTGCATTCAAAAGAAAGAAAAAAAACAACAGGAAATTTATTGTAATATGTATTAATGTGGCAAAGAATAACTAAGAAAAGCTCTTGTTTTATTAATTTGTAAAACTGTGAGAAATGTTTCGCAACGAAACAAAAAAATGTAGACACAATAAATTTAAAACAGAGAGCAAAAGAGTGCGTAGTATGAAAGGCAAGCAGTGGCTCCTACATAAAATGTATACTACACTCACACACACAAACAAACAAAAACACATAAACACACACTTACATACCTAAACTATAAGTATAAGCATTAATTTTTTTGCAAATGTCCGTTAAACTTACGAGTAATCTTAGCCGTTACCATTTATAGTGTAAAATGCGCTGCTTTTCTTAAAAACAAAGTGTATAAGTGAGAGCCAATGTGCGTATGCATGAATGAATATGAATGTAACTCCTGTAAAAATGATGAAAAAATGCAAATAATGTTTCACATATAAAATCCGAGTATGCTTGTATGAAGGAAAAATTATTTTTTAAATTATCATCCACTGTAAAAGTGAAAAAACGCCGATAAAAAACGAATGATGAGATATTGTTTTATACATAAAAAAAAAAAACGAGAAAGTCAATAAAAATGCAAAATATACAAAATGTTAAACAAGACTTTCATTTTGCAAACATGAAATAAAAAGGTAAATATAAAATTTAAATTTGCAGCAGTGTTGGTAAATACCAATTAGTAAACGCTTTGGTGGTCAAAATGTATGTTCGAATTCAACAATTATTGACAGTATATTTATTGTTGTTTACAATTTAACATATAATTTTAAAAATTGCCTAATTTTATTAGTGCACAGAACTCCTTTTTGAAAGTTGAGTATATTTCAATGTATGTTAATTATATTCTTAAATGTATATTGTAGTTTGAGTCCTGCTCCATTGTCAACAATGTGTGTTTAACTAACTAGTAAAAACTACTTTGATTTGCTTTCAGCATTTTGATCTATTGTAATATTGGTATGAACCTCCTGGTTGCTCGTTGGCATGTTGGTGCTTGTGGCAGTGTGAACAGCTTCATCACTGGAGCTGGCTGCCAGCAAGGGCTTCGCATCGGGATCGGGAGCTGGAGGCGGCTGCTCAAAGCGTTGCTTGTTGATGTCCTCAATGGCCTGGCAGACCTACAAGGTAAACCAACAATAGTTAAAATGCAAGCAAAGCTTAACAACAAACAACAATTACCTCCTTAAGACTTACAACGCCGACTAGGCGTCCAATTTTTGTCACATAAGCATGATTAACGCCCATCATGGAGAACAACGAGTGCACTCTAAGCAGCGAGGTGCGTTCCACAAGTTGAAAGGGTGACGGATCAATGCGTGTTGATGAATTTCTAAAGTCAATATGCTGTGCCAACTGGTCACGCTCCCACAGCTTTTTGCCCTCCGGCGACATGTCCACCACGCGATTGCCGCACTGGAGTTGCAAAGTGATTGTGACTTATATGGAAATATAGAACTTTAAGTGTTGCTTACCAAATGCACACTCTTGGAACTGCCTGCTGTGGTGTGCGAATCATTAGAGGAGTTGCGGCTCAGATCCAGATCATCTGTTGAACGTTGCTTCGTGAGCTCATCCTTTGTGACAATAACTTCAAAACGCGAAGGACGTCGTTGCGACTGCTCCTCCTTAAGTTCTTCTTCACGCCAAATCTGAGCCGTCTGCATGCGCCGCTCGCGTCCCACCTGCTCCTCAATGAGTTTCACTAGTTCAGAGCGCTGCAGAGAGCCTAGTAGTATCATATTCTCCTTGCTGTCCACCAGCGGCAGAGAGCGCAGTTTCTTGTTTAAGCGCAAAACCTCCTTGAGCTGCAGATATGACATGTTCTGCCAAATGTATTTGACATCACGCACCATAAAGTCCTCGACACACTTGCCATAGAGATTCGAATTGGTGTAGAGCAGATCCGGCAGATAGGGCAGCTTCTTGATCATAATGACGCTTTCATACATCGAAGGCTGCAGCATAGAAGCCACCGCATTGGCCACCAGCACCGCCACCAGCACGGGCACCACAAAGGCTATCTGCCCGGAGATTTCAAAGACTACAACAGCAACACACAAGGAGTGCGTTACGGAGCCGGAGAATGCAGCTGCGCCAACTAAGGCATAGGCAGCTGGCATTATGGGTGACATGCAGCCACCATAGCGTACTCCCTGTGGTAACATCCAAGCCACAAATTCGCCAATCAGACGACCAAAGCCGCTGCCAATCTTCAAGGCGGGTATAAACATGCCATGTGGCAAAGCCATTGTGGAACCAATTATGGAGAAAAAGAACTAGAAAGAGATGCAAGTTGAAAGCTAAGAAAGATAAGAGCTAAGCTCAGCTTACATGGAAGAGCGTATAGCAGATAAGATTGCCAAAGACATTGCTATACTTGGTTGTCCAATGCGAAACAATGTGCGCCTCCTCAACATTGTGGTCCGTGCGTGTCCAGGTGAAGTTACTAAACAGCTCTGTCAGCTGCTCCTCCGACGACAGCTCGCTGCCCAGAAATTGTCCCGAGCCCAAGGGAAAAGTGAGCGTGCTTATAATCAGCGAAATAATGGCTGGATATATCAGCAGGCTGCAACAACAAGAGAGTATAAATAAATATACATATAAGTAAATAAATACGCTACTTACTGTTTTTTGAGAAACTTGTTAAGCAACTGGCTGGAGCGTATGAAAAGCACGTAATGTCGATGAATCCACACAAAGGATGCGCCCAGCAGGCCACAGAGTGCGCCCGTCAATGCAAAGAATATTAGCTCCCTGGAGTCAAAAGGAAACTCTGTAGCAATGTGCGTGGGATAAATTGCGGTCACAGTATCCGCACCCTGGAACCAAATGGCAATCAGACGCACTGCCGCAGCGCCAATGACGCAGCCAAAGAAGCCACGCCAATAATTGCGCACAGCAAAGTATGAAGTGGTTACCTCAATGCTAAAGAGCACAGCTGCATTTATAAATTTTGATTTAATACGAAATGTTATATATTTAGTTACTAGAGCTAACCTCCAATGGGCGCTGCAAAGCAAGTGCCCAAGCCCAAGGCGCAGGCAGCTGCCAACATCTCCGTATTGCGCGACTCGTTCTGATAGATTTTGCGAAAGGGCGTGGCCAGTTTGCTCAACAAAGCCGCCACAATGCTAGCTATGTGCACATACGGACCCTAAGCAGATGATTAATTTTAATAAAGTATTAATCTTTTTACTATAGCGTACCTCTTTGCCCAAAGGCATGCCACTGCCTAAGACGAGAGTCAAACCCAGCACTTTGGCTACCAGCGTCTTGAATGACAAATAGTTCTTGAGATGCACACCACGTAGAATTGTCTTCATTTCGGGTATACCAGAGCCAGCCGCTTGAGGTGCCAAGTGATTCACAAAGCCGGCAGTGAATACGACCAGGAATACGGGCAATATAACCCAAGCAAGATACTTTGTAAAAAGATCTCCGGCAACGTCGTTATACAGCCAAAAGCGCACTTAATATAAATTAAAGTGTAAGAACTAAATATGGAGAAGCTTAAGCTGTACTTACCTGCGTAGGATATACGTATACCCTCATCCATGAAGAAACTTATCAATGCCATTATTATGGCGCAGACTGTGAGAAATATCCAATCCTTGGCCAAACGATCCATTATGCATTGAGATGTCCATGCTGAGAGGCTATGCAGACGTGTGCAACGATTTTGTTCCAGTTCAAATAACTACAGATTAGATTATACTGGCTTTTAATATTTAGCAAGGCTTGTGCTTCAGCTTTAGATTTTAAGTCAGTTAATATATTTAAATTATTCAATTAATTTTCTGCCATTGAACACTGTACCTGACTTCTAAGCTTATCTTCCTGTTTACGCAACTTGGCCAGCTTCTTCAGCCTGCGTGCCTCTTCGCCAGCAAAATGTTGCAAGTCTCTGGAGTAACGGCCATACATCTGTTGATTAAAGTTTATGATTAGTTTACTGAATTTCCGAAGACAGAAGGTCACTAGGGCGAGAACTTGTCACATGTTAAGACGACAAATGTGCTAAAAATTAACATGCTGACTTCAATAAACAATTTTCATCACGTCTAGGAAGTCTGACTAAATGTAAATAAATACAAGTACAGATATAAAATAAAAGAAATGCAAATAGATGTCACATTTTTCGCATGTGATTTGAATTAAACACTAGAAACGATGTTAATTTGGCTTAATTAACGCATATAGCGAAAAACGAAAAACTATGCTTATATAAGTTTAAATATATTTTTTAGTTAAATGTATATGTCATGACGCTAATTTGGATTTATTCAATACGTGTATTTGTTAAATGTTTTAAAATCTATTAAGATAGTTTAACAATTAAAATCAACGCTCACGTCGCCAATTATAGCATTAAATATTGTACTAGACTTGTGGCAAATTAACACCCAGCTATTTGCCCATTAGTTAACAGGCCATATGTTTAAACTGTCAACAAATCCAATCCAAAGTAATAGTGGCTGGGTAGGTACTAGTAACTAGATTGAGCTGTTATTCCATTAAATTCTTTGTTTACTGTAGAGTTTATTATGTAATTGAGTTAGTCATCAAATTTAAGAATTTAGCAAGCTTCGTACCAATCGCAGCAATTTATTTAATTCATTACTGCAATTCAAATACAACTGTCAATACGAAAGCTTTCGCATGGTTTGTGTATTCACTAAACGTAAAACACTACGTAGAACATTCAATTTTCAAGTAACTGCATTTAAATGTTTATTAAGCACAACAATATTGACGTGTAAAATAAAAAACAATTAATTAATTTCATTAGTTGTCAATATATATAAAATAATGCTCATGCAATGTAATCAATATTTTTAATAATTATCTCTTTTGTATTCCAAAAATCTTTTTTGTTCAATGCAGGAACTCACCAGCGTATGCATATAACCCAAGTCTTCCTGTTCATCGCCAGCAATGTCGCTCTTTTCCTGCTCCTGTCGGCTTGTAGCTCCATTTGAGTAATTATCAGCAGCTTGTATGCTGGTAAGGGACTTGCGCGAGGAGGACACCATGTGTTCGGTATCCTCAGCTTTGCTCGCACGTCTCATGTTTAAATAAACTTTAAAGATTAAACACTTGAGCAAGCTCACAAGTTAACTTCACTGGATATATAAGTAATCTATTTGAAATAAATTAAATCCCCAGTGAACTGCGGCAGACATCCGATCAATACCGCCGACAAAATGAATCTATCATGAAACTCCAGGCCAGTTGCCCACAGGCAAGTGCTGCCGCCGCTGCCGCCGCTTCTGCCGCAGTCGCTGCTGCTACAGGTGATAACCAAGTCTCTGTATGAGATACTTGTAATCAACAACGTGAGAGTCATTCTCATTTTCACATTGCTCTGAACGATTTTATAAAAAGCTGAGCAAGACCTGAGTTTCAAGCGCATAAAATTATGTTATTTATTTTTATACAGAGATTTAGTTGTTTAAAAATTTGAAATGAAGCTTGTAAGTTGTTTTCAATTGTCCAAAATTGTTTGCATAACAAAATCTTTTACATTTATATTATTGATTGGAATCTTGAAATATTTGCACATTTGTATTCACTGCTCAATTTTTTCAGTCATTCCTTGCTAAATCTAATCAAAAGTTTCTTATTAAATGACCAGCGTCAATTCTTCGTAATTTATCGTTTTCCATTATTTTGAAAGACGTAGCTGCAATATATGTAATATATGTTTATAACACACGACGCCAAAACATTCGTGCAACTATAAAGAGAATTAAACCGACGATAATCATAGGCCATAAGCTTAAGCAGTTTAAATTTGGAGCCACATTACGTTTCATACTTTTTATCATTTCGTCATAATAAGGATAATTTAGTATAGTAAAGTTGGCTAAAACTTGTTTTGTTCTGCATTCTCTTACAAGATCTTCAGTGTAACGAAATCGATAGGGTAGGCATGATACTACAACCCCTTTTTCAATCGTTCTATTATTAGCAGGATTTATATATTCACCATGTTTATCCAATTTAACCTCTGGTTTGAAGTAAATGTGACTTTTGCCAAATGATATAAGAAATGCATCGTCCGATTGAAATATCACGTAGGGATAATTAATTAATGTTAATAGATCTAGATATTTAAGCTTAATAGTCCTGCTATAACGTCCTGTGCAAATTTTTTTAAATGTAGAGTCATATATTTTACTGCACTTTTTTGAAATGCGACGAGCACGAGTCATTTTTTTCATTTTAAAGTTTTTGTGATGACAAAATTATCTAAGTATTGTAGTTTAAGAACAACATAAGAAAACTAAAACTCACATATATGTATAAATATATGTATATCAATTTATATTTTAAATATTAAATGTTTTGAATTTATAAACAGCTGCCTATTCTGTTTTATCTTTGCGACTGTCTTAAGATAAAGCAATTATTTAGCTAAGTTATGAACAAAAAAAATAAACAAATAATTAAATTTGAAATTTCAAACTTTCAAAAGTTTTTAAACACAATTACAATGGATAGTTGATAGTTACAATGGATAGATACAAGTTATGTACAAAATAGTAAACAAATAAGACAGCAACTAAAAAACAATTGGCTAAGGACTACTGTTTATTTGCATTTTTAACTTTGGACAACTATTGATTTTTAATGTACATAGCGTACTTTGGTCGTTCAACACAACTGTAAGTCAGCGAAATTAAATCATAATTAACTTGTATATATTATATTGTTTTGCCTTGTCGAATAACAGAAGTATACAGTGCCCAAAATATTAAGCATAGTATTACATCCTGGCTACGGTAATATCATTTTGATATCGATTAAACAAAAAATAATTGTGGGTTTGCACAGTTGTGCATAATAATGAATCTGAGCAATTTAAAAATAAGCTTATTTAAAATCTCCGTAGCGCTTTTTTATTTATTAAACACGATAGCGAAGCATTAACGTAACGAAGACAAAAAGCAAGCTCATGATAATCATAGGCCACACACTTGAGAAATTTACGTTTTCGGATGCACGACTTAAAGCTCGCATTTCACGTACCATATCCTTATAAAATGGATAACTGAGAAGAGTGAATCGGGCCTTAACCTCTTGTCCATTGCAGTCTTCTAAGAGATCTTCAGTGAAGTGAAATCGATAGGGCAGGCATGTCAGTACATCGCCTCTATCAATTACTGCCTTGCTTCCTGGTTTCTTAAATCTTCCTTTATCGAAAACAATCTCATCTTCATTGGTGACCGCACTGCGGCCAAATGATATAAGGAACGTTTCATCTTCATAGTTATATATTGCATAGGGATAATGAATTTGCGTTATCCGATCCATATATTTACGTTTTATATTATGAGGAAATCTGCCTGAGCAATTTTTTTTAAATTTGGAACCATAGATTATTTTGCATGACTTTGGCGTTCGACGAGCATAGCTCATTTTTGAATTTTGACTTACAGAAGAACAATTTTTTCTAACATACTAGTCTAAGTTAAGTAGTTGTAGCGAATTTGAACCGATTGTACGAGATAAAAGTAAATAAAGCTTTAACTATTTTACAATGTTCGGTATAACTTGTTTTGAAATTAACCGATTTATTTATTATATTTAACGATTAGTTAGGTTCAACTTATTATATAGATCACGATATCTTTGACTTTATGCACTAAGCGAAATATAAATACATAACAACTTGAAACTCTAATTAAATTATGGCTTAATCTAGATTTGTTTTAGTTTGTTTTCTTGTTTTTGCTCATGTAACTACAACAAACGATATATGTGTATATGATCAGAGTCTATTTAAACAGGTTTATCTGAATTTTTCGTTATGCTTGTTTCTGCTGTTGTATTTGTCTCTGTAGCTGGTGTGGGCGTTTGCATGCTCTTGATGTGCTCCATTTCAATATCGGAGCAGTTGTCCGAATTAGATAGCGCCGAGTCCATGGATGTGACTGTCATATCGACGGCCTTATCACTGGCGCTGGTTGTTAGCAATGGCTTCTCTGCAGCGGGCTTGCTAACGCCATCGATCTCATCATCACGTGGATGTGGCACAAAGTTGTTGCTATTGATGTCCTCAATGGCCTTGCGAAGCTTTTAATTAGAAAAATTTGTTAGTTAGTAGCAGTAAATGGCAACTATATGAAGCAAACAAACCTCTTTAAGACCTACGACGCCAACAAGCCGCCCAATCTTTGTTACATAGGCATGATTAATGCCCACCATTGAGAACAGAGAGTGCACCTTGAGTATGGAGGTGCGCTCAACCAGTTGAAATGGCGATGGATCAATATGTATCTGTATTTTTCCTAAATCAATAGGCTTTTGCATTTCCTCCAGTTCCCATTGCTTTTGATCCTCTGGCGACATATCTATTACACGTTCCCGCGGCTAAAAGACAATTTAAATGAGTATTAATATAGGCTTAGATATTGATTAGTTTATAAAACATTAAGCTACAAACTACTGCTACATACCAATTGCACAGATTTCATCTTTCTTATGGGCGTAGACTATTTTATGGTTTATGGTGTATGCGTGAAAAATGAGAAGAGAGTAAAGAGACAGCAAGAGAAATTACAAAAGTTTAGGACTTACTTCATCGGCTAGCTCGTCTATATTAAGATTATTCATTTGCTCATCAATATCCTCAATCGTATATGTCAATTCCCGTTTATCGCTTGAACTATTTAACATATGGCTATGATTTGGAGAATCTTGCACCTTAACCTCATTGCTAAATGTAATTTTTTTGGATCTTGTAGCTTTGCCATTGTAACTTTCCTTTTCGTTGATCTCAGTAAACTGCGTATGTATGTCTGAAACTTTATTTGTTTTATGTTTAATGCCGTTTGCATTATCGTATGCTATATCATCTTTGTTATCCTTTTCAAGCAGCATAAACAAAGAATAAGAATTTGTGATTAACAACAAACTAAAAATACTGCAACTACTTTTACAATTTCTAACAGAACTACTCAGATAGATACTTTATTATGTTTACCAGATTTTTAGTGGTCTCCACGTCCGTTGAAGCTGAATTTACTTGCTTGCAGATATGGAATAGGATTAGTAATAAGCTACAGATAAAGACGAGGCTGTGGGGTGATGCTGATGATGATGATGAGTTACTTACCAGCATGATCTGATCGGTGACAAAGTTCCAATTGTTTTGTGCTTGCTTGCAGGACAAAAAGTGTTAGGCGCAACATTTGTTAGGAGCACAGATAGAGAGTGGGGGCATGGACTGTTTGGAACTGTTTGCTTACCAGCTGAACCTTCTTGGATATGCCGGGAGTGCTGGGCGCACTTGGCGCATTCTGCGTTGGCACTTCGCTGTTGCTGGCCGTGGGCGAAATGGAGCCCATCTCTGGATCAGGCTGCACATCCTGCAGTGTGGTTGACTTCTTGAAGATGGCCTCAAAGGCGGAGCGTATGCGAAACTCCGAGTTGCCCGTTATGGTCGTATACGGCGTCATGCTGGGACTGTGCTGCGTAGCCGGCGCATAGGTCTTCAAATTGAACGAGTTGGTCTTCTTCAGGATCGACTTGCGTGGCGTGAGGGAGCCGTGAATGGTCTCGGCGCGCTTCTTGGGCGGCAGCATTTCATCGTTGGCAATTTGCCTGAGGCTGAGTATGTCCGGTGCGGGCAGCACTTCAAAGCGCGATGGGCGGCGCATTTTCTGCTCCACCTCAAGCTTCTTCATCTCCTCCTCGAGTGCACGCTCCTCCGCCTCTTTTTTCCACTTTTGTGCCACCTCCATGCGCTTCTCGCGTCCTATGTGCTTCTCAATGATCTTGATGAGTTCATAGCGCTGCACCGAGCCCAACAGTATCATGTTCTCTGGACTGTCCACCAGTGGCAGCGAGCGCAGCGTCTTGTTAATCTTGAGCACCTCCTTGAGCTTCTGATAGGAGATGCCATGCCAAATATACTTCACATCGCGCACCATAAAGTCCTCCACAAAGATGCTGTACATGCCCGAACTGGAGGGCAGCAGATCTGGCAGATACGGCAGCTTCTTGATCAATATGATGCTATCGTAGATGGAGGGCTGCAGCAGCGCTGCCACAGCGTTGGCCACCAGCACGGCTATCATCACCGGCACCACATGCGTTATCTGTCCAGTCATCTCAAAGATAATCACCGCCACGGAGACTGTGTGCGTGACAGAGCCGGAGAAGGCAGCGGCACCCACCACAGCGTAACCGCCGGGCATGATGGGTGACAAGCGGCCGCCGTAGCGCACGCCATGTGGAAACCACGAAGCCATCAGCTCGCCCACCAAACGCCCAAAGGCGGCGCCTATCTTAAAGACAGGTATAAACATGCCCGAGGGCACGGGTATCGTCGAAGCGATAATGGAGATGAAGAACTGCAAGCAAAAGTTATAAATTATTTAAAAAGTTTGCTAACAATATTTAAGTGTGTAAACAAACCGTGAAAATGGTGTAGCACACCAGATTGCCAAAGACGCTGGTATAGTTGGTCATCCAGTGGGTAACGACAGCTGCCTGCTCCACAGTTAGATCATCGCGTGACCAGGTAAAGTTGCTAAACAGCTGCGTCACCTGCTCATGAGTGCTCAGCTCGCCGGCCAGAAACTGACCCGTGCCCAGGGGAAACGAAATGCTGGAGACCAACAGAGCCAGAAAGCCAGGATACAAAAAGCGACTGTAAACAAATAAAGTTACAACATAAATATTTATTTTAATTTTAAATCATTTCAAGCAGATTAAATAAATGAAACTATTGCTTACTTTTTTTGTAAAAACTTATTCATGCGCTTGTTGGAACGCATGAAGAGCACGTACTGACGATGAACCCAAACATAGGTGGCGCCACCCAGGCCACAGACAAGACTTGAAACGAAACAAGAATTAATTTAGAATGTGATGCAGTTTGCGTTTGAGCAACAACTTACCCAATTAGAGCAAATACAAAGAGCTCTTGCGGATCGAAGGGAAATTCGGTGGTGAAGTTGGTGAGGAACAGCGCACGCACAGTGTCCGCATTTTGAAACCAAACCGCCAGCAGTCGAAACACGGTGGCACCACAAACAGCCGCAAAGAAGCCGCGCCAATAATTGCGTACGGCAAAGTAAGTGGTGGTGACCTCAATGCTGAATAGCACGCCTGTTGAGCAATTAAATTGTACTCAGATCTCAGCGAGAAAGCGAAAGAGAGAGTGACATGGAACTTTGTACTCACCGCCAACGGGCGCTGCAAAGCAGGCGCCAACACCCACGGCACAGGCAGCTGCTAGCATTTCAGAATTACGCGACTCATTCTCATAGATGCCTTGGAATGATGTGACGAGTTTACTTAATAATTGTGCTACAATACTTGCTATATGTACGAAAGGACCCTGAACAATACAAGATAGATAGAGTTTTCCAAATGTGATGAGCGTTGAGTGTTTGTTTCATTCGTCTGTTGTTGTTGTCTTAATTTTTTATACTTACTTCCTTTCCTAATGGCATACCGCTGCCCAGAGTTGCCGTCAAACCAATTATCTTGGCAACTAATGTCTTAAATGTGAGATACTCTTTCAGCGACACGCCCCTTAGTATTGTCTTCATTTCTGGTATGCCGGAGCCTAAACACAAATGCAATTTTAAAGTAAACTTTTAGTTTAGTTTCGTTTAGTTGTAGCTGGAGCGGAGCGGGTGTGCATGCTTTAGTTGGAGTATATAACATATATAGACAAGTTAGTTAAACTTTTCAGCAGATGCCAAGTGCGCTTGGTGCAAGGCAGCTATCGGTATGCAGTGGTACAGTAGTAACAGTAACTAAACTCTAACAGGCATATAGTAGTAGACTAAACTTAGTATTCATATTCTCCCTACGCCACCCACCATCGAAGTAAGTAAGTAAGTAAAAAAATTAATTCTGTACATTGTTAGTGCTTGTTTTGGAAAACTCGCGTGCAAGTGTGAACTAACTACTGCACTAGCTACTGGTAAGCACTTACCTATACTTTGCGGCGCGATGAGATGTACAAAGCCGGCTGAGAATAAGATTAAGCAGACCGGTAATGAGACCCAAGCAATATACTGTATGAAAGGCTGTGATGTAAGATCGCGATAAAGCCAAATACGCGCTGCAATTTCAATTGAAAGTTATAAACAAATTGGCTTAAAATTGTTATTGTAGTTGTTACCATTTGTACATATCGAGATGCCTTTGTCCATAATGAACGACAGCAGCGCCATAATGATGCCCAGCAGCGCCAGGAACACCCAATCCTCGCCCAGGCGTGCCAGTGTATGCTTCCATATCCATGATGAGATGCGTTTGATGCGCGTCGCTCGCTTCCCTAGCAGTTCCTGTAAATATTTCCCAGCACTGTTGCTTTATAAACCGATGCGTTCAACGTTCATATATCAACTGATCAACTGAGACAAGGCCCCACTTGGCCACTATGCCAAAAAGATGGCCAAAATGGCGTCAAAGTACATGACGTGAGAATGAGAGCATGATGTCAATTGTATGTATAGAAATGTTTAAATGATTTACCTTAAATATTTATATTTTGCTCATTATGTTTGCATTGCGTATTTTAAAAAAGAGAATTAACCTTTTGAGTTGCTTGTAGTTTTTATTAATTTTTACCTTATTCCTTTGTTTGTCTTCTTGCTTTCGTCGCTTTTCGAGTATTTTGAGTTTTCTGGCTTCATCTTTAGCAAATTCACCTAGATCTTTGGTATAGCGACCATACATCTGTAAATTTAATTCAAAATATATAAATCGCACCATATACATATGTCAGTTTATAAATTACTAAGAAATTACACGTCGCTTGACAAAATTAAAGAAAATTTAATTTAAATAAACTTAATGTGCAGCAGCCAGTCTCCATGAATACTAAACACTCACTAACGCTTTGTTCTCACTTGTTAATCACATGGCACACACTCAAATACTCATTATATTTAAGCAAAATAGAAAACTGTCTTTCAAAACAAACAAAAGACCAAACAGCATAAAAACAAAATTTTCAATTTTCGTCATGAAACATTTTTTTTCATCTAAACGGAATTTCCCTCGTATGCTATTTAAAGAGGCCTGCAAATTATGCACAGCATAGCAACGAACAGAAAAATAAATTCATATAGATATATCTATATATCAAAACAAACAGCTGATGATTGCCGCAAGAAACGTTATAATATTTTATAGGTGTGCATTTGATGCGGAAGTTAAACGAACTTTTTGATACGCGTGTATCTTAATTTAAAAAATATATTATTAAAAAAAAAGGCAACTCACAAATCACAATAATAAATAATATGCCGAGCTACAGCCAAAAATATTCTTTTGTATATATACTCATCTAACAGCAACTTTTAGGTGAATGCTATAGCGTCAAAATAAAAATAAATTGCAGAAAAATGTTGACAGAGGCAGCCAAAAAGCAAAAGCAAAAGCAAAAGAAAATGAAAAGAAAAGCGAAGTATAAAAAAGCATAATGCACAAGCCAAGAACATTGTTAATTTTTAGCAAAGGTCTGGGCGAAGGTCTAGGCGGTCGTCTAGCGTCTAGGTCCATGTCTATGCTTACATAGTAGAAAGCCTCAATTTCGAACTCAATTTGATTCTTGTCATCATTGCTGTCGGCGGTGTCGGGGCTGGGTGTGCGTTGCTTCTTCTGTTTCTGTTTCTGTTGTTGCTTCTGTTTGGCAATGGCCTCATCCCAGCGCAGACGAACTGGCGTCGAGGACAACTTCTGGGCACGCTCTTGCTCCTCCTCCTCGCGCAGATATTCCTCACGATTGATCAGCAGCTCCGGCTCGAAAGCATATTCGCGTATATACTCATCCCGATGTGTGTTGTTAAACATGAAGCAAGCGATTTGGCAACAACACACACTGACAATTCGAATTCGATATCGATATAGAACACACAATTGCTCGGCTCGTCTATGTTAGATATGAGTGCATCATATATTTAGTTTTAGCCGCAATTTATTTCACTTCAGCCACATAAATCCGTATCGCGGCCTTTGACATGTCTACGCCTGCTGCCCGAATTTCTATGTCGCATGTTGTTGCTGCCAATTATTTTTAGTTCTCGTGCAGTTCTCGCAGTGCAAGACGCAATTACATGTTGCTGCCCTTGAGGCCCCGAGCACTCGTAAATCTCATTGCACTTTTACAACTATTTTTAAACTAATGCCACTCCATTGAGCAACTTATAAAAATTATATATTTAAAGAGAGCCAACAACTTTTAATCAGTCGAGTTTGGCAGGCACTGATCAAATTTTTATATTTATTGATTTTTCTTATTTTCTTCCGTCGTATGCACAACGTTCTGGGCTTTGTGAAAACTTTTTGAAACTGAACTAGACGCTGTGCAGAAAAATTATTGAAATTTTCCTTCTTCTAGTCTCGAGACGCTTTGTTTTGTTGCAGGGTAACCAGCTGTGCCAAAAGCTCAACATAGCAATTTAAAAATTAATAGACGTATAGCTTAAGTAAACATAAATTTTTAGTATTAGCAAAAATATATTTTGCTAGTGAAGTTTTATGTTAAAAATGATTATTTATTAAAGATTCTGCCACAGCTTTGGCGACCCTTTTCTTCTGTGTTGTTACCTACTTTCATCAGCTTATTCATTGAAATAAATTCTTAACTTATAATTAACACTAAGCATTATTCATTATAATCGGATTAAAAATAGCAAATATTTTTTGCTCGTTTTGCATTTCACACACTATTTCGCTATTGCTTTGGTTCATTACAAGAAAATGGCAATAAAAACACAAACTCAAAGAAAATTTTGTAGACAGGCTATCTATGCACACTGCAATTTGAGGAATGCTTGGTCATGCTCATACCCTTGTACTAAATATTTATGTTTTAACAATATTAATGAATCAATTATTCAAATAAAAACCAAAGCCGGATGCCATCAATTTAAATAAACTTTATAAGCATGCTTATCTTTAGGAAAATACCAACAGACGTATGTAAGATAAAAGTATCTTAAATATACAATCCAACTGCATCAACCTAAGTCAATTTGAAATATGGGGCATTCAGATATAAAGATAACGTGCCCAACAAGTTGGTCATGCAATCTAATCAATTGAACGCCTGGCAACGTAAAATTAATAACAAGAAAACTCGTTGATTTGCTTACAAGTGTGTCGAGATATCCAAATGGATCCTCATCATCCGACGAAGAAGACTCTGAATCGCGTCCATATTCGGCAGGCGGTGGGCAAGGATAGAATGTCTGTGACTTAATCTTCGCCTGGCGCGGCACATGGCGCAGCTCCATGCCAGTTGATATATTGCTGCTACGTCGCTGTCGCAACTGACGAATTAACTTTCTTCAAATAGCATGGAGTCGACAAACGATTCTTCACACACTCTCTCCTGATTACCCACTGTCAGCGTTCACCATCTGCTAGTGCTTTCGACTCCCAATGCCTCTCGGCAGTTTCTTCTCTCTCCGACCAACTTCTTGCACTCGGTGTATAACTTCGTTCAGATTCTGAAACCAGTGCCTTGGCACTATTGGCTCTGTTCTAGATGTTCTTCTCTGCTCGGGTGGTCGAGATGAATAAGAAATAACATGACGTGAAGCTATGGGATGTAGTTCAAAGGTGTTTTTGATTGGTAGACGAGATAGATGAGATGACGAGATGAGAGAGAAGGTGGCGCATAGTCTTATACGATCTAGCGGTTATTACATCACCTTATACTATTATATATGCAGTGCGTTATATCCGCAACGGCTGTTCAGCAAAAGCATTTATCGAGCTAGATAATGCGACTCACTGGAATGATAACACGGTTACACACAGATCGATCAGTCTTTTATTGGCGATGTAGTTATAAGCACTTGAGTGTATATGCAACAACAATAAGATTTTGAGGATGTATTTGCATTATGCTAGGCCTTTTAAGTGTCTTATCAATTAAAATAATTATGCTATCTTCTCGCACACGCTTTGTGTTACTCGTCTCACAACAACATAAATTTTGTTTGCATCTTGTGTGTGCGACTGTCGACACTAATCACTCTTAGAGATAATGTGTTCTCGATTTAACTCCTAGAATATTCGCTGTAAGGAACATATAATATGTCTCCAGATTAATGACAGGCCTAGTTCGCTCAGACTATATTTTCACTACGACATATACACATCGCTATGCTAGTCTTGACGTTTCTTTCGACTCTTGACTTTACTTCTCTTGCCTTAAGATCATGAACTTACATTCGCACAATCTCGCGTGACACACAACAGTAACGCACTCCATCCACAATTTAAAGCCGGTAAGACAAGTTTGTTAGGTGTGCCTAAATCAACACCTATACCATAATCATTTAAGTTATGTGTGTATATATTTAAAATAAATCTTATAGCTAAAGATATTTCAGTATATCATTTAGAACTAATATATGTGCAGCTAAATGCGACTGTAGAGCATGCACAGAGAGCAAAAAGTGTAAGGAAACTTCGCAAGACAAAGACCAAAGACTAAATAATGTGTTTGGTACAACTTAGCAAAAATGTATGTCCTAATTTTATAATTTTGATTTCTTGTCATACATAAAGTTGATGAACCATTAATTGTATTTATATCTCTAGTTCACTAATCGTCTCCATATAGTCTTGTGCTGTATTCTTTACGCATCATCGTTCAATGCTATATGATCTTTGTCTTCAATGACGAGATGATGTCAGTCTTGCTTGCTTGTTGAATTCTTCTTTACATATGTGTCTCTGCTGTGTGACGCGTGTGTGAATCTGTGTTAGTGTTGTGTGTCACGTTGTGTTGGTGTATGTGGATTTGCGTGGTATGCGTGTTGGTAGTTGTAAGGTGGAGTTTATTAGCAATTGTGTCTCATGATGCGGATGCGGCTTTCAGATGATCTACTGATTATCTGTATGTGCTTGTGAGTGTTTCTGTAGTATCTTTTAGTTTGTTTTATCGTTCTGATTATTTTGTTATATATGGTTATGCAGCTTGATTAAAAATTGGCTTTGCTGTAACTTTATAGCTTTTTAATGTCTCATTAATTATTATGCTTACCCTAAATTAGGTTGATCTTATGGGTTGTTACTTTAAGTTAAATCTGCCATGCCTTGTAATATATATTGCAAACGATATAATTGTGCAACGGCAACACGATGGGCCGCGGGGTGAAGCCGCCGGCCGCGAGCACCCATTTTTGACGCTTCTTTAAGTGTCTGCATTAATATTATGCCTCTAACCCTAAATAGGTTGAATCACTAATGGGTGTTACTTAAAGTTAAATGCCCAATGCGCTTAAGCTTACATATCTCAATTTTCACAACTGACATACATATTTATCAATTAAAAAGAAAAAAGACTTAAACATGCTAAGACATTTATTTAAATCAATTGCAGCTTTATAAACAATTTCCTTGCAAATGTCATTGATTAACTTAATACGCATGCATTTGATTGAAAATGTGCAATTATCTGCTTTGCTGTATTAAAATTAAGAGCGCATAAGGAAAGAGAGCTAGCGACCGTTAAACTTAAGAGCGTCAAACTGTTAAGCTTGTTGATAAAAAAAGACTGCGAGCATTTAGCTCAAACATAATAATCATTTCAACTAAATGCACTTGACTACAAATATAGCGTAAGCAAATAGTATATAGCAAGTGTAACCAGCATTTGACAATAAAAGTATATTTAGTGCAAATAAAATTTGCATTAATTTAAACGCTGCGGCATACGCTTCTAAATCAGCTGTTCTACAACATTTGATTAACAGAAAATGTTATCAACTTACACGCGCTACAGACAACACTCACTAGCAGCGACTTTATTTAATTACAAATTAAATTTCGTTACTTAAAATTATGTTTTTAATAATGCAACCAACCTTGTGTTTTAGTTTTAGCATATTATATATATTTTTTTATTTTCTGGCGATAAAACCAAGCGAACTTAAGAACAATTCTGGGCCAACTGAGGATCGCAGCATCACAGCACAGCCAGAGATAGCTTTAACACCCAAGATCTGGTCACGATAAAGGTGCAAATAGCAAGGTGACAAAGAGTGCGTGAGGCAGAGAGAGAGAGAGAGAAAGCATGAGTGCGAAAATTAATTAAAATTAAAACGTAATCGCTGAGCAAATAATGTATCTCAAAGATACAGCTAATAAGGCAAATATGTGATAAAATTAATTTTTACAGCTCGAGCAGCCGCCGTTTGGAATCCGCACAAATGGAAACACTCGTAGCCATCGACCGCCGTTTAAGGCCCCGCAATAAACCGTATTGTTAATTGTATTAAACAATAAACCGGCCATAAATTTTATTAATCGTGGCCCACAGCAATTGAAAGCTGAAAATCAAATCGTAGCGGATTTGGCGCCCTATCGTCCCACACTAAATCAAAGTGATGGAGCGCGATATGAAGTGCATTTGATTGATGATCGAGCTGCTTAGCGATAAGTAATCAAATCTATTCGGGCTCAATTGATAAACGTAAGCGGAAAAGACAAAATACCAGAGTAGTAAATTACTTATACACCCTAAAAGTTCAAATGATTTTTTATGCTATGCATCAGGTGTGAATTAGGTTTTTGTCCACGGATACTTATTTTTAGATAAATTGGTAAGTATGCTAATTTTTGGTGATAAAAGAAAAGTAAACAAAATTCATATATTAGCACAACTTTCAATAACGCATACTTCAGCAATATTGAAACACCTGTCGGTAATTTCAAAGCAGTTTATATCAGACTTTAATTTAAGCATGAGATTGCACACTTTTAAGTCAGGCAAATCTAAAAGGTCTTATAAAACAATTTGAAAATAATTAAGTTTTATAAATTAATCTACAATGTTGATAAATGAGTTATCATATGCGCTAGATATTGTAAATAAATAATAATGTATACTAAAGCTTGAAACTAAATCAATGAACTTTATAAGTTTTTGCACTTTAGCGTTAATTGGTTTGAGTCATTAATTGACTGAATTGAAAACCCAAACAATCAATCACACACCTAGACGTCAATCGCAGAATATTGTAAATATATATTAGCAGTGAATGGAACATTTGGTAAAAATGTAATCAATCAATAATTAAAATAAGGCCAAAGTCCAGAGCGCCTAAAGTCAGCTGATATAAGGTTTATCATCAAAGCTGTACGCATGCTAAAACAAATAAACATGAGATTAAGCCACGAGCTGCAGAGCTTATCTGTCAGGGATGCTGTCTGGAAATTCCTTTATATACTGCTAAAAAAATGTACAGCGTACACCTTAAAGTGCTGTAAACACAGATAGACATAAGACCAACGTAAATATAGGCCAAGTGCT